>NC_137443.1:18125000-18725000 GCF_964374335.1 Astatotilapia calliptera
GGATGGGTATCGAAAACCGGTTCTTGTTGAGAACCGGTTCCCACTGTTTCAATTCCTTGGAATCGTTTGCCATTTTTGCAAACGATTCCCTTATCGATTCCAGTCGCCCCGAATGACGTCACCACGTTGCGGAGCGTCATTTACCTGGCAGGAAACATGGCGCCTAAGCGGCTCAAACGCTCAAAAGTTTGATTATACTTTATGAGAACCGATGACAACAGGGCAACTTGCAAAGTAGATATTTCATTTAAGGGAGGAAACACTACGAATATGCAAAAGCATTTGCTCACAAAACACGCGATGACACGCGTTTTTAATTCCGCTCCGGACTCGTGACTCTCAACCCAGCAGCAGCGCTAACGTTTGCACGTCCTCTCCCGTTAATGCGGCAGGTAAATAATCAACTAACAGTGCATATTATGTTAGCGCAATCTGCCTTATTACAAGACCTGCCATTACTGTACATGTAGGTGACCATGATGAGAGAGACAGACAGAGTCTGGCTGGCGCTCGCTGGCAGTTCTCGCTGCAGTCTACCGGTAGCGTCTCCTTTCAGGCCAGGATAGACTAATGTCACCGAGCAGTGTCTAAGTTTGTGGTCAAAGGCTTGCACCCATTTGCCACAGCAGATGCCCCCGATTTTTGGTAAGTGAATGTGTTTAATTGTAGGCAGGGACATTACTGGATATTCTTGTGTAATTGCCACAGAACAATTTATGTTATACTTTGTTATTGCTACAGAAGAATGTTGCAGCTTTAAGGCAGGGATGACTCCTGGAGTTGCTTTCTCACTGCATATGCTTTATTTCACAATCAGATCGATTCGATAACAAAAACATACAACAGCTCCTCTCCTACTCCTAGCCCTTCGCTGCGGTGGAAAAAAGAACGACTTCAATCCCCTTCAAGGAACATACGTACAAAATAGTTTTCCTGATACACCAATGGGGCGTTCAATGCCATCTTGTAAATATGAGTACTCTGGCAGAGTAACAGTTCAAATGAAAAATACACCAGAACAAACAAGCAAACAAAAAAAGAAGTGTGGGGTACCTTTGAACCAATGAACAAAGTATAACAATTTATACTTTTTAACATAACCCGACCCCGTCAATATGTGATATGTCTCACAAGAATATTTATTTTATTATTTTACATTTACAATTTTTTTTTCCTGGGGACCCTGTGACACCCCATTGAAGAACCGTAGGCTGGATCTCTCAAGATCTCACTGTTGGGTTTGTAAGGCCATGTTACTCCTAAATTTCTATCTTGTTCAAAGAGAAGATATAAAACAAAGCTCTGAGCTAATCGACCTTAGTGTTCTCCTTTTTTTAAAAAAAAAAAGAATCGATAAGAGAATCGATAAAGAATCGAATCGTTAAACAGAATCGAAAATGGAATCGGAATCGTTAAAATCTTATCAATACCCATCCCTATCAGCGGTAGCTCGTTAACGGAGATTTGCCGTGTTGTGGTGTTAGGGTCATTTCAACGAGATTAACCTGAAAGCACTAGTGGGAACACAACGAATATGACTGCACATTTACGCCGACATCATCCTAGTGCAAAGACAAAAACAACAAGCATGCTACTAACGTTAGCCGAGTCATTTAGACAGCTGTTAGCACATGATTCTCCTTATGCTGCTGAGAATATAGCCCAGAAGAAGCGGATAGTATAGCTTTTATTTTGGAAAGAGACATTTCTCTGTAATAAACTCTCTTTTCCAAAGATGAGTGATTCCTCAATCAGATACAGGGCTTGCAATATCGCTAGCCTGACGTCCTGGGGCTAGCGATTTTTTCAGTCGGGCTACCCTGCCCGTCGGGGCTATTGTAGGAAGGAAAAATATATGTCAATGCTTTTGCATTCTTTCAGAAATGTAGCTGGGTAATTATGTCATTGGCATCGGTGAGCCACTGTCAATATGTGACATATTGAAATCGCGTTTGAATTTGCGCTTGTTTTTTTGCTTTGACTTTGCAATCGTGCGAACTGTGTATAGAGAGCGACAGCACTGATCTGTGAGTGATAATTTGTGCACCAATTCCTCTGACATCGTCTTATTAATCGTTAGCTTACTATGCAAACATGACAAGTGAAATCTCCCGCAGCAAGCTAAACATGTGAGAGGTTGATCGCGCAGAGAATCGCTGAGAATCGCTGAGCTTATGTGAGTGCGTGTGTAAAAGCATTTCAGTTCTGCTGAGCCAAACAAGACAGGTCAGGGTGAAGAAGTGACAGCCAAAGAAAAGCTTACCACAAAACGGAGAAGTTATGACAAATCAGACTATAAGGCAAAAAGAAAGTGCAGCTTTATGGTTTCATGGACAAAATAATTTCTGTGGCTGCAATATGACGAGCTAAATAACCAGGGCTGCACATAAGTGGTCCGCAGGTGCGCATTCGCTGTCAAAATAAAAAACACGCACAAGGGTTAGGGTTAAATTTAAAAACTGTACTTTTGAGTTAAAATATATATTTATAATTTTAATAAATGACAAATTAAAAAGGCATGAACATTTTTTTGTATCGAAAAAATATCGAACCGTGACACCAAAGTATCGAACCGAACCGAACCGTGAATTTTATGTATCGTTGCACCCCTAATAGCTATATATATATATATATATATATATATATATGTGTGTGTGTGTGTGTATTATATTATTCTTCATTCTATATAAAATGGATTACACTAATCATCTTGTTTCCTGTTTTAAATTCAGAGGGTCTTCAAAACTGTCAGTTTAAACTCAAATCTAACCTGAAGGAGAGGTTCCAGTGTGTGTTTGAGGGGGTTGCTAAAGCAGGAAACCCAATGCTTCTGAATCAGATCCACACAGAGCTCTACATCACAGAGGGAGAGACTGCAGAGATCAATGATGAACATGAGGCCAGAATGATTGAAACTGTGTTCAAGAAACCTGCCAGACCAGAAACAACAATCAGGCAAGAAGACATCTTTAAAGCATCACCTGGAAGACATGAACCAATCAGAACAGTGCTGACAAAGGGAGTGACTGGTATTGGGAAAACAATCTTAATACAAAAGTTCACTCTGGACTGGGCTGAAGACAAAGTCAACCAGGACATCCAGTTCATATTTCCATTCACTTTCAGAGAGCTGAATGTGCTGAAGGAGGAAAAGTTCAGCTTGGTGGAACTTGTTCATCACTTCTTTACTGAAACCAAAAAAGCAGGAATTTGCAGCTTTGAAGACTTCCAAGTTGTGTTCATCTTTGATGGTCTAGATGAGTCTCGAATTCCTCTGGACTTCCACAAAACTACAATCCTAACTGACCCTAGAAAGTCCACCTCAGTGAATGTGCTGCTGACAAACCTCATCAGGGGGTACCTGCTTCCCTCTGCTCGCATCTGGATAACCACACGACCTGCAGCAGCCAATCAGATCCCTCCACAATGTGTTAATATGGTGACAGAGATTAGAGGGTACACTGATCCACAGATGGAGGAGTACTTTAGGAAGAGATCCAGAGATGAGGAGCAGGCCAGCAGGATCATCTCCCACATCAAGACATCACGAAGCCTCCACATCATGTGCCACATCCCAGTCTTCTGCTGGATCACTGCTACAGTTCTGGAGGATGTGCTGCAAACCAGAGAGAAAGGAACACTGCCCAAGACCCTGACTGAGATGTACATCCACTTCCTGGTGGTTCAGGCCAAAATAAGGAAGGTCAAGTATGATGGAGGAGCTGAGACAGATCCACACTGGACTCCAGAGAGCAGGAGGACGGTTGAGTCTTTGGGAAAACTGGCTTTTGATCAGCTGCAGAAAGGAAACCTGATCTTCTATGAATCAGACCTGACAGAGTGTGGCATCGATATCAGAGCAGCCTCAGTGTACTCAGGAGTGCTCACACAGATCTTTAAAGAAGAGAGAGGACTGTACCAGGACAAGGTGTTCTGCTTCATCCATCTGAGTGTTCAGGAGTTTCTGGCTGCTCTTCATGTCCACATGACCTTCATCAACTCTGCAGTCAATCTGCTGGAAGAACAACAGACATCGTCCTGGTGGTCAAAAATTTTTAATGCACCAAAACTACAGTATGTCCACCAGAGTGCTGTGGACAAGGCTTTACAGAGTCCAAATGGACACCTGGACTTGTTCCTGCGCTTCCTCCTGGGTCTTTCAATGCAGCCCAATCAGATTCTCCTACGAAATTTTTTGCCAGACACACTAAGTAGCTCACAGACTATTCAGGAAACAGTCCAGTACATTAAGAAGAAACTCAGTATGAATCTGTCTGCAGAGAAAAGCATCAATCTGTTCCACTGTCTGAATGAACTGAATGATCGTTCTCTAGTAGAGGAGATCCAACAGTCACTGACTTCAGGAAGTTTCTCCACAGATGAGCTGTCTCCTGCTCAGTGGTCAGCTCTGGTCTTCATCTTACTCTCATCAGAAAAAGATCTGGATGTATTTGACCTGAAGAAATACTCAGCTTCAGAGGAGGCTCTTCGGAGGCTACTGCCAGTGGTCAAAGCCTCCAACAAAGCTGTGTAAGTACATTTGTACTGATCCCTCTACTTTTATCATGCAGTTGAGTCTGTAATTTATTTAATCAGACTTTCCATCTTTGTAAGAATTTGTGTCCCAAAGCATGGCAATTACTCTAAAACAACTGTAACCTTTTTAATGTCTCATAAACTCAATGTTCTTGTGATGCAACATCCAAAAACTATGGCAGTATCATTATTAGTGCTGCTGCTGTGTTACTGGTCTTTTAAAAAAAACCAAACAATCAAACTTTACTTTCCATGTGTTCATGCACCAGTTTTGCATTTAATCATTAGTTTTTACTACACTGTGCCTTGGGCTTCAGTGTTTGTTTACTATTCTTGACCTGAGCTCTCCCCTCACCCCAAACTGTTAACAGCAGATGGTTGTACCTCCTGAGCCTCATTCTCCTGGAGTTTTTCCTTCACACTGTTGCCAAGTGGGAGTTGTCAAATTGTTGGTGCAGACTTTGGTGCATATCAAACAAGCAGTTCTAGCTCCTTCCGTCTTAAGCATACTTTCCCTGGTTGTCTCTTCTATGGCTGCCATAAAATTTCCTCCAGATTATAATCCGCCCACAAAAATCAAAAATACAAAAACAACTCAGACTTCATGCCATTTATTGCCAACATGGTGTCCTTTTTGCCAGCCTTTGATGATAAACTGCACCACTATCCATAATAAGCTTTTCCATTGCTTTTAATGATTTTAGACTTTACACATGTACATTGTCTTTCTTTTTATTGTGGGCACACAGATAACAGCTCTTCTTTTGTTACAACTGAATTGAAAACACAACTCAGATCAGGGAAAATCTCCTAATTTGGATGATTTTCCAGGTGGTATCTGGGATCAAAAGTTGAAATCAGCTTGGATAGCCTGTACAATGAGTACAGTGGCTCACTCCTTGGGCAAGAAGACCATTCAGTCTAAATGCTTTTTTCCCCTTTCGTGGCTGCTGATGAGGTTGTTTTTGGATTGGCTCATAGCCATTCTCATCGTCTTCAAATTAACTGACAAACTGCTGACTGCTGCTATAGTTTACTGAGTATGTGACTCATGTACTAAAGGTTAGAGTTGTGACTCCAGTGCTTGAGTTTGAGTCTGCCCAAGACATTTCCTTTGTGTCCATCTCCTCACTTCTCCCTCCTTTTCTGACTTCCATACTTTACACAGTGAAGTCAAAGTGCCTAGTGTTCTGAGAAATCTTCACCTCCTGCATCTCCCAAATCTTCTCTGTCATATGAAATCAACAATATTCTCTGAGTATAGAATCTTTTCACGATCTTGAATGATAAGGATCCACATGGGCACAGTTATTTCTTTCTTTTCTATTTAAAGAGCAATGACATTGTCTAGCCAGATGCTCTTAGTACAACCGAGGTCTCGATTGAAGCGTAGAGGAGATCAGGCCTTTGCAGTTGCAGTGCCTAGACTCTGGACTAACTTGACAGATGATATTCGTACTTCAGAGTCTAGTCAGTCTTTAGAAGCATGCCTTAAAACTCATTTTTTTTATGTTGGTTTTTAATTCGAGTTCAGTTTGAGTACCATCAGGCCTTTTTTTCTGTTTGCTATTTTTGTCTTGTTTTTATGTTGTATACATTGTCATTGCCTCATCTCGTTTATCTGTATTTGTTTTTCTATTGTTTTCTCATGTTCTGAACTAATTGCGAAGCACTTTGGTCAACTCTGTTGCTTTTAAAAGTGCTATAGAAATCGATTTGATTTGATTTGAAGGGTTCCACCTGTGATTTGTAGCTGGAATAGAGTGTGGAAAAACTTTAGTTTAGAGGAAAAACTTGAATGAGGTACATGTTTCTTGATATCAGAGTAACTCATCCACAAGGTGTAGAAAGAGCAGCAGTAGGGTAGAACAATATGTCCAAAAATATTTATATATTTGAAAATTTGCGGTAACGATATAACTGACAATATAATTGACACGAGACAAAATACTTAACAACTCTACAACTTTATTAGTGCAAAAAAAAAAAAACCCCGAACAATGTATTTTAACTTAAACAAGCAGCTGTTTTTTTTATGTGCATTAAAGCTATATAAAAATGTTACAGTGCAAATGCAAATTCCATGCTGACAGTTAAACCAAAGGGCATTTTCAGTAGAAATGGGCCGACATATCCTAAGCATAACCATGTATAATGTCCACAAAACTTAAAAAGAGGTTATACACACACAATACTAATATTATGTTGAATCACAGTAGGTATTACTCCATAAGGCACGTGACTATGGTAGCCGTAATGCTCCGACAATCAATCAAGCGGTGCGGCTTCATAGCTTAACAAAGTAGTATTAAAATCAGTGCTCTCAGCAATCTCGTTAAAATGACATGGCAAATCACCGTTAGCAAGTTAACGCGGATCGCCCCGTGTGTGGGGCTGGACGGCGCTAACGCTTTGACCTTGTGCAGCCCCAGGTTTTTCAGCCCGCTTGCATGTTCTACCAAAAATTGGTGGGTATCTGACAGACAAAAACCTCACCAGTTCCACACTACTGAAGTTGGCCCCGTTTTTACAAACCAATTTTGGTTCATCTGTTTTATTCAACGATCTGCTTTCGCCCTTCTCATTCTCCGTCACTGCCATACTTTTTCTGACATGTGCGTATGAAAACAAATGCACTGCACATGCACATTTTACTTATATTCTATCGCAATATTTCATTTTCTTATCATTGCCTAACATTATACCAGTATTATCGTGAACGGTATGATATTGCCCAGCCCTAAGCAGCAGAAGAGTACAAATCATGTCTTACCAAAAAGCCACAACAACTAGAATTTACCTACCTTTGGTATTTCCTGACAGCATAATATTTACTGAAAAGATGTCTTCTCTCATCTTTGTTGCTATGAATGTTCCTGTTTCGGCTGTCCACTTGGCTCTAAATTGTACAAATAGATCTGAGAAGATTACGTTTCTAATCACAAATCAGAAATTATGTTTTTATTAGATTTGCAGTTTGTATTCATGTCTTCTGAATCAGAAGGTGGGGGAAGTGGACCTTACAAGGACTAAGTGCTGATCTAGAAGGGCAATTGTGTTTTAATGAAGTTATTTTGTTAACCATTAATTGTGTTGCATGTTGGCATTTTTACATTTTTTCACAAATTTTGTTTTATTTATTGATTTCATTAGTTTGTTTGTTTGTTTTTTCAGACTGAGTCACTGTAACCTCTCAGAGAGAAGCTGTGGTGCGCTGTCCTCATTTCTCAACTCCCAGTCCTGTAGTCTGAGAGAGCTGGACCTGAGTAACAATGATCTACATGATTTAGGAGTGACAATTCTGTCTGCTGCTCTACTGAGTCCATACTGTACACTGGAAACTCTCAGGTCAGCAGTTACTGTATTTAAATTACTTTTCCACTGAAAAAGTAGAGTAACTAATTACTGTTCATTTTTAGGTATTTTAAATACAGTTACTTACAATGTACTTGTGTTACATTGTAAAATAACTAAACTCGCTGAAAATCATTATTTAATTTCAATAATTTATCTTCTAAAGGTAAAAATAAACTCTGCCGCTTTAACATCGCTGTAGTGCAGCTGCACGTCATTTCGCGCCAGTTTGCCGCATAGTCGTATTCTACAGCGGAAGATGTCGGACTCGGCTGAAGCGAGGGCCTGTTTTATGAAATGGAAATATTCCCGTCACTTTACTTTTCTACATACAGTACATACAGCATGCAGGAAATATGGTGCTCATTGGTTTGAGGAAGTTTCAGAGGAATTCTGTTTGTTAACCAAAGTTCAGAATTAACTTCACTTTGTTGAATCACATGACATGATTACATACATTATGTATGAATATGTTACTCATTGCTTTAAAAATGTAAAAATTTTAATGTTTACTGCGTGAAATATGTCATGTATAACATTTCTTAAGTTAAGCTTTTTTGTTATTCAGATATGTTGCAGAAAAATATATTTGTTATTCTGGAATTGTGTTTCTTAGCTAAAGAAAGTTACATTCCTTACTAAAAAATGTTAAAGAATGTTTTTTTTATAGAATGTAATAAAGATGATTCAGGAAGCAAAAAGGCTAAACTATTTCATGTTGACTCGTATTTTTTTAAAAATTATTTATTATTTAAAGAGTTTAATTTCTATTGTTTGTCCACTCAAGGTTTATGGGGATTTTAATAAGTATTTAGTTAAATTACTTATTGAGTAATTAAGTTACTTTTCAGGCACAGTAATTAGATAAGTATTTTAAATACAATATTGATTAAGTAATTAGTAATAGTAATTAATTACTTTTTTAAAGTAACTTACCCAACACTGCACGTCAGGAGTGAAATATTTCACTGCTGATCATTTACAGTCTGAATGATTTGCATCTATAAACAACTATGCTTTATAGCCTTGTCAAGTGGCCTTTTATTTAGGACTCTGATTTTGGGTAGCAGAATAAGTGAGATATCATTTTGGTTTCTGAGATATAGTGATGTTGTTTTCTTAACTAATTTATTTAATTTAAAATTGTGTGTTAGAGTTATTTATATTTCATTTAAGGTATTTTCTTAAGAAGTCTGACACATAACAAAGATGTTTCGGTGATGCAAAAACACCTTAGTAGGATTAACTGCTGAAAGGTATAATTCTACATGTGGAGACACTGGTATTAATTTCAGTAACATTAGTATCATTTTTGTGATGTCTGAACTGTTATTTTATGTATGGCAAGTCACTAAATTTCAAAACCCAGGCCTCGCGCTCAGTCCTGCATTACCCATGTGATCTTGTGTGAATACCAGCTGGACTGGTCGGGTGCAACAATAGCTGCAGTCATTTAAATAATCTCTGACAGTGGAAAATATTGTATCTTTTGCTTGCTGCGGGCGTGATAGTTGCTACTAGGAGAGATTTTTTTCAGGAGCGGAGATGTTACCAAAACAAGTTTAAAAAATTAAAGTGTTACTGTTTTACATTGTCTGAATGTGCTATTAAAATGTACAAATGGATCTGAGAAGATTGCATTTCCAGTCACAAGTCAGAGATTATGTCTTTAGTAGTTTTACAGGATTTTTACGTATTTTCAAATTTTTGTTTTATTTGACTGATTTCATTTGTTTGTGTGTTTCTTTCAGACTGACTCACTGTAACCTCTCAGAGAGAAGCTGCGGTGCCCTGTCTTCAGTTCTCAACTCCCAGTCCTGTAGTCTGAGAGAGCTGGACCTGAGTAACAATGATCTACAGGATTTAGGAGTCAAGCTTCTGTCTGCTGCACTACAGAGTCCACATTGTACACTGGAAACTCTCAGGTCAGGAGTGAAATATTTCACCGCTGATCATTTCAGTTCTGAATGGTATTATTTGATAAACAACTAAGCGTTTTAAAATTGTCAAGTGACCTTTAATTTAACTTTGGATAGATTATTAAATAAATTAAATAAATACAATTTTATTTATATAGCACCTTTCTAGGCAGAATCACAAAGTAATTGTTTTTAAAAATAACTGCTAAGCCCACAGTTCTTAAGGTTTGGGGGAGAGAGTTCCACAGTCTAGGGGCCACAGTGGCAAAAACTCTGTCCCCCTTAGTTCTCATCTTAGTATGTTTTAAAGCAAGTAAGCCCTGATCAGACGACCTCAGGGATCTCCTAGGACAGTGGTTCCCAAACTTTTTTTGCTGGGCCCCCCTTTGTTCTACAAAAAAATAGTTTGCGCGCCCCCCCCCCCACACACACACACACACATCCTCCAACCACACACACCCATATTTTGCTCCATTGCGGTTTATTTGACACCTCAAACATTTTGTAAACAATTAATCAAATACAAGTAATCTGCAATAAATTACAGGTAGTAATAAAATAAACTCTTTTACACACCTACACAGGTATTTTTGAAAACGCAGCTGTTTCGTCCACACGTAAACGGCATTTCAAATCACTGAAAACTGAGACTTTTAAAACTCCTTTTTTGCGTTTACGTGTGGACAAGGAATACAGAGTTTGTCACGCAGTATCAAAGGTATGTGCGTTTTTCACGTCACGCTGTGCGCACGTTATTGTTTACATGAGATGAATTGCAGAATGGCAGATAGAGACAAAATACTGTTAATCTGACTATCTGCAGGTTTTACACGCTTACTTATACACACGCAGTTACTGTCCCTCCATTTACAAAGGCAGAGGTGTCACGGTGTAATTGTTTTACATGTATTTGTTTTTTTTTCCTGTGTAATAATATTCAACATTGCTATCAATACATTTTTCAAAAATGTCTCTCTGTGCAAAATGGGTTTAAAAACATAAACAGCTGTGGGATTTGAACCGAGGGAACAAATCGTGGCAGGATCAGCCTGATGTTATTTGTATCCCGCTGTAACTTTACTGTATAAAGTATAGTATAGTATGTATATCTCCAAAATGTCAGGAGTAGTTAGTCATTACAAGAAGTGTTTGTGAACTAAAAATCACAAATGTGGGGTACTGTTTGTCCGTGATTTAAACAGCCCAGCGCTGCTCCCAATGAAGAGAAAACCAATTCTGCAGGGGAGACCTACCTTGGCACTTGTGCAGGTGAAGCCAAAGGGAAGATATGCTTCACCATATTTTCTAGTGTTTGGCTTAGAATGAAGTTGGTTTGGAAACATATTCAGCGATGCTTCATCTCCTGCTTTGCGTTTCTGTAGGCGCCCGTGCTAGCAGTGTCCAAGCGTCTTGTTTTTTTCCCCCCCTTTTCAACCCACGCCCCCCTGCCATGGCTCTGCGCCCCCCCCCCCCCCCCCCGGGGGGCGGGCCCCACACTTTGGGAAGGTCTGTCCTAGGGAGATAGAACTGTAGCAGATCAGAGATGTAGGATGGTGCCAGTCAATGCGAAGATATAAAAGTCAAGATCAGGATCTTAAAATGGACTCTAAATTCCACAGGAAGCCAGTGTAGCTGAGATAGCAACGGTGTCACATGTGAATACTTAAAAGATTTTGTCAGAAGCCTAGCTGCAGTGTTTTGCACAACCCGCCAACAATCCAGAGAACCTTTGCTTAGATACATAAACATAACAGTGAGTTACAATAGTCCAAGCGTGAGGAAATAAATACATGTATAACATCTCCAAGTCAGAGCGATATAAAATAGGGCTTAACTTAGCCACATCTCATAAATGACAAAAACACAAGACCGAACCAGAGACTTCACACGACCATCCAGTGTAAGAGTCGAGTCCAAAGTGACACATAAATTCCTGATATAGGATTTAACCTAAAATAGGAGAGAGGACCAAGGGCTTTCACTATCTGGGATAAAATTCTGTCATGAGCGCATACAAGGGCTGTGTCCCAAATCAGGGTCTGCATGCTTGAAGTACGCATTTTAAGCGCGATTACGTCACCGCCACGCGACGACGGCTGTCCCAATTCAAAGTGTACTTCAAATGCGTACTCCAAATGCGCCGTCGATTTCCCCAAATATCAAGCGTGGTCCTAACCCTTGTGCGTGTTTTTTACTTTGACAGTGAATGCACACCTGCGGACCACTTATGTGCACCCCTGGTTATTTAACTCATCATATCGCAGCCACAGAAATTATTTTGTCCATGAAACCATAAAGCTGCACTTTCTTTTTGCCTTATAGTCTGATTTGTCATAACTTTTCTGTTTTGCGGTAAGCTTTTCTTTGGCTGTCACTTCTTCACCCTGACCTGTCTTATTTGGCTCAGCAGAACTGAAATATATATCCTGCTGCTTTTACACACGCACTCACATAAGCTCAGCGATTCTCTGCGCGATCAACCTCTCACATGTTTAAGCTTGCTGCGGGAGATTTCACTTGTCATGTTTGCGTAGTAAGCTAAAGATTAATAAGACAATGTCAGAGGAATTGGTGCACAAATTATCATCACTCACCAAACAGTACTGTCGCTCTCTATACACAGTTCACGCGATTGCAAAGTGAAAGCAAAAAAACAAGCGCAAATTCAAACGCGATTTCAATATGTCACATATTGACAGTGGCTCACCGATGCCAATGACATAATTACCCAGCTACATTTCTGAAAGAATGCAAAAGCATTGACATATATTTTTCCTTCCTACAATAGCCGGACGGGCAGGGCAGAGATAGATTTTGGTAGCCCGACTGGAAAAATCGCTAGCCCCAGGACGTCGGGCTAGCGATTTTGCGAGCCCTGTATCTGATTGAGGAATCACTCATCTTTGGAAAAGAGAGTTTATTACAGAGAAATGGCTCTTTCCAAAATAAAAGCTATACTATCCGCTTCTTCTGGGCTATATTCTCAGCAGCACATTAAACATATCAGGTCCACATAAGGAGAATCATGTGCTAACGGCTGTCTAAATGACTCGGGTAAAGTTTGTAGCATGCATGCTTGTTGGTTTTGTCTTTGCACTAGGATGATGTCGGCGTAAATGTGCAGTCATATTCGTTGTGTTCCCACTAGTGCTTTCAGGTTAACCTCGTTAAAATGACCTTAACGCCATTACACGGCAAATCTCCGTTAACGAGTTACCGCCGATCGCCCCGTGCATGGGGCTAGACGGCCAACACGTTAACGAGCTAACTGCGCTAACACACTAGTTCCCACCCATGTAATTGAGCATTGCATGGCACATCCAACATACTGTTTTACTTTAGTCCATGACTCGCTTACCTTCAGGGTCATACTTCACATGAAAACCAAAATAATTCCAAACACCAGATCTGAATGAGGGTGGGGGAGGTCCATGTTGCAAGGAGAGCTTAACTTCTGTCTCGCTAGCTTGTCCTGCTCTCTTCCTTCTGACGATGCTGTCTGTGTTGAGCGCTCAGTGGATCTGCGCTCGACAGTGCAGCCTAGGCGGAGTAGTCGAACGCAGATTCACTGAGCGCTCAACACAGACAGCATCGTCAGAAGGAAAGTTGATAAAATAAATTACAAATTTTGTTTTGTTCGATACATATGCGTACCGAACCGAAAGCACTGTATCGAACGGTTCAATATCGATACGAATATTGTTGCACCCCTAATATATATATATATATATATGTATATATAATATTCTGACAATACTATAATATTGGCCATATTATATTTACATTACCACAGTGAGAGGATTTTAGTCTCATGAACAACATTAGCTAATTGTTATTTACTAACTAATCTTAAATGACTGTTCAGTACAGAAGTGAAGCCCAACAATCATGTTTTACAGTCCCGTGGTCTCAGCCTCAGATACTCAACTAATCAAAGTGATGTCATGACAAAAATGAATGACCAACAAAACTTTTTTTCTTCCTTCATTTATGTCAAACAATGCTGTATGTAACGTTTCTCGCGGTTAGTATCATGGTTGCTAGGCAACCTGAACAGCGCGACGAAGGCTAGACCGTCCCATTTCACAAGCCTCTCACTTCCGCACTTCTCGTACTTATAGTACACACCGTACGTAGTACACGTAGTACGCGTAGTACGCGTAGTACGCGTAGTACGCATAGTGCGCGTACTTCAAGCGTGCAGACCCTGAATTGGGACACAGCCAAGGACTTCAGTTTTCCCCTCATTAAGCTGGTGTAAATTTGCAGCCATCCATCTATTAGGTTCTAAGTACTGTGAGAAGAATTTTTACAGTCAATTTTTTGTTTAATTAGTAACAGAAAAGTACGGTACGGGTTATGTTTCTTGTGGCATGTTTTGTTTAATCAGGCCATTTGTTCTACAGCAATCAATGTGGTAGTTGAGTTTGTGCTGATGTACCTGAATTAATTTAGCCAACAAAAGGCCTGTTCCTCTCAGTTGTTCTGCTCACGCGTCACTGATTCAAAACAGATTCAGACAACAGCGATGTGGATTCTGATGGTGCTGTTGAGAGTGAGGACAGCCAGGCAATTAGAGATGGGCGACCGTGGCTCAGGGGGTTGGGAATCACATCTGTAACCGGAAGGTCGCCGGTTCGATCCCCGGGCTCTCTGTCCTGGTCGTTGTGTCCTTGGGCAAGACACTTTACCCTACTTGCCTACTGGTGTTGGCCAGAGGGGCCGATGGCGCGATATGGCAGCCTCGCTTCTGTCAGTCTGCCCCAGGGCAGCTGTGGCTACAACTGTAGCTGCCTCCACCAGTGTGTGAATGTGAGAGTGACTGAATAGTGGCATTGTAAAGCGCTTTGGGTGCCTTGAAAAGCGCTATATAAATCCAATCCATTATTATTATTATTATTATGGGTTGGAAGGCCAGAACTATATTCAATTTCCGAGTATCCACCGAAAAAAACAACTTCTCATTTCTCACGCACAGAGTAAAAAAAAAGACAGTGTTTCATAAATGGCAGGTTTTAGTTTAGAGTTTTAATATCAGTTCCACAAATTCGTAATTCAGCTTTTGCTACAATCCAAATATTGAATTTGAGGAGTTTGTTGCTCAAGAAAAATAAACAGTTTTGCTCATGAACAAGTTTGTTCATGAAGGTAAAAAATATATAAATTAAAATACACAAGATACAATAACAACAATGCCAAGTTATAGTATTTCTAAAACTTATTTAACTTTAATATTTAAACTTTGAAGTTTAAAGTTCAATTAATATTTAACTTGTGTCCCCTCTCTCCTTCATTTGTGTTTTGTTCTTGTCTCTCTGCTTATTTCTTCTATTTACCATAATCCCTTAAACCTCTTCCTGAAGCCTGTTGTTATTGGAAGGATCTTTATTTATAAGGGAGTTCTTCCTTTCCACAGTTACCAAGTGCTGCTCAAAGCAGATTGTCTGAGAGTTTGGGCTTTCTCTCTAATAATTTAGCGGGTTGGCTCATAGTGTAAAAAAACTTGACATGACAATGACTGTCTGTTTAAAATTGTCCTTTTTAAATAAAATAAAATAAAATAGAATGGATAGAATTGGATAGACATTATTGTATGACAAACACAAAATCATTGTTCAGAGGTGGATTGTTGTTTTGTGTGTCTGCAGTCTGTCAGGCTGTCTGATCACAGAGGAAGGCTGTACGTCACTGGCCTCAGCTCTGAGCTCCAACCCCTTCCAAATTAGAAAACTGGACCTGGGCTACAATCATTCAGGTGACTCAGGAATGAAGCTGCTTTTGGCTGGACTGAAGGATCCATGCTGGAGACTGGACACTCTTAGGTATGGAGAGAATATCTGATAGAGGAGGAAGACTTAGAAACATTCCCTGTCTCTTTCACACACTTCCTCTTTGTTTCATGCAGATGTTTTAAATTTAATTTATATTAAACATATTTTAAAAGAGAGAGAAAGAAAGAAATGAATTCAAAAATCCAGGATTTCTTTCTGGTATTTGAAAAGGCAATTCCACTCCTCATTTGAAAATCCATTTCCCTTTCCTGTCAGCTCACAGATTAGCTAATATATTAGTATATTATATTAGGTATCGGATTAGCTCTGGAATTAACTATTGGATCAGCTATCAGATTGGTTATTGGATTATCTCATTTCCAAAACCCTGAAGCAATGCAAACTAGCCACGCAGCGTGATTTAAGGTACTCACAGGCACAGGCTGGTTGCCTGGATTTTTATACACTGCTATTTGTACTCATAGCTTTGCAATGCTAGAAAGTGTGTGTGCTTGCAAAAAGGCCATTCAGCCTTCAGATGTACTCTCTGCCCGACATGGATATGTGAAGAATGAAGGGACTCTACAGTAAAATGGAGAGCTGAACCTCCTAATGTACGCCTTTAGACTCAGCCTGACCAGGTGTTAAAGGTAACGTGCTAACATGGCTAATGCTAGTGTCACAGCACATAGACCCACTCTTTTAAGATCATGCTGCTGTGCTCTTCACAAACAAAGCTTAAAGCAGCTCAGACTATTAGAACCAGCACTGAGCCCTGTTACATTTATACAGTGTTAGATCGAAGGGTGCAACCTACCGCCTTTAAACTAGTGGTTAAAATGCTGTCTGTAAACACATCAGTCCACATGTTACCACATTACTTTATGATACTTAGAATTAAAAGAACTGAGACAGGCTGATATAAATAATAGCTGTCAGTTCTCTCCCTCCTTATATTATCTCCAGTCTTAGCAGATATTATTGACTTTATTTATTTTAATATGTGAGTGCACACATTTATTCTGAACTGGACATAAATGATGATCACAGAGTGTGTAATATTAATTTTTATATAATATTACATACATATTTATTAATGTAATTTAATCAAAATCCAAACACAGTGTGCTGAATCTTAACATTGAATGTCTAGTATATTCCAAAGAGCATAATTTAAGCATTCACTGCACCTACAGTACCTACACCTAGTCAAGTGTGGTAAAGATACAGATAATGAAATTTAATTATTACTGAAATATGCATAATGAAAAACAAAACTGGGCAGCACAGTGGTTAGCACTGTTAACTCACCGTGACAAGGTCCTGAGTTCAATTCCACCATCAGGCTGAGGTCTTTCGATGTGGAATGATTCTATGTGTGTCTGTGTCTATGTGTTTGGCCTGCAAAAGACTGGCGACCTGTCCAGGGTGTACCCTGCCTCTCGCCCTAAGACAGCTTGGATAGGCTCCTGCGACCCTGAAAAGGATAAGCGGAAGAAAATTGATTTATGGATGGAAAAACAAAAGCTGAAACTGATTCACTTTAGTACTATGCTCCGTGCTTATAAAGACCCTTGATGCTGTGATATATACTGTAAATCATATGGAAATAATTTTCACAGACCTCATAAAGTAAGTAAGTTACTGCTGATTTTTGGTTGATGTTTATATTTTCAGGTGTTTTTGTGTGTGCATGGTTTTTTTTTTTTTATGACAACAATTGGAATTCCTCTGGGAGATGAGGACACACCCACATCTGTTCCATATCATAGTCATTTAGGATGTTATAGCTCTGAGTCTGTTTTGTGGCATCAGACACCCACACAGGAAAACGAGCACCTGAACTTTATGCAGGAGAGACTGCATCAGTGATGGTTGACTCTGCATCTTCTGCATCCTCTTCTGCATGTCCTTTAACTCACAGTTCAAATCACTTCAAAAGAGTTGTGTATATTTACCTAGAAGGACATCTGTAACTTGTACAGATTAGTAGTTTTGCTTGTTTTATGAGTTACATTTAAAAAGAGAGAGGGAGGATATGAAACTTATCATTCCCCTGCAGAACACAATCTTAAGTGCTTATTCTTTTGATCTTATGAATTCCACTCTGATGTGAATTCACTTTTTGTCTGATGATTGGCACAAAGTTTAAACTGGTTTTCTTCTGAGAGATGCTGCTGAGGCTGAAAATGAGCCAATTGAAACAATAACTGAAAAAAAAATCTATACATAAAAAAATCTCTTAATTCCTGAATTACAGGCAAAGACATGCCCAAAAGTTTAGTTTCTCCGGATGTTTTATCACTCATCTAAGTGACTTCTTCTGTTATACAGATAAGTAATGGAATGTTTCTTGGAAGGAAAACTGATGTGTACAGTTGAATTCAATCTACTTTTTTAAGGTTTTTAAAGTTAAGAGAGTAGTTAACGCTCCATCACCTACATCGTAGTTCTTTGGGCTGGGGTTAGGCGACGAGAAAAAAAAGCCACATGGCTGAAGCTTTGCTTGGCGACCTGAACGCTGGGCAAGTCATACAATCTTGTGGGTTGGTAGCGAGACAGCCTTTTGTTTGCTGAACACCTCCTGTAGGTCACGGTCCTCTAATGGGATGGAGGTAAGAGCTAGAGCCATTCTATATGAGAGTTAACCAGTGGAAACCGAGAATAAGTTGGGAAAATTGAATGGGGAAAAAGGTAAGTGACTCTCCTGGCTGTTCATTATTATTATTATTATTATTATTATTATTATTACAGGATCTAACTAGCATGACAGTTTCAGTTTGATGAGTGATGTGGGCAAACACTTGATTATTTATTTTGATTGTGATTAATAGCTTTGGGTAGTATGGGAAGTTCGAGTGCTAGGAGAGGAGTGTGCAACTGTTTAGCTAACTCTCAATCAACAAGTCTCTGCCCGACACCGAAATCAGCGAGAGCCTGAAGGGGTTGGAGTAGCCTGGTAAGCCTGCAAAAACACAGGGAGCAGTAGCCAGGGTTTAATATTAGTAACTGATCTGCCCACCTGTATCCCAGAACATACCTGCAGGTGGAGCTTTTTAACCATTTGGGGCAGGATACTAGAAAGTGATCAGGCAAACCACCTTACAGGTTGGCTGTAGCTCAGGTGGCAGAGCAGGTCAGCCACTAATCAGAAGGTCGGTGGTTCGATCCCAGTGATGGTTCACTCTGCATCCTCTTGCATGCAGGCAGGCTGCCTCCTGGCTGGTTTCCAAATATCCTTGGGCAAGATATTTGCCATACAGGTGACCCAGGAGTTCTTTTTTTTTTTCTCTCTCTTCCCCCCCCTTCTCACCGTCTCTTCTCCCCTTTGGTTTTCTTTCTTTCTCTCCCCCTCTTTCTCTCATTCATTCCCCCTGTCCTATTTATTAAAAAAAAAAAAAAAAAAAAAAAAACTTCAACTGCAAAAAAAAAAAAAAAAAAAAGATAGTAACCCCATGTTTGCCCACTGGTGGTGGTCAGAGGGCCCGGTGGCGCCAGTGTCCGGCAGCCTCGCCTCTGTCAGTGCGCCCCAGGGCAGCTGTGGCTACAATGTACAATGTAGCTTGCCATTGCCAGTGTGTGAATGACTGAATGTAGTGTAAAGCACTTTGGGGTCCTTAGGGACTGAATAAAGCACTATACAAATGCAGGCCATTTTTTTTACCATTAAAAATAGTTGAGAGCTGGAAATGCACAATTTGCATCGGTTCCAGCACAGAATCTGTGACAGAAGAGGCAATAACTGGGGTGGATGTTTGTACTGGTAGTGCAGCGGAAGTCAACCCGAAGACAGCGAGGAAATGACCTGCGGAGTCTGTTTTTCTCTCAGCTTCCCTCTTCCTCAGGCGTTGTCTATCTGGAGGGAAAGGGAAACTAAATCCTTGAAAGAGGCGGGTTCATCGCGAGAAGCGAGCTGATCTTTTATGCACTTTTAGTGCTTGCAAATAAATGTAGTGCCTGACCTGGCCAGCCTACCTCTTCCAATACCAGCCACCTCAGTGGACTGGCCAGTGGGGCTGTGGGAGGAATCCAGAGTAAACCTGTGCAACCTCCAAATAGAAAGGACCTGGCCAGGTGATGGAATGGATCTCAGCACCTTCTTGCTGTTAGGCAACAGTGCTAATCACCACACCAAGTGCTGCCATAACTGGAATGTATAATTTCAAAGATGTACTGTATAAAATAGAAACAATATATACCAGATTTGGTGTGATGCTTGACCCTACAAAACTCCATGGTACTTTATCAACTTTGAATGCCTAGATTTGTGGTTCCTGGTTTAAATGCATTCACTCTTTAGATTCAGAAATCAAAGCAATAAGAAGCCAGATCATCAACAGTTTGATCCACGTATGGATTGATGTGTAGTTGTGAAAATGTTGGACTGTTCCTTTATTAGTGTCTAACAGTATGTGTATGAGAGTGATGTAATGTCCATATGTGCATGCTGACAGTGTTGGGGAGTAACGGAATACATGTACCGCCGTTACGTATTTAAAATACAAAATATGAGTAACTGTATTCCGTTACAGTTACCGTTTAAAAAGGTGGTATTCAGAATACAGTTACTTTGTTGAAATAAATGGATTACACTGCGGTACTTTCCTGTTTCATTTTGTCGCGGGTCAGGACTGTTTGGGTTTTGTTTGACAGCTACGTTCTGTTGTTCCAGGCGGCAGCGTTACGGTTGCCATGGTTACAGGGCGACGCTCTCTCTCTCTCTGCGACTGTGTGTTTCCTGGGTGAGAGAGCACCTTTTCGTTGTTGTTGTTGTTGTGCTAAGCTAACAGGCAGAATGCTACAAGCATAGCTCTAAAGAATGTAGCATCATGGGCAGTGTAGTCCGTGTTGCAGGGAGAATGGACTGCCATACACGTTATGGGTCTGTGAGCGCGAGGAGGGAGAAAAAGGGGAGTGGAAAGGTACGAGTTGTCATCGAGGAAAAACGGGAGCTGGAAGCATGTAAATATAATAATAACCACTTCAGCCAAGAAGAGTGCCTGACGAGCCCAGTTGTAAGTAAACTATTAAGACTCGACTGTACACCGTGTTCGTGTTTTCCTCCGAAAACAATAAGTTCCGTTGGAGCAGTCTTTCAACGCCTCTCTCTGTCTCTCGCAAGAAAAGTTGACCCACACAACAAAGTAAAGCTATTTTTCAGCTACGAGCCGACAGGGACCCCGCCGTATTAGTCAGAGGTCCCTTTACTACAGTTCGGAGTCGCGGACCTTCAGTAATAGTAATAAATCACACAGCAATAGTACATTCACGTTGTTGTAAAAAGCATGATAATATATTAAGTAATCCAAAGTATTCAGAATACGTTACTGTCATTAAGTAACGTAACGGAATACGTTACAGAATACATATTGGGGCATGTATTCTGTATTCTGTAATGGAATACATTTTAAAAGTAACCTTCCCAACACTGCATGCTGAAAGAGACTGTGCTGGTCTGACCCCCCTCCTCCTTTCAGGGTGGAGCCTGCTGGAGTCCGATGGTTGAGACCAGGTCTGAGGAAGTGTAAGTGTGCTTTTAATGTGATTCATGAAAACAAAGCATCACTCATTCACATCTCTGATGTCAGGACTCATGATCAAAGTGTCAATCAATGAACAGATGATGGATCAATAACTGCAGCTGGATTGTGTTTGTTCTCTCCATCAGATTCCTGTCAACTCACAATCGACACAAACACAGTACACACAAACCTCAAAATGTCTGACAACAACAGGAAGGTGACACGTGTGGAGGAGGTTCAATCATATCCTGATCATCCAGACAGATTTGATGTTTATGAGCAGTTGCTGTGTAGAAATGGTCTGACTGGTCGCTGTTACTGGGAGGTCGAGTGGAGAATAACAGTTATTATATCAGTGAGTTACAGCAAAATCAGAAGGAAAGGACTCAGTTATGACTGTTTGTTTGGAAACAATGATCAGTCCTGGAGTCTGTACTGCACTGATGATGGTCCTCATTATGTCTGTCACAATAAGAAAGAGACATCCATCTCCTCCTCATCCTCCTCTGTCTCTAACAGAGTAGCAGTGTATCTGGACTGTCCTGCTGGCACTCTGTCCTTCTACAGAGTCTCCTCTGACACTCTGATCCACCTCCACACCTTCAACACCACATTCACTGAAACCCTTTATCCTGGGTTTATGCTCATGTCTCCTGGTTCCTCAGTAACTCTGTGCCGAGTTGAGTGTAAAGAGTGTCCTCCTGTTAGAGAAACACTCTGACTGTTGAACAGATAGTTCAGTCTGTACATGTTTGTCTCTTTCACTCAGAAACACATTTTCAGATTCATGGATTCAATCAGTTGACGTATAAAACTGTTCTAAATGATTCCTTGTAAACATCTTCAACTCAGCAAGGTCCACTTACATGTTCATGACCAGCTGATGTGATTGACATCAGTCACTATGGTAATTTGCCTGGTAAAAAGAGCCAGTGCTGCCATGTAGCCATCCTGCCTCACTGACAGGCTTTTGGACTGTTCCAATTAAACTATCAGTTCCCTAACATCACAATGTGTGGCTGTTATGCATGTCAAAGTGATGTCATTTTAGGCTTAAATGTCCAAGTTGCTCAGTCACATTCATTACCATAGTGTAACATTACTCAGCTAATCAGAAAGGAAAAGCTAAACATGTCTATGGCCTTCACATTACTCAGTCTGAAGCAGGTCTCTGATCCAGATTAAATCCAAGGTATAGATATAGTGCTGCTATGACTGAATCTTCTTTGTTCTTATTTGCTTTTTCTTTGTTGTATTTCAAATCCCAGGAAGAGATGCCTTGGAAGTGGAAGTATTGCCCTGTTAACTTTCAAAAGAGGGCAGCTATTTAAGCATTACAGGCTAAAACATTGGATTTTTGCAGCAACCAAAGTATTTCCTTGTTTACAGATACGCCAGTTCTGTTTTGCTGTATGTCATGTGGGTTTGCTGTTCTTGTTCGGAGACTGTCTGTTGTACCCACCTGTGTACTGCACACTTCAAAGTACAACATAAAGTCAGGTGCCCTTATAAAGGCTGTAAGTTTGAAAGCTGAATCTGCTGCACCGAACAAAACAGACTAGGAACACAACTGGAAGAGATACAGAGACTGATTTTCATATAGCACTTTTCTACTCTTCTGGAGTACTCAAAGCACTTAATACAGCATGCCACATCCTTCTATGATTTTTAAGTACCGTACTTACTAACTAACATTCCCACCCTGATGGATGCATCAGAGAGCAATGTAAAGTAAATATTTTGCCCAAGGACATTTAGCATGCAGACTAGGAATCAAACCATCAACCTTACAACCAGTAAATGACCTGCTCTACCTCCTGAGCTAAAACCACCATGAAGTGATTGGTTGTGACCTAAGTAACGACAGAGATGGTGCACAAGAGCAAATGCTGATAATATGGAGGGGTGCCCTCAGGCCTCTGGGTCTGAAGCTCGGTCCTCTCTGGCACAGCTGGCTGCCGGCAGAGCCTGCGGGCACGCCACTGCAACCCCCTCTGGCCTCTGCTCCATAGCTGCTGGGTGACCTCTCGTTTGGGGCTCTACTCAGCTCTTCCCAGGAGGGTGGCACGGTTCCCCCCCCTTTTGGTGGTCCTCCTCGGGTCCTCGTACTCTGGGGCCTCTGGATATCTGGGGCCTGGATCTCCTCGATACCTGCTTCATGCCCTGGGGACGGGGCTATGGCTCCCTACACTCTCTAGCAGATCGTTACATGGAGAAACCTTTGGAATACAAGCATGCTGATCCACACAGGTATGCACACAGGTGTACACACGGGTGTTCACAGACGCGGACTACACCTTTCTTGGCTGCTACCTCAAAGCACATTGTGTGCTGTCTATCTTGCGTGCTGCACAATATCGTTTAATATTTAGTATCTACTGTTATCTACTGCTAGCTAGTTTATTGTGATGGTGCTGTATTTATTATGTTGCTCTTTTTTTTGTTTGCTTTCTCTTCTGTTTTTTTTTTCTCCATACAGGTGATCCAGGTGTTTTTTTTTTGGTTTTTTTTTTTCTTTCTTCCCCCCCTTTCTCACCGTCTCTTCTCCCCTCTGGTTTTCTTTCTCTCCCTCTCTCTTTCATTCTTTCTCCCTGTCCTATCCCCCAGTCATGTCTGTCCCATTTGTAGCAACCGAAAATAAAATAAATACATAATTATAATAAAGGTCAATCAAAGGGACCAATATGGCAAGGCCATGATGATCCACTTGGTAAAATAAATCCACTTGGCATCTTTCTTGGCCTTAAGACAACAATTCTGATGGCTAAAGATCCAAACGGGGCACAAAAAAGAAAAAAAAAAGATAATATGGAGGAATTGCCTCTTCTTTCTCCTTTGGTTTCATGTTTTCTCCTGGATTTTTCCAAGGATCAGATTTGTAGATAAAATGTGGAATGTACAACACACAATACAGAAAAAGCTTTAATAAAACTGATTCTTCCAAAATGTACCTTAAATTCAAAAAGTACTAAAGAGATAACAGTAATGAGCACACACTCAAACAGCAGTAATGATGACTAAGAAGTTCTTCAAATGACACTGTAACTGTATTTAACAGGAACATGGTCATTGAAAGCAACACACTTGATGAAATAGTCACATGATGTTCATCTGTCTCAGCTGAAATGTTTAAAATTTGTTCCAATGTGTTAAATTGACTGAATATTTATGGAATGAAGCTTCCAGTGAAAAGTGAATCAGTGTAGGTCAATGACTGCATCGTGTGTATGATTGCAAACAAAAAATTGAAAGAATTTCAAGAAGACAGTACAAAAAATATATTTGAGCAGTGAAACAGACAGCAGGTAGATGTGTGATGTTTCCCTGTGGTCTGCAGGTCCAGGCCCAGAGTGATGGATCTACATCAGACAACTGAAGTAAATTCAGTTGTTAGCAGCACAGAAATAACCACAAAGCATAAAAACGTAGAACGCCTAGCACGCAGCAGCTACAAGCATCTTGTGTACATTTACTCAGCATGATAGCAACAACCTGAACTATATTTATGATACACTATTTCAGACCATTCAGCTCCTTACCAAAGACTGTGTGTCACATCCTTCTCTCCTGTCCACCTCACAGACTGTCTGCTCAGCTAACCTGAAATATCATCTGGACGAACTGTTACAGTGAAGCCTGAACTCACAGTGAGTGAACCTCTGCAGCCAGATGTGTACAGCTGTTTCACTGAGTGAAACTCACTGGCAGCAACATAAACACATTTTATAAAATTAAGTTTAATCAATAGACTAAGAAACAGTTTGACCTTTTTCTTAGGATTGATGCATGCTTCCCATCCCAGAAGTGATGTGATACTGTCCAACAGATTAATGAGACAGCAGAGCAGATGCTTGAGGACATGCCTTTGAATCCTCTGGTTTAAAATATTTCAAGCAAGATAATATATTAAGTAATCCAAAGTATTCAGAATACGTTACTGTCATTGAGTAACGTAACGGAATACGTTACAGAATACATATTGGGGCATGTATTCTGTATTCTGTAATGGAATACATTTTAAAAGTAACCTTCCCAACACTGCATGCCGAAAGAGACTGTGCTGGTCTGACCCCCCTCCTCCTTTCAGGGTGGAGCCTGCTGGAGTCCGATGGTTGAGACCAGGTCTGAGGAAGTGTAAGTGTGCTTTTAATGTGATTCATGAAAACAAAGCATCACTCATTCACATCTCTGATGTCAGGACTCATGATCAAAGTGTCAATCAATGAACAGATGATGGATCAATAACTGCAGCTGGATTGTGTTTGCTCTGGTTTAAAATATTTCTTCAACATTCTATAATCCAGTGACAGTTGTCAGTATTTCCACTAATGCACAACAAACAATAACTTCTGATAATTCATTCGGCAAATTTTATTTTTCAAATTGTAAACAAATACAGTTTAAAACAGCGTTTCTATTGCTGCCACAGTGTAACTCAGTTTAGCAGCAACCTGAAGTGTCCATCGCAGTGACCAATCACATTAGGATGCCACCCTCTTGGCCACCCCCCCCCCCCCCCCCACCCCCCCGGCTTCTGCTCCGCGGCTGCTGAGTGAGCCCTCATCTGGGACTCTCCTCAGCTCTTTCTGGGACAGTGGCGCAGCTGCCCCTCTGTTGGTCTTCCTTGGTCTCTTGTGTTCTGGGGGCCTCTGGATGTCTGGAGTTTTGATCTCCTCCATACCTGCTTCATGCCCTGGAGGACGGGGCAGTGGCCCCCCCACACCCTCTAGCAGATCATTACATGAAGGAACCTTTTAAAAAAACAAGCGTGTCCATGCTCACAGGTGTACACACTATGGAATGCCAGGACTGCCATAATGAATTAATTAAATACACCATTAAATAATTAATTAAATGTGTCAATAATTAATTAAAATTGGAATTAATTAAATAAATAAATAGTTATGACACATGTAATTAATTAATTATTGACACATTTAATTAATTATTTATGTATTTCACATTTTAATTAATTATTGACACATTTAATTACTTATTGACAAATTTAATTAATTATTTAATGATATATTTATTTATTTCATTTTGGCAGTCTTGGCGCCTGGCTCTCATCATGAAATAATTTTATCTGTCAGCCTCACCCATCAAACTCAGGGGGCGGGGTTAACGCTGATCGAGTCAAAACCATTGCTTTGGCCTGGTGGCCATTGTTTCTAGCACACAACAACCGGCATGTGGAAGCTAACAAAACTGAACTTTGAAAAACCCTCTTTGTGTGTCACAAAATACCGTTTTAATATTTTTTTAGCCGAGAATGTAGTGGTTTAATCTTCATGTGTCTGGTCGGTTTGTCAAGATACAGCCTCTTTGCAAAAGTGCTTCGATGATTTCGGAGATGTCTGCCCAGTCTCACGGCAAAGCGTGGGATAGACCCGCTCGCCTCGCAAGCAATCCCACCGACAAAGCGCAGGCCCCGGTACACAGCTGTAGTAACCCCCGCTGACTTCTTTTACTGAGGTTATATTTATCGGTGTTTTATTTCCTGAAGTTCTTATGTGTCCTACGTGTTTCAGTCGCCAATTCTGAATTATAACTAACATTAAAAAATGTTTACGGAGGAGAGAGAGCAAATAAATCTGTTTAACATCTGATCTTTGGGTTTTTGTTCAGTAATCAGCGTGACCTGTGTATAAACGCATAAAAGAGATAACGTTGGTGTTTCTGTCATGTAGTAACTGCTGGTTTTAACTGTACAAAGGTTGTTCGACACTATGAAACACATACAGACTTCATGATGTTCGGCTAATATTTTTATTGTGAATATTAATCATGAGGGTAAACGGCCCTGTACACCACGGAGCGAGGTCAGCATATCCACGATATCCTCAGCTCCATGAGTTAACACAAAGTTTCCCAGCTGACTATCTAACTGCCAACTATTCCAGAGACATGAAAATATACAGCATAAAGAAAAGTGTAAGAGACTCAGCAGCAGATTAGAATAACAGTTATAGATTTAATAAATCACCAAATGAATCCAAGAAACGAGCAAACCTGTTCCGACAATTTGAGTTTGTATTCCCTCAGCTACAGACTCGCTGCTGTTTAAATGTTTGAAAAGGAAGATTAGATATAAAAAACGTCAAACATAGACTCAGTCTGCCTTCACATTTGATATGAGGCCAGCACGTATAGTGGCTGTGTCCTGTTTTAATATCATACATGTAAAATTGTTGTCTGACCTCCGTCGATCCAGCCGCTCAGAGTCCGTGGTTACCATGGTTACTGCATAAGCGGCTATAATGTTAACAGCTGGCACTGAGAAAACCTACCGGCAGCATGGGTGTTTATGTTTTTCATTGCAAAAGAACTGTCTGAAAGGTTAAACGAAGTTAACTTGGATAAATTATAGCTAAGGAGTATCACAGATATCGCCTACGTGAGCTGTGCGACTGTTCACCACACTGAAATCAGCAGGCTATTACTGAAATACACGTGCTATATCATAAACTATGATATAAATAGGGAGGTCCTATTAACATGTTTAGTTTTAAAGGACACCTTCCTGCCTTTAGTCTCATTCATGAGCAGTATTAGTTTTCTTCTAACATCCAGAAGTCTGCACGATGTGTTTCATAGTTTGTAACAAGCCTTTGACAGGTAAACATAACATGACCGAAAAAGCCAAAAAAAAAAAAAAGAGAGAGAGAGAGAGAGAGAGAGTGTTGACATAGGAAGAGAAAATGCTCTCAATTATGGAGACAGGCAAATGGTTCATTTATGTTTGATGTGTGTTTATTCCTCCCTAAATATCGTCGGTGAAGTTCGCCATGCACGTAAGATTTTCCTGCGCATTTTTATACCTCTGCCAACAGAGAGAGAGAAAAAAATCACATTCTAACAGACAGCTGGTGCTTAGAATACAGTTGAATAACTATTAAAAAACAGATGATATTTAGATGATAGTTCAGTCTAACACATGTGCCAGTGAACCATTAAACGTCTGTGAAACTATGCAGTTATGAAACGTAACTTTAACCTCAGCCTACGGTGGCCCCTAGAGACAAAGCACGTACAAACTCCAAAACACATGCAAAATCCAAAACACATGCAAACTCCAAAGCACATGCAAAATACAAAACACACGCAAAATACAAAGCACATGCAAAATACAAAACACATGCAAAATACAAAGCACACGCAAAATACAAAGCACATGCAAAATACAAAACACACGCAAAATCAAAAACACATGCAAAATACAAAGCACATGCAAAATACAAAACACATGCAAAATACAAAACACATGCAAAATACAAAGCACAACGGAAGTGCTCCAGGACGCTAGGGGCAGTGTTGAGTTTTTGTTACCTAGTGGCTACATAAGCCATGACGTTTCTAATGACCGGGTTTGGTGTGTAGCAGTAAAAGGTAAATGAACCTTCTTTTTTTTTTTTTAATTATTTGAATATATATTAGTGTTTGTCTATAAATCAACAACTAATACACATATGCTCTCAATTGTGTAATTTAAGTTATGTAGGTAGTTGTGTTTTGGAAGTTCTGTTTTACGCTAGCAACGTAGCTGTTGTGTTGGAAATGCGTTTGTGTATATACACTTTAGCTTAGGTCTGCCCTTTGCCGTTTTAATACTCTATTTTAAAAGAAAAATGCTGTTTCTTTCAGGATAAGAATGTTTTGTCCATATTGTGGCCATAACGTGGGAGAAGTTGTCAAGTTCTGCGGTTCATGTGGCAAACATATTGAGTTTTTGGCGTTTGTCGACAACAGTAAGTATTTCACAAATTACATATTAAAAAAAAGGTTGTCTCAACCAGTTCACAAAGCTGCCATTTGGCTGTTTACAGTTTATTTACATTTGAATGCAGTCCTTATGTACTATATTATTTTTATGTTATATAAATTGCATACACGTTATTTTGCAATCATTTAAACCATTAAGGTATATCTGTGAAGATTCTTAGTCGTCCAGGTTAGGGTTATAGTTGTAGACTTTATTTGTCTTGAATTTACTGAGGCCCAAAGAAGCAACATATTAATTTAGTTTAATAATGAAACAATACATTGGTTTTAAAATGTCATTGTTATTTAAAACTGCACATTTCTTGTCTGATGATCTATTTTACCATTTCCCATCTTTTTTTTTTTTTCTGTTTATAAGGATCAATTCAAGAAAACATTTCCATCGAAGACCTCATTCAGAAATATTTCAGAGACGGTTACTCCTATAATGAAACTTTGGACATTTTGGCCTCAAAACATAAACAGAAGATCAGTCTGACCACACTTAAATGTAGATTAAGACGTTTATCACTGTCCCGCAAAAAAGATTACTCAAGTCAGGCCTTGATTCGTGCTGCAATAATAGAAGAGCTGAAGGGACCTGGTCAACATTATGGATACCGTTCAATGTGGCAGACACTGCGTCAGAAACGCCATCTTTCTGTGAAAAGGCATGATGTCATGGTGATAATGGCAGAGCTCGACCCATCTGGAGTCCAAAAGCGCTCAAGGAAAAAGTTTGTACGAAGAGTTTACGATTCACCTGGACCAAACCACACTTGGCATGTTGATGGATATGACAAATTAAAGCCATATGGTTTGACTATCAGTGGTTGTATTGATGGCTATTCGCGGAAGGTATTATGGTTGGTTTGCGGAGCAACTAACAGCAACCCAGAAGTCATAGCTCAACACTACGTTCAGTGTGCTTCAGAGTTTGGAGTCATACCAGTGCGACTTCGCACAGACTGCGGCACTGAAAATGGGACGATGGCAGCAATGCATTGTGCCTTACGGTCATCTCATCAGGATTTTTTTGCAGGAGCTGCCAGTCATATGTATGGATCTTCAATAACAAATCAAAGAATTGAAAGCTGGTGGTCGTACTTCAGAAAACAGCGGTAGGTTTTAAAAATTTTCAAGAAACAACTATATTAAGCAGATAAAAGTGTGGCTGTAATATATAGTCTGTGATGCAGAAGCCTTGATGTGTATTACACCACCTTTCCTTTATAGCTTCAATGTGTAGCCATTATGTTACATACAAGTATAAGATAGAAAATATAAACTGTAATAGTCAATAAAGAAAGAGAGATGAATAGAAATCCGAAATGCACGCACTTTACGTCAACTCAAGAAACAATTTCATAAATGTAAGAAATAGTGAGGCTTTGAAGGCTGGTGATTTGTGAACTGATGGTATGTTTTTGTCTTTTTTAGAACACAGTTCTGGATGGACCTTTTGAGTGACATGAAGGAAATGCACCTCTTTAATGGTAGTCATGAACACATGTGCTTGGTGCGCTTCATTTTCATGGCTGTGCTTCAGAGGGATCTGGATGAATGCAAAAGAAAGTGGAACACGCACCTGATCCGTCCAGTTAGCCAGTCACGCTGTCCATCTGGTAAACCGGATGTGATGTATTACCTGCCTCATAGGTTTGTATCACTTGTCAATTAAAAATGTGAAAAATCAAAATTCTTTAATTTAAGTAGAAATCAGAAAAATGACTTTTTTTTTTTTAGCACCTTTTAATCTATAAACGGTAAATGTCCTGTATTTGTATAGCGCTTTTCTAGTCCCTAAGGACCCCAAAGCGCTTTACACAACCAGTCATCCACCCATTCACACACTGGTGGTGGCAAGCTACATTGTAGCCACAGCCACCCTGGGGCGCACTGATCTATGCACTTGATCATATAGTCTTCTTTTACTGTATGGTCATAAAAAACAGACACCACAGTGTTTGTACCACCAAAAATTTGGACTAAATAGGTCTACTTTTTTTCTACAAGGATGTTGTTGCGTTTTCTTAGTATTTTAATAGTAAAGATTTTCCTTGTACAAACTTTTAGGTTTGGTGGACGCGACTGTGGCCTTGCAGTTGGACATCAAGAGCTGAGCCAGTTCAGGATGAGTTCAACTCCCGATTTCTGTGGAGACCCTCACCTACAGGAATATTTTGAAGGACTAAACAGTGGCTTCAGTTCATCACAGACATTGGAATCTTGTGTGGAGAACTACATCAGACTAAAAAGGCTTGCTGGGTTGTAATGCCAAGGTTCCCACACATCCCAGAACTGTGGATTCCACTTTGTGGTTATAGTAATGCACCACCTGCACTTTTGTTAAGGCTAAAAAAAATGTTTTTTGCTTCAAGTAGAACACAATTATAGTTCATCAGTTTATAGTCACTTAAAAAAATTGCCTTTGTGTTTTTCCAAATAAGAATATCAGTTGTGACAGTGCGATCAAATAAATGATTTCTCCTAACAGATGATATTGTGAAGACTCTCTTAACCTCCACCTTAAATGCAAGACACGTGTTGGTATTATTAGCTTTATTAATACAGGTTGATATAAAATAAAGGAGTAAAAAACACTCTCATTTAAGTAATAAGATTTATTGGTAACCTTAACAAGGCAAATTACACTTTGCACTGACATACAAATTGTGTAAAATGTACAATATCTATGAATACTACTATTCACCATTTAGAATAGATATAAAGGGAATTCTTTCTAAAGCTAAGGGTACTAAAAGTAATCATTTCAAATCACAGACATTTACTTTAGCATTGTAACTAAAACAAAGGCCTTGGCCCAACAGATATCTAGTCAATTTCTTTAAACAAACCTTTTTGTATAAGAACAAAAACACAGTTGACATGAAGACTATATTACAGTATGAGGATCAAACTGTAAGTCGATCAATACAGACCAAAACCAGGAGAGTTTAATATTCCAAAGTCCATATCATCCTGGAACTGCTTATATGACTGAGCCATTGGTATCACAATGGTGTTTGCACGTTTTCCCAATTGGGAAACGTGATGCATCACCAAACAGCAATCTTGGTCTTGGTTCCATTCCAGCTGGTGGAATGCTGTTTAGGCCCGTGGCAAACATCAGTATGTCTTGTAGGGAGACTGCTGTTTTGGTATCTAGAATTAAATAGAATGTAGCTAAAGATAAATCTTTATTTTCTAAAAATTTCAAATACAAAGCAGAATATCAGAAACTTGGATCCTCAAATGTTCCAAAGTATTATGTTTTTCCTTTTTTTCCAAGATTAATAGCACAAATACCTGTTCTATAGCAGAAATATCACCTGACAGTTTAAACTTAAAAAACATCATAAAAGTAATATTCATGAAAGAGCTGCTTTATTGGTTTGCACTGATCGTAGTAATTTGTTTGCAGTACAAGTTTTGTATTATACAAACCTTCAGCGTCTATCAGATAGTCTCGCCAGAATCCAAGCACCCTGGTTTCTTCCTGCCGTCTTGAACTGCCAGGTTCGCTCAGGACCACCGCAAACATGTCCTCTAAAAAGTCAGATGTCAGTGGCTCTGGTCTTGAGCACATGAAGGGTTGGGACAACAAAGGATGCTGCTGCAGGGCATGGATTACACCAAGTGTTGCGAGGCCATCCTTAAATCTATAAGGGGAAAATTGTCATCAGCACTACAATAAAAACATGAAAAACACTTTTTGAATGTTTTATTTTAATTATTCCAAAAGCACAATGATTTTTACATACTTTATTGATCCTAGGGGGAAATTAGATCTCAGCATTTAACCCATCACCCTTGGGGTGAGCAGTGAGTTAGTGCTGGCTGTCTTTCTCAAGGACACACCTGGTGTGTGTGCTCTCATCAAACGTGCTACCTTCTGAATCCCAGTCTGTTTTATCCATTGCTCCACCATGCCACCTTCAGAATTTATATTTTACCATCTGCATTTCTATTCATCAGCAAGGGAATGTTGCAAACTGGAGCTTAACTTACTTCAGCCACAATGTTGCAAATGCATTTTCAGCCAGTACAGTACGGTTTATTCTCAATAAAACCAATAATGTAAAAGATCAAACCACCTACAAACATCAAATTTGCACTGCATTTTTTAAAGTACCTGCCTAAACATGGTCACTAGCTGAACTTGTGTTTGCAGCTTTGTCCGTTTTATGCGGGGACTGATAAGTAACAAGAATTCTAATAGAATAAGTGTTTAAAAGTTTGAAATTTGATCTCTGTCCTTGCAGCTTCACATGATTTTTTCTATACTGAGTAAACCACATGCATGATAACTCAAAACCTTTTTGCAAACATTAGTATAACAAACACAAGTATAATTAACCATGGAAACAATAAATAAAAAGGGAAGATGCAAAACTGTAAAATTAAGCAAAAACATACAAATTATTAAAAAAAAAATTTGGTCAAAAGAATAGGCAGACCACTTCTGTAGCTGTGGTCTGTTATCAATTCAGTATAGTGTTGCTTACGGTTTAAAAACAATTTTGTTAAAAAACTATTATTAAAATAGTGTAGCTACATTGCCCCATTATTTTGTATCAGTCCAAATACTTACAAATATGTTACCTTTGGATTGAGAAGTGGTTGCGGTATATGATGTACCACCTAAGGTAGTCCTGATGTTGCCTTTACCATCTAAAGAGTCCGGAAATCCATAGCAGCCAGCTGTCTGCAATAAGCTGCAATGCATTTCAATGCACCCATGGAGTTCCTTCAGCGTTGCAGCATTGGATATCTAGTGTTTACATAAGAAAAAAAAGAAAATTGCAGTATCACAGGTTGTTGTGCATGACGTTCACATCAAAATTATTTTAAATATAATTACTAGTGCACTTCAATGTTTGGTCTATATTTTAAAGCATTTTATTCTGGTATTGTTTTCTACTCCTCTACTTAAAGTCAAACATTTATCTTTGTTCATAATTAACAAACATCAGTACACTTAGCATGCTGATTAAAATTACAACTACTTTGGAGCACAGTGTTACAGTCCAATGTGCAATTAACACATCAAGCTTTGTGATAACAAAAGAAATTGTAGTTTTAAAATAGAATATTTAAATCAACATACTTCCAACAGAAAAGCTTTTGTAGCTTCATCAGTTACATCTTCAATTGTGACCTCCACCACATCAGACTTTGTTGTCCCAATCAGATGCTGGTAGAGTGTCTTGGAGAGGAAGGCAGGCCCTGGATCACCATGTACCAATGATGTGGCAATCATTCTGCCAGCAAGGAAATATTCATCCTCTCTTGCAGCTGGTAATGGATGTATTTAGTTAGTTATGCTAAAATAATGCTTTAAATTATATGCCTTTTTATTTTAATAAGCAATTAATCATCCAAGCTTAACTTCAGAATGTATTAATTTAATTTTATAGTCAGATGGTATAACTTTCTCACCAGCGCTGTCAAATGTAAGAAATTTGCTGTCCTCAGGTCCATCAAAGATTCGTCGTGATCTAAGGCATTTCATTAATAATGTCAAAAATTCACATTTAGGACCACCATTATCCATTCCATCTTCACGCTGTCCTGCATCATCGCTGAACTTCACAAGTATATCATCAGTTGGGTTGTAAGACACACGTCTAAAGCCCCGAGCTGCTCCGTCCCAAACATTTGCTCTGTTTATATTAAATCTGCTGACAGATGTTTTTATTGTCTTAGACGCCAGCTCTTCAAGTACTTCTGCAGCAGTCAGGCCATTTGTACTAGAACATAAAAAAATTATTTAATATCACATAAAATGAGGATGTTAATACTCACTTTTAGCATATTTACATTCTCACATTTAAATGTATACTTACCTTTGTGTTTCACTCTCATCCTTTTCGATGAGAACTTCTTTGTCTGAGTCACTATCAATTACAATCGGTGCATAAACACTTGTGTATGTGCTGCAATAAAAAACATTTAGTGGGCAAAGTAGAACATTTCTTAAAATCTAAAGTTAACTAAGATTTTATTGGTCTAGTGTCTCAATACACAAATTTCTGTGTCCAAAACATACCTGTAGCAGGGACCTTGAGTCTAAATATCAAAAATATATGAACAGTTAATATATTTTATGTTTGTAGCCTGTATGATAATTATTAATGACATTTTTCAGAGTCTTACTTCAGAAGAAGTTTGCAAGTTTGACCCCCTGTAAAGAATTTAAATAATTTCAGAATTTACAATATAATACATAATAATGTATTTTGGCTCCTCACTATTCACGGTCGCCGCACTGTATCCTCCACAATACAAAACGTACCTATTTCTTGAAGGTGCTCTTTCCGGGGTGCTGTGATTATCTGGAAAATCCCATACCTGATAAGTAGTAAAATAAGCTTAACAGCACTTTTTAAAACTTTAAACTTTTCTTGATTATATTGGTGTATACAAACACAGACACACACACACACACACACACAAAACAATGGTAAAGAAAAAAGACTAACCACAGTGTCCGACAGTGGGCTTTCTACTGCTTTTACTTGAACTTCATTGTCCTCTTCAGATTCACACTCTGTGTTGCAATCTGCAAATATTCAATGATTCAAAACATACAGTCTAATTTAAATATATGTATGTATTGAAAGCTATATCTAACAATTAGCAAACATATAGAACACTTTGGCTATAAAGCACAAATTAAATATATTTAAAATCTGTGGCAAAATCATGTCACTCTCTGATCAACATTTTTTTGAAAAATCTTGAATTATTTTTAATATCTAAAATTTATGATTGTCACTGCATTATCAGAATCACTTACCAGTATTTAAGAAGTCATCATGGTTGCAAATGTAGAGAGTTATTCTTTGATAGGCCTTCCCTATGGCATCCTTGTATTTTTGGATGTTGAAAGGGGTGTTGGTTCCAGGAATTGTGTTAACTTCCCTTGCATCAGGGTATAGCAGTACATAGGGTCCATCGGCCATGTCCTGGTTAAAGTCCTTATGTTTTTTCACGCTGGCAGACAAGATTTGCTCAGTTGACCAGTGAGAATGAACATCAACTGGAAGTGACTTTCCTCGAACAGGTCTTATACCATCACTGGTCCTTCTCATGATGCCAATCTGTATCTAGGAATGAGATTAACAATAACATGTTTTTACATCTTTGCTCCTACATGGTGTTCCCTGTCTTCCATTTTATTTCTGATCTGTAGTTGTGCTCCAGCTGTGCTGTGACTCAAAAGACAACATTAGCGACTAAATATAGTTTTAACAGGGGGCATATATTATTGAAGGAATGTTGACCAAAGGCTGACAATTAAGAAATTCTGATCAGGTTAACAATTGTAAGCCCTGTATCAGTGGTGAACTACAATCCCCAAGAGCGGCAACTAGATCGTTTCTAGTTTCTTCAACGTTCCCCAAGCAACACTAATGTCCAAGGTTGTGATTAGCTGAACACACCATATGCAGGTAATAAACAGCAATCAGCCTCAAAGTAAATTAAACAGAGATAGTAGCTGTAGAGGACATAGTTGGCCACCCTTGCAATATATACAGTTCCTTTCATATGCATATGGAAATTTACAGCGATGCCTTGGCAGTGCTACAGGTAATTTGGATTTTGTATTAGCAACAAAAGTGGTCAACTTCCACGTTCAAGTTTATGACATACCTTAATTGGTTTCTGGTCCTTCTGTTCCTGGTGTTTCTTTGAAAAAAATGCCTTTCTTTCCCTTTCTTTCACATCCCTAAATTTTATAAATGACTCCACTAATGATTTCCCAGCTATAAACAGAAAAAAAAATTACAATTTTAGGGAAGGGACAGTTAAGAAGATTTATTTAATACAAATATGTTTTTTACCCTGTGTAGACTGTATAGTTGTGTCAGTCAGGATGCTGGAACTGGTAGATGGAAGAGCTGCTGCCTCTTCACCAAGGGCAGGATTTCTCGACACAGTGCTGGTGATGTCCTTTAAAAACTTGATGTTTTTACCACATAGACTACAAAAGGCAGGACTGTCTGCCAAGAGGTGTCCACAGAAGGGACAGTACATCTGTAAAAATGACCCCATCAAATGTTTTACAAAATTAAGATTCACTACAACCCACAGAAAATACAAGTATTTCACATCTTACATTAAGACTCCTGAACCAAAAACATTACACTTAGATTTTTATAACCTCACTTGCAAATACTTGTTTGACCATGAGAATGTTTTTCAATCAATTACTCAGAGCAAAATATTAAAATAAGATTACATATTTTATCTTAACTTTCATTCTATATATGTATATAAACGGCACAGCATGCTACTTTTTATGTTTAGCAAAGGACAGAAATCGCTAAAACATGACGTTTTCATACTTTTATCCATTTTTTTAAACCAGTTCTCCATGAGCAAAGCATAAACCAAGCGTTCATAGTAATAAAAAAACAACAACAATCAAACTAACAACAGTTTGCACATTACCTTTATTATGAGGCGTGGTTGGTCTATCCTTGCTGGTGTTTTCCGCTGGTATCCATCTCCGTGTGTTTGCAACAAACTGTCATGGTCCTGGGTCATTTTGACCCAGTGTTCTTAGTTTTTCTGTAGTTTTGTATTTTGTTTCTTATGTCCATTGGATTGTTTGGTTTGGTATTTGGATTCCCTCTGTGTCCATGTTTTTATTGTGGTGTTTGCTCTGGTACCGTGTTCCCACCCTATGTGTTCTGTGTTCTCCTCATCCCCTCGTATTCATCCTTCTTCTCTGCCTCTCCTTGAGGCAGCTATCGAATCATTGAAATTAGAAATGAAACAAGATAACGAAAGGCTGAGAGAAGGCATCAACACGCTACAGCAGGAACTGGGCGGAAAACTCGATAAGATAAAGGAGGACATAAAAACTCTGTCGGAGAGAGTGGGGGAAGCTGAGGACCGAGTGGGAAATATAGAAGACATGACACTGGAGTTAACTGAAGCGCTCCTCCAAAGTTTGAAAACAGAAATTTGTTCAGAACATGCTGGTGGATCTAGAGTCAAGATCCCGCAGAAATAACATACGCATGTTTGGAGTGGAGGAAGGCACCGAGGGGAGATCCGTCCAAGACTTTGTTTCGGAGTTGCTACAGCACAAAATACCTATACCAAATGGGCTGGAACTCAAGATTGAGCGGGCCCATCGTATCTACAGAAACCGCGCCCTGGAGAATTCCCACGCCCGATTCTTATCAATTTCCAGGAATTCACAACGAAAGAACTTATACTCCGAGAAGCTTGGAAAAAGAAGCAAATCCAGGTGAATAGCAAGACGATTTATTTTGATCATGATTATGCATCAGATATTGTCCAAAAGTGCAAACAATACAGAGAAGTTAAACGGATATTAAAGGACGCGGGTGTGCGCTTCCAAACTCCCTACACGAGCATGCAGATCCATTGGCGGGACGGAGTCAGAAACTACAGCAATGCACGAGATGCGGCTTTGGAGTTGCAGAGGCGGGGATATGATGTACAGATCCCGGCGGTATCTGAGTAGGAGGATGCGCTAATTAGAAGGTGTCGAGAGTGGAAACGGGTCCCAATTTCCCGTCGAGAGCAAATTACTTCCCCGGGGCAGAGAGCTAAAAAAAAAAGCTGGAGGAATTTCAGAGAAATGTTGATTAGTTCGGGGGACATCTCTCCCCTGCCACTGATCAGAATATCACAGGGTTGCCTCATCAATTCAAAGAACGGGAGGGGCAACACTGGATGGAGGTAAATACGTTGGACTATAAGATGGGAACAATATTTTCAGTTTTCAAACTTTTTATAGGGCCCTCCCTTTATGGAGGTTTTTACCCTAGACCTACCAACGGGGTCATGGTGGGAGATTATTTTTTCCTACTAATTGGGAGTCGCAAGTTTTTGATTATTTTTTGTTTTATGTTTAGTAATATTGTTTTTTTCTTCTTTTTTCAAATTTGAGGGGATGGTTACTGCACATTGTACAAGTCATGAGTGGTGTAGGTAAAATAAACATTATCTCAATCAATATCAACGGTCTGGGGAATCCAGTTAAAAGGAGTAGGTTGTTATCTAAATTGAAACGACACAAGGCGCAGATTATATTCATTCAAGAAACTCATATGTCAAAAGAAGAACATGAAAAATTTAAAAAGTTTGGCTATGTAAATTCCTTTTACAGCTCATGTAAGAATAGCAGACGAAGAGGAGTTATCACTTTAATTTCTAATATGGTAAATTTTGAAATGCTAGAGGAAGTCTGTGACAAGGATGGTAGATATGTTGCTGTTAAAGGGAGGATTAATAATAATGTGGTATCTCTGATAAATGTGTATGCCCCTCCAGAGGGCAACCCAAAATTCTATCAAAAACTATCTGAAAAAATTATTAGTTTTAGTGAAGGGACTTTGATATGTGGGGGTGACTGGAACTGTGTATTAAATCATACTAAAGATACTACAAGCTTAAAAAGACGCAAAAATAATAAATCCAAGGCTCTTAATTTACTTATAAAGGAAGTGGATCTTTGCGATGTATGGAGAGAATTACACCCTCTGGAGAAGGACTATACACATTTTTCAGTAGCCCATAAGGTACACTCAAGGATAGATTTCTTTTTGATAAATAGAAGCGATAAACATAGAGTCATAGAGTGTAATATCGGTATAGCTGATCTGTCAGATCACAACGCCATACACTTGACTATTCACTTATATAATCAGAATAAGAAATCATTGTGGAAATTAAATACTGGTATTCTTAACAATGAATCTGTGGTACAAGAGATTAAAAAAAATTACAAGTCTGTATTGCTGACAACAAAGATGAACAGATGGATCCAACAATAATTTGGGATACTGTTAAAGCAGTAATCCGAGAGTATCTGATATCAAGGACTACCCATATCAAAAAAATGAAAAAGCTCACACAATTCAAATTAGAACAACAATTAAGGGATTTAGAAAAAAAACAGCATACAGATTTGAGTGCCGACTTGGCTGAAAGCATTAAAGATGTAAGAAAACAACTAAGCGATCTGTCTATGGAGGAAATAGAAAAGAAACTGAGATTCACAAAACAAACATTTTATGAGTCTGGTTCCAAAGCAACCAAAGTACTGGCTAAACTGTTAAAATCAATACAAATAAGTAATGCAGTTAATAAGATTAGAGATCCAAACACCAAGGAACTATTATATGAACCAATACAGATAAAAAACATGCCTTTCAAAAATATTATAAAACATTGTATAATCAACCCGACCAGAAAAACAGACAAGAAATTGAAGAGTACTTGGATCAGTTAGACCTTCCTTCTATTGGGACAACTCAAAATGAATTTTAACTAAACCAATCACTAAGGAAGAACTGGATAAGGCAATAAGGAGATTGAAATCTAATAAAAGTCCAGGGAGTGATGGGTATCCCAATGAGTGGTATAAGACCTTTAAAGAGGTTTTAGCTCCTATTTTGATAGATTCCTTTAACTGGACATTAAAACACGCTAAAACTCCACCCTCTTGGAAAGAGGCCATTATATCAGTCTTACCAAAAGAAGGTAAAAACAAGGAAAACTGTGACTCTTATCGTCCAATCTCTATTTTAAATGTGGATTATAAATTATTTACATCCATAATCACAAGACGCTTAGAGCTGTTTCTCCCAGATCTGGTGGATGAAGACCAGACAGGGTTCATTAAGGGGCGACAGACACAAGATAATATACGACGCACATTGCATATAATTAATGAAGTTAATAAAGAGAAAATCCCAACAGCCTTAGCGAGCTTATAAGGCTGGCGATCCGTATGTCTCACACAGCATAATTCCTCCAGCTCTAGACGATGGAGAAAATATGGCTGGAAAAATGTGATTAGGTTCTTTATTACTCCTTATATCAAAAGCAAGCAGCTGAAAACACCCCAACAATGCTGGAGATTATGTGGAGACTGGGACGCCAATCATTCTCATGTGTTTTGGAAGTGTAAAAATATCAAACCTTACTGGGAAAGCATTGCGGTAACAATGACGAAAGTGCTGGGGTATGACGTGCTGTGTGAGGGGCGAGTAATGTATTTTGGAATATGGGAAAATGTAAGAAAGGAGGACCATTACTTGTTTAAAATTATGTTGTTGTCAAGCAAAAAGGTAATAACAAAAAACTGGCTGAAAAGTGACCCTTTAAAATTGGAAGAATGGACTGATATAATCGAGGACATATATATAATGGAGAAAATGACCTACACTTTGAGACTGAAATCTGACAAACACCGAAAACAGTGGACAAAATGGATAGCCTATAAGACTACAGTGGGGCAAAAAAGTATTTAGTCAGCCACCGATTGTGCAAGTTCCCCCACCTAAAATGATGACAGAGGTACACTTCAACTGTGAGAGACAGAATGTGAAAAAAAAATCCATGAATTCACATGGTAGGATTTGTAAAGAATTTATTCGTAAATCAGGGTGGAAAATAAGTATTTGGTCAATAACAAAAATACAACTCAATACTTTGTAACATAACCTTTGTTGGCAATAACAGAGGTCAAACGTTTACTGTAGGTCTTTACCAGGTTTGCACACACAGTAGCTGGTATTTTGGCCCATTCCTCCATGCAGATCTTCTCGAGAGCAGTGATGTTTTGGGGCTGTCGCCGAGCAACACGGACTTTCAACTCCCGCCACAGATTTTCTATGGGGTTGAGGTCTGGAGACTGGCTAGGCCACTCCAGAACTTTCAAATGCTTCTTACGGAGCCACTCCTTTGTTGCCCGGGCGGTGTGTTTTGGATCATTGTCATGTTGGAAGACCCAGCCTCGTTTCATCTTCAAAGTTCTCACTGATGGAAGGAGGTTTTGGCTCAAAATCTCACGATACATGGCCCCATTCATTCTGTCCTTAACACGGATCAGTCGTCCTGTCCCCTTGGCAGAAAAACAGCCCCATAGCATGATGTTTCCACCCCCATGCTTCACAGTAGGTATGGTGTTCTTGGGATGCAACTCAGTATTCTTCTTCCTCCAAACACGACGAGTTGAGTTTATACCAAAAAGTTCTACTTTGGTTTCATCTGACCACATGACATTCTCCCAATCCTCTGCTGTATCATCCATGTGCTCTCTGGCAAACTTCAGACGGGCCTGGACATGCACTGGCTTCAGCAGCGGAACATGTCTGGCACTGCGGGATTTGATTCCCTGCCGTTGTAGTGTGTTACTGATGGTGACCTTTGTTACTTTGGTCCCAGCTCTCTGCAGGTCATTCACCAGGTCCCCCCGTGTGGTTCTGGGATCTTTGCTCACCGTTCTCATGATCATTTTGACCCCACGGGATGAGATCTTGCGTGGAGCCCCAGATCAAGGGAGATTATCAGTGGTCTTGTATGTCTTCCATTTTCTGATGATTGCTCCCACAGTTGATTTTTTCACACCAAGCTGCTTGCCTATTGTAGATTCACTCTTCCCAGTCTGGTGCAGGTCTACAATACTTTTCCTGGTGTCCTTCGAAAGATCTTTGGTCTTGGCCATGGCGGAGTTTGGAGTCTGACTGTTTGAGGCTGTGGACAGGTGTCTTTTATACAGATGATGAGTTCAAACAGGTGCCATTCATACAGGTAACGAGTGGGGGACAGAAAAGCTTCTTACAGAAGACGTTACAGGTCTGTGAGAGCCAGAGATTTTCCATGTTTGAGGTGACCAAATACTTATTTTCCACCCTAATTTACGAATAAATTCTTTACAAATCCTACCATGTGAATTCATGGATTTTTTTTTCAAATTCTGTCTCTCACAGTTGAAGTGTACCTCTGGTGCAAATTACTGACCTCTGTCATCATTTTAAGTGGGGGAACTTGCACAATCGGTGGCTGACTAAATACTTTTTTGCCCCACTGTAACTCAGCCCCATAAGGCAGGGACCTCTCCTCGTTTTTTTGTTTGTTTTTTTTCCTTTTCCCCTCTTCCACAGACTAGGTGTCCTTTATTTTTTTTTAGTTTTTTTCTTTTGTGTTCTTTTTTTCACATTTTTGTTTGCATGTACTATAAAATTGGAAAAAGTACAAAATTAAATCATGGCACCGGACACCGGTACCCATCCCTACTTATCACAAAGCATTGTTAAGAACAACTGATCTCCACATTTAAATCTAAAATTAAAGGTAAGCTGTCATAGAAATGTCTTGATCTAAATATTTTCTTCTGGAGGTTATACTGATGTTGTGTGACTTTTTTCATTTGGAATGAGATATCCAGAATTTAAAAATTTTCTAATGTATTTATTTAATGTCGACTTCTCAAAATGGAAAAAAAAAGATGACTACCTTTAAGACAAGCTTCAAAATGTGTTTTTTAATAAAGCTTATAGTTAAAGCTGGGTCACTGTGTTTCACTATTGCATGTCCTTAACTTTCTCCTTAGTTTGTGATTTGTTCTTTTGTCACTGTATTCAACTCTTCTCTGTGCCCCCCTACCCTGCAGTCATGGTAGATGTAGGTAGTCCTGGAGCTGCTTTTACCCTTTTGGTAAAAGGGAGTTCCTTCTTCCCACCATCACCACTGTTCACAGTGGATTGTCTAATAGCATGAGCTTTCTCTCTAATATTGTTGGGTGGTAGCTTACACTCGAAAAAAAAAACTTGAGATGACTGTTGTTGTCTGCTGGGAAATGTTACTTATAAATAAACTTCAATTAAATTGAATGGATGTAAATAGATGTAATTGTATCTGAAAAACAGACAATTATTTTTAACATATGGATTATTGCTTTGTGTGTCTGCAGTCTGTCAGGCTGTCTGATCACAGAGGAAGGCTGTACTTACCTGGTTTCAGCTCTGAGCTCCAACCCCTCCCATCTGAGAGAGTTGGACCTGATAAATGTAATTTATAAATAAATGTATTGATCTACAATTGTTTTTATGCCATAGTGAAATGTACGTAGTTAAATCTTTGTATATATAAATAAAATATTCAAGGATCAGTGTTACCTGCCTTTTTCACATATTAAAGTTCGTATTACCACAGTCAGAGAAGCTGCTGTGTTTCATTTGATTATTTTTAACATTGTATCCTAACCAACAGCAGTCACACTTTAATATTTATTGTTCTAATTTGATGGAATAGAATAAATATTGCAACATGAATCATTTTCTACTTCCCAATTTGTCTTCATTGAGTTGTCAGTAATGTGACATTAACTGGAAGTAATTTTAATGACAAATGAATTTTCAGACTTTCAGAGGACAGAAGGAGACTGACAGGTGGCTCTCAGTGATGTCAGCTGATGTGATAGATTGATTATTTGTTGAAGTTTATAATGGAGTAAAAAGTTGTGGTTAAAAGTTACCCAATATATTATTCAATTTATTTCAAATATGTAAATCTATAAACAAGAGTAAAAGAAGTCCCATTAAGAGACGTAATGTAACACAGGCTAAAATAGTTAAAAGTTCATGACTATGTTCAACCGGATAATAATCCTTAATGTGACTACAACTTGTGTAACATTCAATCTGTGATCCACTTGTCGAGCCTGGGGAATAATCCATGTGATTTAGTGATCATGATTGATTAGTTATGCCTGCCGTTGCCGGAAGGGGGAGCTCTGGCCACGATGCCTCATTCACAATGAAGCTGCTGAAAGAGAAGCATCGTGTCTGAGCGTCGTCATTGACTTATCCCCTTTTCAGGTAATAATTGTGCAATTCTGCTGTTGGACTTTACAAATATGTATGTTGAGTTGTACTGACCGTGTTTCCAAAATGTACCAAGAGGATACTAGGAATACTTAGATGACCTGTGTTAACTGTGATGTTAGGATAAGCTATAAGCAGCAAGCTAAGCTAAGCGCTCTGCTGGTGGCTAGCATGAAGCATTATCGTGCCAGACTGTGTATGAAACATACATTGTGTGCATTTTGCATTTGATCTGGACAAAGAACATGTTTATTTTGTGTGAAGGGACAAATGCCTATTAGTATTTTTATATGAATATTTTGTTTATTTTCTGTACATTTCAGTTTAATAATCTAAGTTTGTTTATTGATTCATCAGCTGTTTTTGTAAATTCTTACATTCAATTTAATCTGTAACTTATAGAAAAGGAAAAAAAACAGTCTTGAGATATATTGTCTTACAACTAACAGAGACTGTACATCGTTGTTAGGATGTTTAATACTTTTGTATGTATGTTTATATTTCTGAATCATTCGCAATGAAGCTGCTGAAAGAGAAGCATCGTGTCTGAGCGTCGTCATTGACTTATCCCCTTTTCAGCCCCTTTTCAGGGTGTAACATTTTGGAGGCACCGCTGGGATGAATGTGATGAGGGCCCGCTGTCCCAGATAGACGCCCCAGTCATCATTCAACCCCCCCACATCAAATACCACGGTGGGAGATATAGTGTGTTGGTTTCGACAGTTACGCAGAGGGACCTGCATGCAACCTGAGGTTAACTACTGGTGCCAGGGAAGCTGCACTGACTCTTCTGCAAAGAGGTCTTACATCACACTAATCTTTTCCACAAGCCACAGACTGAAATGGAGTCTTCAGAGCTAGAGGACCTGAAGTTAGAAGTTGCTGGTACATTGTATACAGTGACAAGAGACATTTTGATCAAAGTTTGTGATTTTCTAAATATTGCTGGTTCAAAACTTGAAAGGGTATCGGGTAAAAGTCGTTCCTCTCTCATTTCCTATATAATACAGCACTTAGAAAGAGAGGAGCTGGGTGAGCTTGAAGATGAGGGAATGTCTGAGCTACTGTTTTTGAAAGACAAAATTTTTGAGTTGCAACAGGCTGCTCAGAACGGTACATCGGGACACAAAACCTCAGATACTAACCAGACAGATGAGGTGCAGGAACAGGTTGGTGAGGCCTCAGAAGAAGAACAACTGATAAATGAAATAGAGACGCTTCAGTTGGCTCTTGCATTATCACAACAGAACAAGGCGAAACAACCTAGTACAGCCAAACTGTCGATGAGTGTGGGGGACAATAGTGCTAAACAAACCCCTCCACCTTTTCTGACACAACCGTGGGGCAGAGAATTCAAAATATCAGGTCAGATTGGTGAGCCCGGCCAAAAGGATAAACTAACTTTCTCCAGCCTAGGTCATCAGATTGAACAAGGCATCAGCAAAGGAGTCCCTGAAATAGAAATAGTTGATGCAGTAATCAGGGCAATAGCACCAGGCTTACAATTGCGTAGCTACCTAGAGGGCAAAACCAACCTTACATTGCCTACCCTGAGGAGGATTCTAAGGTCCCACTACCAAGAACGAGGGGCAACAGAACTTTACAAACAACTCACGTCAGAGGTCCAAAGCATTAAAGAAACCCCACAAACTTTCTTAATCCGTGCCCTAGACTTAAGACAGAAAATTCTGTTTGCATCGCAAGAAGCTGAATCTGGCTTAAGATATGACCCTGTGCTTGTACAGAGCATGTTCCTTCATACAGTTCTGACAGGCCTGCAAAATGATAACATTAAGAGTGACCTCCAGCCCTATCTACAGGAAACCACAACCAGTGATGAGCTCCTCCTTGAGAAACTCAATGTTGCCTGTGCAAATGAAGCAGAGACAAAATAAAAAGAAGTTACTCTCCCAGCAGCGGCCAACCACTGTGCATTCACTTCAGTCTGACACCCCTGCAGATAAAAAAGGGAAAAACCCAAAACCTGAATCCATCAGCAAAGCTCAGCCTGACCTACTAAATGAACTTAAAGAAATCTGTTCTGACATGGCATTATTGAAAAATCTTGGTGCTGAAGTCGCACAAATCAAAGAAATAATTCAACAGCCTAGTCTGGCACAAACACAGTATTCTGCCTCACTTGCAGCACCAGAATGTGTTCCCTTTTCTCATCTTGAGCATCTGCCACAAAACTACTGGCCTCCTGTGGGACCTGGACAGAGAGGTGATACAGCTCAGTATCAACAGAGTTTTGCACCACAACGTCAATATCCTGCTGTAAACCGAGCACGCCTAAGGAAATGCTTTGGCTGCCAGCAAAGTGGGACTGAGTACTGCAACCATTGCTATCGATGTGGTAGCAGTGAGCACTTTCTTGCAGGTTGCAGGGCGAAACTAACTAGACCAGACAAAGATCAACCTTTAAACGGACAGTGGTTGCCCCCACGGGACAGGGAGTAACCAATAATAGTGTAACGTCCCAACAGCTTTGCTCTTACTGTGGTGTTCTAGGAAAACTCAAAAGACTCAGGTGTGCAGCTTGTAAGAAAAGCACTTATTGTTCTAAGATGTGCCACGCTGAGCACTGGCCCAGACACAGAAAACAATGCAACAAACACTCTCAGCCTCAAGTAAATCAGCACATGCACCGAAAGGCAAGTGTTATTCACCCCAAAAGGGTGGACAGCCAGTCCCATCTTGTTGCTCTTGTTGGGAAACAGTGTATAGTTGACTGTTATATACAAGGCCACCAAACTCAAGCCTTATGGGATACAGGCTCCCACGTGTGTATTGTTGATGAAGAGTGGAAAAAGAAGTATTTACCACATGAGAAATTAAGAGATGTTTCTGAGTTACTTGATGCACCTGACGATTTAAAAATCTCAGCTGCTAATGGTCAAAACATCCCTTACAAGGGTTTCATTGAAGTCACTTTTGGTCTAGCTGCTGAGGGAGCAAACCCTAAAGAACTTGTAGTCCCCATGTTAGTGATGAAAGGCGGAAGTCTTTCGCAGCCCATTCTAGGCTTTACTGTCATTGAGCAAATACTGAAAACTAGTACTATAGAGCAAATGGATGCTGAAAGAACTGAGCAGCTGCACGAGGCATTAAGAGGGGCTTTCCCTTGCCTTAAAAGAGAAAATGTCACAACCTTTATTGATTTAGTGACTGCTAAACAATCACATGATTTTGTTGTGAGAACAACAAAAGAGAAAGTCATTGTACCCAAACACACTTCTGTTCAGATTGACTGTAAGGTGCAGACCCGCCCGCTGAAGAAAGACACTACACTTCTCTTTGAGCCTGACATAAACTGTTAGAGGAAAAATGATTTTTTTTAAAATAAGTTAAAACAGGAGGGAATATGTTAGAGGAAAAATGATTCTATGTTTCTTTACCTTCTTTTAAATGTACAAAGAAGTGTCTTTTTAGACTTTCCCAGCAAAGACATATTGTTTCTGGGACATATTGTTTTAGATTGTTTTATCTCTCCCAGCTCTCTGCTGACGAGACCAGCACCATATATGGAGTTGTTTATTTTATCTGTTTATTATTTTCTTATCCTGTTCTCACTGACTCAGTGATCTGTTCCTATAAAGAATGCCAAGCCACTGTGCATGTTGTGGGTTGTTTTCAGCAGCTCACCCGTGTACACGTTAAGCATAAAAAAGTAACTTTGTCTCATTGTGTCTTTATTCCTCCTGGGTTTATTTTGCAGGGTTTTCTCCCAACATAAACCCTCAGTGGGATGAAGGTCTGGAGTTTTGTGAGACACTAGTAGAACTCAGAAGGGAGGTCCCCCCCCTATATTGTTCTTGATGTGCAAAATCCCACTGATCACGACATTGAGCTGTCAGGAAAAACTGTTGTGGGCACCTTAGAGCAAATTCAAGCTGTGTACCCAGCGACGGTTTTAGAGAAATCTGACCAGTGCTCCCCATTATTGGTGAATCAAGTGGATGCAGAGAGTGAGCACATTCCTGACACCTCATGGGACCCACCAATTGACCTTACGCACCTGAGTGAATCTGAAAGGGGGGTGGTGCAAAAGATGCTCCGTGAGGAATGCTCTTCCTTTTCCAAGTCAGATGATGATATTGGATGTATCGACAAGTTGAAACTGAAGATATCATTGAAGGATATGGATCCTGTAGCACGCACTTACCTGTCGGTACTAAAGCCGCTATACAAAGAGATGAAAGAGTATCTGCACAACCTTATTGCACAAGGATGGGTCAAGAAATCCAACTCATCTTATGCCTCACCAATTGTCTGCGTGAGAAAGAAGGACGGCAGCTTACGTCTTTGTATAGATTACAGAGAACTAAACAAAAAGACTCATCCAGACAGACAACCAATCCCTCGAGTGCAGGACATTCTCGACAGTCTTGGTGGCAACTCATGGTTTTCATTGTTAGACCAAGGCAAGGCCTACCATCAGGGCTTTATGGATGAAGGCAGCCGACCTTTAACTGCTTTTGTGACACCATGGGGCCTGTACGAATGGATAAGGATTCCATTCGGGCTGATGAATGCACCTGCAGCCTTCCAACGCTGCATGGAAGAGTGTCTGGAAGAGGTGCGAGACAACATCTGTGTACCCTACCTTGATGACACTCTAGTGTACAGTCATTCACTTGATGATCATGTCAATCATGTCAGAAAAGTGCTTCAACTACTGAGGAAGTATGGGATCAAGCTTAAACCCAGTAAATATGAATTATTCAAACACGAGGTTCGCTATCTAGGGAGAATTGTTTCAGCCGAGGGTAGCAAAATTGATCCAGCTGACACCAATGCAGTGACAGCCTTGAAGGACAGGAGACCAAGCAATGTGGGAGAGCTGCGAACTGTCTTGGGCTTGTTAAGTTACTATAAGCAGTACATACGGGACTTCTCCCGTATTGCAGGCCCACTGTATAGCTTGTTGAAGGGCACAACGGAAGATAACAATGTATCCCAAAACCAGACAAACACAAAACAAGTCACAAGAAAGAGTCAATTGTGTGGACTGAAGAACATCAGCGCATATTGGAACGACTAATAGACTGCCTAGTTGAGCCACCAGTCCTCGGGTTCCCAGATTTTTCTAAACCATTCATCCTCCATACCGATGCCTCAGCTCAAGGCCTCGGAGCAGTTCTATACCAACAACAAGATAATAAACTCCGTGTGATTGCTTATGGCTCCCGGACACTGACTGCAGCTGAACGAAACTATCATCTTCACTCAGGAAAACTGGAGTTTCTCGCACTGAAGTGGGCCGTCACAGAGAAATTCAGAGATTATCTTTATTATGCGCCTACTTTCACTGTGTTCACTGACAATAACCCCCTCACCTACGTCCTTTCAAGTGCCAAGCTAAATGCAACTGGATGTAGATGGGTGGCAGAGCTTGCAGACTTCCATTTCACCATCCGATATCGCCCAGGTAGAGAGAATGTGGATGCTGACAGTCTTTCAAGAATGCCTGTTGAGATAGAGGAAATGATGGAACAGTGTACAGAGGAAATGGGTTCAGATTGTGTGGCAGCAATAACCCAAGTTGTGGAGACTCCAGATTTCAACTCACCAATGGTCTGCCCCATACTCACCCGTCTCCAGTGTACATCAGTGAGTGAAGAACCACACAACCAATTTTCACTTACAGAGATCAAACAAGCACAGCAAGATGATGGAAATATTGGTCCAATAATGCAGTGCAAAATGAGGAATGAAAAGCCAACAAGGCATGAACTTAATACACTAAGTGCCCAAAGCAAGTGTCTCCTGCGTGAATGGGAAAGACTTCATATTGATGAAGATGGTATTCTTTGCAGAAAAACCACAACCAAGAGACAGCTTGTGTTGCCTGAAAAGTACAAAGAAACTGTACTGAGAGAATTGCATGATGAGATGGGTCATCAGGGCACTGATCGAACAACATCATTGATCCAGAGATAGATTCTTTTGGCCAACGAGACATTGAACATTATGTGACAAAGACCTGCACTTGCCTGAAACAAAAGATACCATGTAAAGAAGCGAGGGCACCGCTCACCAGTATTGTTACCACGCAGCCGTTTGAACTGGTGTCAATAGATTTTCTCCACTTGGACAAGTGTAAGGGTGGTTACGAGTATATTTTGGTGATTGTTGACCACTTTACTCGTTTTGCACAGGCTTATGCCACCACCTCCAAGTCTGGCAAAACGGTTGCTGATCGCATCTTTAATGACTATGCCTTGAAGTTTGGACTGCCAGCACGGATACACCATGACCAAGGTGGCGAATTTGAGAACCAGCTCTTTTCCCAGCTGAAAAAGAACTGTGGCATATTGGGATCCCGAACTAAACCATACCACCCACAAGGGAATGGACAAGTTGAGCGGTTCAACCGGACGTTACTACAAATGTTGAGGACACTTACTGATAGGCAGAAGACAAGTTGGAAAGAGTCCTTGAACAAGCTTATCTACGCCTATAACTGCACAAGAAGTGAGGTAACTGGGTTTTCTCCTTTCTACCTTCTCTTTGGAAGGTCCCCAAGGTTACCTATTGATCTGCTGTTTGGTCTCACCTCTGAGACAGGGAAAATAGACCACCGAACCTACATGGAGAAATGGACACAAGAAATGCAAGAGGCCTATGAAATAGCATGGGAGAATGCAAAGAAGTCAGCAGACAGGAGTAAAAAACAATATGATGGGAAAGTGAGAAGCTCTGTGTTATACCCTGGCGATCGTGTTCTTGTCCGAAATCTAACCCCTAGAGGAGGAACGGGGAAGCTTCGTAATCACTGGGAACAGAACATCCATGTTGTCATCTGTCAAGTTGCAGAAGGCCTCCCCGTGTATGAGGTGAAACCAGAGCAAGGGAGGGGAAGGTCAAGAATCATGCACCGCAACTTGCTGCTGCCATGTGATTACTTACCCCTGGAAAGGCCACCAGAAGTATCACCGAAGCAAAAGAAAAGAAGAGTGAGGGAAAAAGACGCAGAACAGGTGAACCAGGAAGTAGAAGATGACGAGGAGGAATGGGGGTACTATTATGGGCCCGTAACACAGACTCAAGTGCCCAGTACAGAGAGGGTCACAGAGCATGGTGATGACCAGGAGAAACCAGAGGCCGGTGGTAATGGACCACTGGGTGAAGAAAGGCTCATGCCGTACACAGAGGAGCCTGAGACACAGGACGAAAACAGGCCACAGGAAGAAGACCATCAAGAGGAAGATGGACAAGTAGTTGGAGAGGTAATGGATGACACTGTAGCATCTCCACGCCCATGCTTGCCTGAAAGCAACAGAGAAGGGACCTATAGTTTGCCAAGGAGGGAGAGACGAGCCCCTAAGGTTTTCACCTATGATCAGCTGGGTACTCCAACATGCTACAGTACAGTGTGTACAAACGAAATGCCCTACCAGTATCAACCCATACAACACAGAGACATTCAACCAATAACCATGTGGCCTAATTCATTCCAAATTTGTTAGCCACTATTCATGCAAGGATACTGAACAAAGAACAGACTAAGACTCAGTACAAAAGAGGAAGCTAAGATTAAAAACAACTGGATTTTGTGACATTTTGTTAAGTTTTAGTTCATAAGAGTTGTGATGTCGGGACGACATCTAATTTTGTGGGGGAGTGTGTGATAGATTATTTGTTGAAGTTCATAATGGAGTAAAAAGTTGTGGTTAAAAGTTACCCAATATATTATTCAATTTATTTCAAATATGTAAATCTATAAACAAGGGTAAAAGAAGTCCCATTAAGAGACGTAATGTAACACAGGCTAAAATAGTTAAAAGAGTTCATGACTATGTTCAACCGGATAACAATCCTTAATGTGACTACAACTTGTGTAACATTCAATCTGTGATCCACTTGTCGAGCCTGGGGAATAATCCATGTGATTTAGTGATCATGATTGATTAGTTATGCCTGCCGTTGCCGGAAGGGGGAGCTCTGGCCACGATGCCTCATTCGCAATGAAGCTGCTGAAAGAGAAGCATCGTGTCTGAGCGTCGTCATTGACTTATCCCCTTTTCAGGTAATAATTGTGCAATTCTGCTGTTGGACTTTACAAATATGTATGTTGAGTTGTACTGACCGTGTTTCCAAATGTACCAAGAGGATACTAGGAATACTTAGATGACCTGTGTTAACTGTGATGTTAGGATAAGCTATAAGCAGCAAGCTAAGCTAAGCGCTCTGTTGGTGGCTAGCATGAAGCATTATCGTGCCAGACTGTGTATGAAACATACATTGTGTGCATTTTGCATTTGATCTGGACGAAGAACATGTTTATTTTGTGTGAAGGGACAAATGCCTATTAGTATTTTTATATGAATATTTTGTTTATTTTCTGTACATTTCAGTTTAATAATCTAAGTTTGTTTATTGATTCATCAGCTGTTTTTGTAAATTCTTACATTCAATTTAATCTGTAACTTATAGAAAAGGAAAAAAAACAGTCTTGAGATATATTGTCTTACAACTAACAGAGACTGTACATCGTTGTTAGGATGTTTAATACTTTTGTATGTATGTTTATATTTCTGAATCATTCGCAATGAAGCTGCTGAAAGAAGCATCGTGGGTGTCATGGTCCTGGGCCATGTGGGCCCAGTATTCTTAGTTTTCATGTATTTTTGTATTTTGTTCTTTATTTAGGCCATGCTTCCTGGGTTGATCTGTTACGTTGTTCCTTATGTGTTTTCCCTTCGTGACTCTTACCCCCTGTGTGCCCCTCTGTGTATTTATGAGCCCTCGTCTCTCTTTGTGCTTTATTCTATGTTTTCCCCAGCCCGTTATGTCTGCGTTCTCCCCGTGCTCTCTCTCCTCCTGTTTGAACCTCTGTGTACTTCCTGCTTTACTTTGCCCATCTCCCATCAGTGTTACGTTCACTCCTGCCGTGTCTTGTTATGATTATCAGTGTCACCTGTGTTCCCCGTGTGCATCCACTTCCCCTGATCTTCCCTCATGTGTATTTAGTCTCTGTGTTTCGTACAGTCTGTGTCGCGTCGTCTGTGTTCTCACCTCCATGTTTTCCCGGTCAGTCCTTGCAGTGATCATCATAGTCTGAGTTTTCTTAGTTTGTCGCAGTATTGGTTTTCCCAGTTTAGTTATAGTCTAGTCACGCCATCCCTGCTTTGTTTGTGCACTTTGTCTTCAGCCATAATAAAGGCTCGCTTTCTGTTAAGTCCACTCCCGTCTACTCACTTGTGTATGCACCTGGGTCCATCACACACACCACCGCACGGCCTGTCTGCAGATCGTGACAGTGTCTGAGCGTCGTCATTGACTTATCCCCTTTTCAGCCCCTTTTCAGGGTGTAACACTGACAGCAGAACAATTCAGTGCACTAAGCGTGTTTGCAGAGGAAGTACACTGGTCCCTTAATAGTTTCAACATGAAATATTCAAAAACAAATATATGGTCCACTGTTTGTGTGACAGAGACAGAAATGTCTCTGTGTGCATGTGGAGAAATATGGTGTCAAATCAGACCATGAACAGGTGTCATGTGGAATTAAAACACACGAAAACAACGCTGCACTCACTCAGAGGTCAAAGGTCGAGTACAGTAACCAAGTTGACACCAAGAGGAGAAAAACAACTGGCAGCAAAGGCAGGAAGGTGTCCTTTCCAGCTAAACCAAAGAGGAATATAAAGATAATGAAGGTTTGATCACAGTTTGAATCAGTCATATTTCATTCATTACAGTGATGTACTGAAAGATCCAGGATCAGTCCAATTCATCAGCACTTTGATCAAACTCTAGAGAAATATTCTTGGCAACATTGCTAACTCTGGTTTCCTCCCAACTATATTGTATTATTTCTATCTGTGCTGTATTTTTCCTAACTCCATGTATTGTGTTCATTATTGTAACAAGTCTGGGCTTGTGAGGACATTCCTGACAAACATTTATGATATTGCGCAACTGACAGCAAATGACAAAATCTCAAGTTCAGACAGGAGCAGAGATTTAAAAATCAATACATGCACACACATGCAAACCTGAGCTTCAGGTGGAGTCACAACTCCTTCCAGGAAGCATCTCACCTATCTCTTCGTGTTTAGTGTCCAGAAGCTTCTTGTTCGTGTCTCTATTTGAAGAAACTGTAAGTTTTCTTTGTTTCCTCCTTTAACAGTTTGTCTTTAGGAACTTTACTGTTTGTTTCTGCTCTTTAATGTTTGTTTAGCTGTTATTTCAGGGCAGACTTTGGATCACTCTTTTATTTGAAGACTAATCCACATGATTATAAATTATTGATTGACTGGAATCAAACAGTTTGATGAACAGCTGATGTTTGATTCATTTCGTCACAAAACAAACTGTGTGTGTTTATTTCCTGGAAGAAAACTGTTGACTCTCCATTAAAGTCACACACAGCAGTGTGCTGCTGTTTTACCTTCAGTCCTTTCAAAACAAAATAAAATAAATGTTAGTTGTAACGTGTTTGATTGTAGTCAGGCAATTAAATTCATATTTCCTTCATGGATCATTAAATCTATTTGTGTTATCATTTGGTTTTCTCCAAATGAAGTTCTTCCTAATGTGTAGTGTTTGAAACCTGGAACCAGAGTGCCATTCTTTCTCTTACTGGCTGCTAAACATATGAAGGAAATATAAATGACTGATTGCAGAGCTGCTGATTATAAACTGAATAATTGAGTAGCTCTAAACAAATCCTAAATATTCAGGTAATTAATGATCATTTCTGTTTTAAAGTATCATTGTGAAAATATCTGCTGTAAGGGTTTGATAGATTTCTTTGTTTTTCATGATAGGACCATTAGCTGCTGGAGCTTCTAACTGATACTTGATGGAAAAACAATAAATCTAGATGCTAATTGGAAGCTAACTGACGTAACCAATGTTCAGTAGCATCTCTGGTTAGATGTTCACATTAATCCTGAATGTTACTGGATGGAAGAACAGTAATTTCTTTAGTGGCAGCTCATTTCAAATTCAAATTTTCTATCAGATGAACAAACATCAGCAAACACAAAAACTGTTTGTGTGCAGTTTGTTGCACAGTGTGTTGCTAGTTAAAGGTCTAGCTGCTGTATTTCACAGGAAGAGAAAAGAGTGCAAGATAACTTCACTCAGAGATGGAGAAAGATGTAAGAAAATACAGGACAGAAGAGGAAGAAAGAAGGTTATATTTAAAGGTAAGGGCTGCTTGATAAACTGCAGATTTAATGCTTACATGTAATGTCATCGTTTTAATTACATAATGGATTTGTATATGATGTGTTTTGATGAATTATGTATTTTCATTTTGGAAAATGTCCTACAAAACAAACAAAGCTATACAAACTTGTGTTATTCAGATGTTGCATGAAAGTCCTAGTTTTGTGCAGGGCAAACAGGTTAGCTCACATTAATGTGGTGAGTTTTTTTTTAGTAAAGCACTGTGTTGGACTGGTGCATAGTGGCCTTTGGTCCTCATTGTCAAAATTAGGTTACATCAAGTGTAGCAGAGATGAATTTGTATTTAAGCTGATGATGCTTAGATTTATTCACTTAATTGCATAAAGATAGCATACATATTGTAGTGTGGAGTGAATTCAGTTACGTAAATCTACAAAAAGCAGCAGGTTAGCTGATCACATCATATGCACTGAGAAAACCTACTGAAGCTCACATTAGAAGAAACTGTACTGTTTTGGTGTGGAGTCAGTCACCTCTAGAGTGTAGGCAACAAAAAATGTTTCTTTTTGTTTGTTTGTTTGTTTTTTTTTAAACCTTTTTCACTGCAGGTGTCCTGAATAACAGATTCAAGCTAAGTATATTCATTACACTTGGATTTGTAATTTGGATTTATTTGGATTAATATATGGGTTCTTTTGTACAAATATGAACTTATTATCATATTGACACCACAAGGTTCAGTTACCTTTGTACAAAAATCTTTTAATAGAATTGTCCTTGATGGAGCTGCCTCAGTGCTTCAACATTTACAGGAGTATTTTTTTAACCCAGGTATCTGTACTTCTACTTTTAGTAAAGAAAGTCTGTACTTTTGCAACCTTGGGTGACGTGGATGTGAAGTCAGCAGCATGGATCAGTGTGAGGACAGAGAGGAGGGTGTCCCTCTCTCTAAAACCACTCTGTGTGGGGAACATGAGAGCCAGACCGAAGCTCAGAGGTGAGATGACATCTCTAATTGTCTATGACTCTTCTCCATGTCACAGCTCAGCACTCACATCATTGATCCATCATTATTCACAGGAACCAACCTGGACCTGAACCCAATTGTGTGTCCTTAAGGAGTGACCAGTCTGAAGAGCGCCTCATTCATTTTAAAGGAAACCAGCGGTCTGCTGCAGAGAGGTGAGCTGTTAGTAACATGAACTCTTTGATAGCTCAAAGGAAGTCACTGAACGAGGAATTCCTTTATTCTATAAAACGTGTCCAATATGTACACGTATAACATGTGCTTCAAATGTCTAGTTAGTCTTTTCCCCTTAATATAAAAACAGAATATTGTACTTAAAAATGTATATTGATTTGTGTGTTATTAGTTCTTCTGAAAAAAGTAATGTATTCTCATAAACTTAGAAGTAATTAGAATTAGCAATGAAAACATGAAGGCGTGTTAGAGCCCTGATGTCAGTTCAGGAGATGAGAACTAAGGTGAAAAGGAAAAGTAAAACATTTTAGTAAGATGTTAGTGACATCTAAATAAAATTCCTGAACATATGTCAGGCTCTAACACACAAGAAACAGCACTAACATGATCATTTTTTTCTGATATTGTTAAAATAACGTAATGTCACCATATTACTCATGCAACCCTTCCTTTTCTGTATAGCAGACAACAGGCTGGGAAACAAACAAAAAAAGTTAGCTATAATCTAATGTTATGCCAGCTAATGTTAGGCTTCAGTGTCCTAAAGGTCCCACTTTTCCTCTGCTAAGCAGTTTACATTCTCACATCATTTGACAGTTTATTCAATAAGAGCCTAAATTCAACAATATTTGTCAACTCAAGTTAAGTCAAGTGGCTTTATTGTCATTTGAACCTTAAAGAGTGGCACCGTATACAGTGAAACAAGACGGTGTTCCTCCAAGACCATGGTGCTACATTTAACAGCAACAGTAATATCCACTTTAAAGAAAGTTCCACTAATGCTGGCTAACAGCAGCAAAAACAGCAGCATTTACTAATAGGAATCTTAAGAATATCCTTAATTCACTCCAGCATCACTGTCACTCGACAGAAGTGACCTTCACTGACTCACTGAGTCGTATCTGAGTAAATATATGTGGATGAGATTAACAGCAGCCTGACAGCCTACATACAGATGAATGGCAGCCAGAGTTGTTTGCCCAACAGCTGCCACCATACTTAGGATCATGCACGCGTATGATTTTGAGATGTAAAAAAACAGAAATCAGTTGCCATTAATTATAAAAACTATAACTTTGAAATTGTGCTGCTTATAGCAAGACCATCAGTAGTTCTGCAATTGTGCAAATGGTGGTGTTTACTGTGGGTGACACTGTTACACTGCCAACGCTAGTTTGGAGTTTCCTTCTGCTCATGCTCAACATACAAATTAGTTTTTCAGATCATGAAGGTATTCTAAGTCTTCATCAGTTTCTGTAACAGAAAATTTAAAAAAGATTATTTTCTTTTCTGTTTAACAGGATCTATGAGAGACCTGAATCTGGAGCTGAAACCAGCTGTGTGTCTTTAAAGAGTGACTGGTCTGAAGAGCGCCTCATTCACTTTAGAGAACACCAACCATCTGCTGAAGAGAGGTGTCACTAACATGAACTCTTTGATACCTGTCAGTTTGGTTTCCTGATTTAAATGAACGTCTCGATGTTGTTTTGGTCTCTAAATTGCATTTCAATGAAAGTTAATGAGTGATTAATTCCTTAATTCCATAAAACATGTTCAACATGTACATTTAAAGGTCCAGACAGTCATTTTTTGTTGTTATTTAATAGACAGAGAGAATTTAAGAGAATTTAAAGGCATTCGTATGCCATGGAGACAAATTTTAACTTGTGTCTGCATCTTCAGACCCAAGATATGATGGATCACGCCTATATTTTATCATCTGAGGAGGTATCCCATTCACCAAAGAAGCAGAAATGTGAAAGACAAAGACGGTGCAACTTTCATTTGGATAAATTGCCATCCTCTTCCTCCTCACATCAACTCTCATTTCCTGAACTGAAGTTAGGGCTCTAATAAACAAAAATATGTATGGACATGCTAATTTAGTCCCCATATTGTTGCAATTACTTATTGTACTTATTGTAACTCAAACTGCTCATAGTAAGACTATCAATTGTTCTGCATACTGTAAATCAGCGGTCCCCAACCCCCGGGCCTCGGACCGGTACCGGTTTGTGAGTCGTTTGGTACCGGGCCACGAGAGTTGAGGCTCAGGTGTGAAGTGTATGGTTTTCAAGGTTTTTATCGGTTTTCAGCGTTATTTTGTTATTGTTTTTATCGTTAACTCTGTTTTCCTGGGTCTTTTCACGTGTGTTATGAATAAATCTTCTTTTTTTCGGTACCGGTACTAGTTTTATTTTGTTGTATTTATCCACGACACCTTAAAACCCGATCCGTGAAAAAATTGTCGGGCATAAACTGGTCCGTGGCACAAAAAAGGTTGGGGACCGCTGATGTAAATGACTATTTGTCTGTCACCTGTTGTCCTATTGTTACACTGCCAACACTAGTTTGGAGTTCCCTTCTCCTCATGCTCAGCACTGCAAATCATTTTTTTCTTTTGGATGATGAAGGTGTTCTAAGTCTTCATCAGCTTATATAGCAGCAAAAGAAAAGTACATTTTTCTTCTCTGTTTAACAGGATCAATGAGAGACCTGCTGAACCTGGAGCTGAACCCAGCTGTGTGTCTTTAAAGAGTGACTGGTCTGAAGAGCGCCTCATTCACTTTAAAGGACATCAACCATCTGCTGCAGAAAGGTGATCTGTTAGCTACATGAACTCTTTAATTAACTCCAGTTTGGTTTTCTGATTTGAATAAACTGTGTGATGTTGTGTTCTGGTCTCTAAACTACATCTCAATGGAAGTCAGTGAGCAAGGAATTCTTTTATTTTAATAACCATGTCCAACATGTACACGTAAACTCCTGTTAATGTTATCGTATACAAATTGCAGTCCAAACACATCATTCTCTCTAATACTATATAAATTGTCTCTTAAAAGCATTTGATAACTGATTGATTGATTGATTGATTGATTGATTGAATCTTTATTTTGAACATGTTGAAAAAGTATAAAAAAAAAAAATAGAATTAAAAGAGACAAATTAACAAAGCAAACAAAAGGAAAACGAGCAACCACAACTCCAAATAACGTCCATGTTCAAAAAGGAGCAGGAAGAAGCATAAGCTTATTTAATCCCACCCCTTTTCCACTATCTAGTATCAATAGACTACAGAAATACCTCCTTGTAATTACATTATATGTTATGTGTAATTTTTTTTTTAAATATATACACATATATGTTTCTATCTATCCATACCTACGTATATACACACATACGCACATATACACATTTTCAATAACCCTATTAACACCTGAAGGATACACAACCTACAATTTTATATATATATATATATATATATATATATATACACACACATACATACACACACATACACATATATATATATACATATATATACATATACATATATACATATACACATATATATATACACATACATACATACATACATATACACATACATATATACCCATACCAACAAACCCGTGCATGCGCACACACATGAAAATATTAGACAAGAACACCCTATCAAATCTCTACCTTTTCCCTGTACCCTGTAAAAACCATATCCTTAAACCGCTTTTTAAACTGCGCCATGCTTGGACATTGCTTCATATCTTTACTTAGTCTGTTCCACAGCTTCACTCCACACACAGAGATGCAAAAACTTTTTAATGTTGTACGGATACGAGGATGTTTTAAATTTAATTCCCCCCTCAAATTGTATCCCCGTTCCCTTTTAGAAAACATTTTTAGAATATTGTCAGGAAGCAGGTTATTTATTGCTTTATATATAATTTGTGGTGTGAGAAAATGAACCAGATCTGTGAATTTTAGAATTTTTGATTTTAAGAATAGTGGATTTGTATGATCTCTGTAACCAGTTTTATGGATTATCCTTATGGCCCTTTTTTGTAATATAAAGATTGATGATAGCGAACATTTGTAAGTATTGCCCCAAACCTCTGCACAGTAATTCAAATACGGTGCAATCAGGGAACAATAGAGAATGTGGAGTGATTTGTGGTCCAGAATGTGTTTTACTTTACTCAAGATTGAGACACTTCTTGAAATTTTGTTATGTATATGATTTATATGAGACTTCCAGTTTAATTTATCATCTATAATCACACCAAGAAACTTATGTTCAAGTACTCTTTCAATTTCCACACCATCTACATGAATCTGCACTTGTGCATTTCTAAGGGAATTCCCAAATAAGATAATTTTAGTTTTACTTAGATTTAGCGATAGTTTGTTCCTGTTAAACCATTTTTAAATTTTGCACATTTCTGAAGTAATTGTATCCAGCAGCTCCTTTAGATTCCCCCCAGAACAAAAAATATTTGTGTCATCTGCAAATAATACTAATTTTAATATATCAGATGCCTTACAAATATCATTTATATAAATAATAAATAATTTTGGACCCAGTACAGAGCCTTGTGGAACACCACAAGCAATGTCCAAGCATGATGAGGAATGGACACCCAGCTTCACAAATTGTTTCCGGTCACTTAAATAATTTTTCACCCATTGCAGTACAACCCCCCTAATCCCATACCGTTCCAGTTTATTAATTAATATGTCATGATTGATTGTGTCGAATGCTTTCTTGAGATCCAGAAATACTCCAGCTGCATACTGTTTCTGATCTATAGCATTCGTAATCTCCTCAATTGATTCGATTAATGCCAGAGATGTTGATCTTTTTGATCTGAATCCATATTGACTGTCAGAGAGTAATTTATATTTATCTAAGAATTTGTCTAATCGTTTATTAAACAGGTTTTCTAGGATTTTGGAGAATTGTGGTAGTAAAGAAACAGGCCTGTAATTTGTGAAGTGGCGTCTATCCCCGGTTTTATACAGCGGCACAACTTTAGCTATTTTCATTTTGTTTGGCACTTTTCCCGTCTGAAATGATAAGTTGCAAATATATGTTAGAGGTCCTACAATTCCTTCAATCACCTTCTTGACGATTTTCATGTCAATATCATTACAATCAGTGGATGTTTTATATTTACACATGTGTACAATGTCAATTATTTCTTTTTCCTCCACTGATGTGAGGAACATTGAGTTAGGGTTCCTATCAATCAGATTTTCACTACATTCTACTGATGGCAGTGACTCAGGAATTTGTTCTGCCAGTTTTGGTCCAATATTTACAAAATAATGATTAAAGCTGTTGACCTTATCAGCAGTGTTTTCCATAAGATTGCCATTATCGATAAAGTATTGTGGATAACTTTGTTGTCCAGAATTATTTTTAATGATACCGTTTAAAACATCCCATATTCCTTTCATATTATGTTTATTGTTGTTCAATATTTTACTATAATACTCCTTTCTACATACACGTATAATATTGGTCAACTTATTTTTGTATTTTTTATATTTATTTTCAGCTTCTTTTGTTCTTTGTTTTAGGTATTTCCTATAGAGTGTATTTTTCTTTTTACATGCATTTTGTAAACCCTTAGTGAGCCATGGTCTATCTGAATATTTGTGCTTTCTGTTGTATTTTATTGTTGGACAGTTTTTATCGTACAACTCCATGAATATTCTTAAAAATATGCCATATGCAATATCAATATCAGCTTCTTTGTACACCTTGTCCCAGTCCTGATTTAATAGATCGTTCTTAAATGCAGTCATAGTTTCTTCCGTCCTTACACGTCTGTATCTCAGTTGTTCTTCATGCAGATTTTTCTTATAATTAGTGTCATAAACTGCAAAAACTGGTAGGTGATCACTGATGTCATTAATTAATATTCCGCTCACAATGTTGTTTTCCATATTGTTAGTGAAAATATTGTCAAGTAAGGTGGCACAATGTGGTGTAATTCTGCTAGGCCTGGTTATTTTAGGATGTAAACTCAAACTGTACATAGTGTTTAGGAATTCGTCGGTCATTTTATGCTTTTTTGGATTCAACAGGTCAATATTAAAATCACCACAGATAAACATAACTTTTTGATTTGTTTTAGAGAATATTTCCTCTATGAAGTCATTAAATACTTGAATACTAGAGCCAGGTGTTCTATATATACAGCTAATTATTACATTTTTTTCTTTTTCCTTATAAATTTCAATTGTTATACATTCTAGTAAATTATCAATTACAGTTGTCATACTTTCTACCACCTTGTAGTTTAGGTTTTTATCCACATACACAGCTACTCCCCCTCCACTCTTGTTCCTTCTATTTACAAAATTCACTTCATATCCCTCCAGTCCAAAGTCCATTCCTTTCTCCGCATTGATCCATGTTTCAGAAATGGCAATAATTCCAAATGGATTTGTCAACTCATTTAGATATTCCTTTATATTGTTGAAGTTGGCATACAGACTTCTGCTATTAAAATGGATTATTGATAATTTATTTTCCGTGTTGATGGTGTGCTTAAACTGTTCATCAGTGAAGTAGCAGCAGTTACAGCTGATGTTGTAGAAGAAATTATTTTCCGGGTCTATATCCTTTTCTAAGTCTAGAACATTATGGTCTGTGTATCGAAATGTTCTCAGTTCCAGATTATCATAAAGAGAATTCCAATGAGTCATGTTGATATTGTTGCCGGATGCAGATGAAGTTCTTTTGGACTGTGCCATGTGTTGTGTTGTGTGTCACGTCACATGTGTATTCATACCTCCAGAGTAAGTTGACCTCAGTATTTGTCCAGCTCTTCCATATTTCTGATGACCAACACTTTGGCTTGTTCCGGTGTTCCATTGAGTTTAATGAATACTTTGCAGTTGGTGGTCCATGTATTTTGAATTTTTCCCTGTTTCTTCAAGTAACGTGCTTTCCTGGCAATGTCCGCATTTCTTTTTATCAGATGTTCGTTCATGAAGACATCGGATCCTTTCAGTTTCCTTCCTTGTTTTAACAGTGCTGTTTTCTGTTTTCTGTTTGCAAATCTCACAATGATGGCTGGTTTGTTACTGTCATTTTTTCGGGGTAGAGGGTGGCAAGCCTCAATGTTGTTATAATCCACTTCCACACCTTTGGACCGTAGAAAGGTAACCACTTGATGCTCCGTGGAGTTGACATCTTCCTCTCCTGGCCCTCCTACATTGTCAGTGGCGACCGCCCGGGCGTATGACCGGGGTTTGATGCGAAGCCCCGTGATGATAACATCGTTCATCCGGGTGTACTGCTCCAAATCCGCCACTCTGTTCTCCAGGTACGCCAGCCGCCGATCCTTCTCGGCGTTCTGGATGCGGAGAGCCTTAACTTCCTCGACCAGGTCCAGGATGGCTTTCTGCTGCAGTTTGACAGTAGAAATCTCCTCTGTCATAAACTCCAGCGACTTCTTAATATCGTCTCCTTCCTCGGTTGACAGAACTTTTTTCGGGCCCATGCTGAGAGACGCTCTCGTAGCTTTGCCGTGACGACCGGCTAGCTACTTCCCAGAATCCTTTGCGAATGATCACATTAGATGTAAATGTGATGAAACTGTCAGAATTCCACTTCAGCAAACATAGAATAATGTTTATCAAAATTTTTTCTTCTATCATTTATGTTGTGTTGTATACTGTATAATGTAAGATATCCTTATTGATTTTACCCCAAATTATCAAGTAGTATTCACTGAAATCTAGTTTTCATACAAATTGCTACTGTATCTGAAAAAGAACTACTGTATTTGTTAGAGATGGACCGATCCGATATTACGTATCGGTATCGGTCCGATACTGACCTAAATTACTGGATCGGATATCGGAGAAAAATAAAAAATGTAATCCGATCCATTAAATATCACGAAAGCACCTCACAAAACTTGCAACACGCCGTAACTCACCTCAGAACGTTAGCACGTCGGAGCAGTATGCATCACGTGATAGAGCGGCTGTGGCATGCGGGACCTGTCGGTGGTCTGGATAGCATTTGGAGCTTCGCTAGCAACCCGGCATTTCATCTCCGACAAAGTTATCCCCGAGAGAAGTAAAGCAAGTGTGTAAGTCCATCTCTGAATGTTTGTAAAGCATTCCTGCGTTAAGCTTAACAAGCGATATATGGAGCGACTGCCTCCTCTTGCTGCTACTTCAATCATGAAACTGCTTAACGATCAGCTGATCGGCTTTTCTGTCGCGAGTCCGTGTCTCTTGTTTGCTTTTGGCCCACTTTGCACCAGAAATAGGAAACCAGCGGCTGAACAACAGCAGCTCGTTTAAGCTTGATAAGCTGTTGTTAGAATTTATTTACTTTCTACACCAGGATCTTTTTCTACGTAGCTGACGCTGGTAACTGTGCAGGGGCGGATCTAGCAAAGTTTAGCCAGGGGGGCCGATAGGGCATTAACAGGGAAAAGGGGGCACAAATACATACTTTTCTTTCTTATTCTCATTTAAAATGTCTAGCTTTTAATAAATAATTATCTGACACCCAAAGTTTTAATTTGATGCAAAATGAATAGAAGTCCATTACTGTATATAGTAACTATTAAGTCTAATATATATATACCCTAGTAAGCTATAGTACTTTTTCCTTTGGGAAGGTACCATCTGTGCAGTCTGCAATTTTGTTGAAGAAAGATGTTGAATCTATTTAATATTTCTTGAAAAATAATTGATTTCTGTGCATTTTTTTTCACACTGCATCAAATTAAGGTTGATTACGTCGATTAAGCATCATGAGGTGGAGCGTGAGGGGTGGTTCCCTATTTTTTATTTATTTATTTTTGTTGTTGCTGGGAGTTGGAACCCTATTAGTTAGGTTGCTTAATATTTATGCTAAGTACTCTTTAAAATACCAGAATAGGGAGGATGGTGTAGGTTTAAGTTTATTAGATTGATCAGTATTGCTGAACTATGAAATATTTTTTTTTGCATACAGGTATAACAGAATAGCTTTAGTGTAGTTGTTGTTTTAAACTTGAGTATGAACTTATACAAAATGCGGCAAGATATTTAAAAAAAAAACAGTTTTGTTGATTAAAACACACTATATCGGATTCATATCGGTATCGGCAGATATCCAAATTTATGATATCGGTATCGGTATCGGACATAAAAAAGTGGTATCGTGCCATCTCTAGTATTTGTACAATAGTTCTAGATAAGGATGTACATCCAGACTTCAAACATACAAGCAAAAAGGACCTGTGAAGTTGTTACAAAAAACAGAAAAAAGGAAAAGAGAATAATATAGTTTTTTGTACTCACTATCTCACTTTATTAGCTCCATGCACATATTAGTCACATGCATGATTAACTCTAACTCTTTTATGTGCCACCTTGACAACTCCCTTTAAACTGACTTCACTCTGAGTTACTTATACAAACCTGAGTTATCATTTACTAAACAGTAGCATTCTGATATTAATGTGTAACCTTAATTAGTTAAACTTTTCTGTTTTAAAAAACAGTAACTTCTTATAGTAATGACTGTAACATAAAGATCTCACACCAGGTTTACAGATTATTCTATTTCTTTGAAGTGTTTTGTTATGTCCATCACCTATCCTGAAGTGTTTCTGACAAGAACTCTGTTGTTATGTCTCATTTCTTGCTGAGAAGTGAAGTGGAGGCAGGTGTTTCACTCCATGTCTCCTGTTGAAATAAAATGCTTCCAGTTTTGTATCATAATTTCTGCATCTGATTAGAGTTTAATCTGGCCGTTTTGGAATCAGGTTCCCTTTGTGTGATGGGAGAGTAGATAGATTTTAAGTCCCATGAATAGTCCAGCCGGGTTATTACCAGTAGGTATTATAGCTGTTGCTCTGTAGCATATCAGTTCTAGCAGTGGATCCTCTTTTTATCAGAGGGAGTTTGTCAATCTGAACAGCATGCTTTGCAAGAACATTTCCTTGGGGGTTGTGTAGACTTCATTTGACATTAACAATGCCATAGTCTCTACAGAAGTCTTTTTCAATCTCACTAATGTACTGTCAACTGTTTTCACTAGTTATTATAATAATAATAATTTAAATTCATTTTTATTTACTCTGCTGCTTCATATTGTGAGGTAAAAAACCCTACAGGAATACAGAGAAAGCCCCAACATGCTGAGGGTACTTCAGCATAATTTCTCATTAGCTCAGTCACTCATGCATATCACGACTCTTTATGATTTCAACATTATCCCTTTTTATTTCAGTTATATAGGAATACTTTTTTCTCTCAATGACTTGTTTTTTAAATCATACATTGTAAAATAAGAGATTCTCTGAGATTCTTCAGCCTTCTTAGTGTCTCACTTATTCCTTCCTCTCATTCCTATCACCCCTTACACAAAGAGACTCTCTGAGACCAATATCAGCATTAAGATAAGAGATGAGATAAGATATACCTTTATTAGTCCCACAAGGGTTAATTTCATGTTAAGGCTGCTCACCTACTGCACGCAATGGCGGCGCCATCTTACCCTCCGACCATACATACATTACACAAAAACATCACATGGGCAAGACAGGTCAGAGAGGTATAACAATGGAAAATACACCACATGAGGACAGATAAGGAGAAAAAAATAACTCCCTCCAAACTGAGCTCCAATAGGGAGATCAGTTTGAGAACAGAAAAAAAAACACCTCTGCACATAGCACATGAAAAAACTCTTAATACACCAAAGAAACACATGACAAGCAACAGGGGTGGGTAAAGGGTAAGGGACAGCCAATGTAGACAATACATCCGGGCCTGCAGCATATGCACTGGTCTCCTTGATCCACCGTCAGCATGGGAGGGGAATTAGTACTAAACATACCACTCCACACAAAATCTCAGTTAAAAGTCAGGTATTGGAATCATTTCAATGGTTGGGCTATTTTTTTTCTTATTCATCATATTGATTAGACCTTTATTCGATTATATTCTGACTAGAATTAAGTATCACTAACTATTAGCACTTACCCATAAAAAGACTGCATGTTAAGTCATTTTATTCCTTTTTTGGATAAAGTTAAGCTGGGGATCTTGATCTCTATGACAGCGTGCAGTCCAGTCCTCTGCCCTTTGTTTATCCAGAGAAAGCCACATATAAAAAATCCAGTGGAAAAGAATTCATTTTTGTGTCCATGAAAATGGATGGCACAGTAAATGGTTCTTTAAATTCAAGGAAAAGACTCAACTTCTTGGACTTCTTGGAGTAAGGATTTAAACAAGATTGAACAAGATTAAAACCAAGATTGACTGATATTTCCAGAATCTGATATACAGTTTAATGTTTCAAACTTGAAGTTTGCTGAGCATGAAAGCTTATCAGAACACGGCAAGAACTTAAACTCAAAGAAAAACATTAAACTGAGCTGTTGCTTCTTAGTCGGATCAGCAAGAGTAGTAAACTTTTACAATTACAGGAGTCCTCTCGATAACTGTCTTTGTCAAAGTATAATTTCCTGGACCTTTATTCAGTGCCTGAACTAATTTTTCATGATTTCTCCACAGAGTGGACTGGGAGAGCTCAGAGGTTCCCAGTGGTCAGTCTGCCCAGCAGCATCAAACATGTCTGGAAAATATATTTATGGTCTGTACATATATAACAACTACTTTTACAGCTATGCTGGTAACAGATATCATTGCTCTTTGTAGATTTCTGGATTATCTTAAATGTTCAACATAGCTCTGCTTTTTGGCTCCATGATTGGGTCTGATTGGGTCATTTGTATAGTATTCTGTTACAGCGGCTGGAGGACAACATCATCACTTTTGTGAAGATGGAGCTGAAGAAAATCCAGAGACTTTTGAGTCCAGACAACCCAGAATGTTCAGAAAAACAGCAGGGAGGTGGGACCATGGACAGTAAAGATGAAGAAGAGCAGATGAGGAGTGGGAGAGGGGCTATTCTGAAGATTGCAGTGCAGTTCCTGAAGAGAATGAAGCAGGAGGATCTGGCTGAGCGTCTATGGAACCGTAAGGGGATTTCTCTTAAAATTTCAACCTCTGGATAAATAGAACATTTATACTTAGTCTTCAGGCAATTGGAATTTTTGGATAGTTATGCACAACTCGTTACTTTAATTTATTACTTGTGTTTTTTCAGAAGTGCTTTCTCCACTTTGTGAATGTGAACTTAAATCGAACCTGAAGAAGAAGTTCCAGTGTGTGTTTGAGGGGATTGCTAAAGCAGGAAACCCAACCCTTCTGAATCAGATCTACACAGAGCTTTTCATCACAGAGGGAGGGACTCCAGAGCTCAGTGATGAGCATGAGGTTAGACAGATTGAAACAGTATCCAGGAAATCAGACAGACCAGAAACAATAATCAGACAAGAAGACATCTTTAAAGCCTCAACTGCAAGTAATCAAACAGTAAGAACAGTGCTGACAAAAGGAGTGGCTGGCATTGGGAAAACAGTCTTAACACAGAAGTTCACTCTGGACTGGGCTGAAGAAAAAGCAAACCAGGATATCCAGTTCATATTTCCATTCACTTTCAGAGAGCTGAATGTGCTGAAAGAGGAAAAGTTCAGCTTGGTGGAACTTGTTCATCACTTCTTTACTGAAACCAAAGAAGCAGGAATCTGCAGCTTTGAAGACTTCCAGGTTGTGTTCATCTTTGATGGTCTGGATGAGTGTCGACCTCCTCTGGACTTCAACAAAATTAAACTTCTGAGTGACCCTAGAAAGTCCTCCTCAGTGGATGTGCTGCTGATAAACCTCATCAGTGGGAATCTGCTTCCCTCTGCTCGCATCTGGATAACCACACGACCTGCAGCAGCCAATCAGATCCCTCCACATTGTGTTGATTTGGTGACAGATGTCAGAGGGTTTACTGATCCACAGAAGGAGGAGTACTTCAGGAAGAGATTCAGTGATGAGGGGCAAGCCAGGAGGATCATTTCCCACATCAAGACATCACGAAGCCTACACATCATGTGCCACATCCCAGTCTTCTGCTGGATCACTGCTACAGTTCTGGAGGATGTGCTGAAAACCAGAGAGGGAGGAGAGCTACCCACAACCCTGACTGAGATGTACATCCACTTCCTGGTGGTTCAGGCCAAAGTCAAGAAGGTCAAGTATGATGGAGGAGCTGAGACAGATCCACACTGGTGTCCAGAGAGCAGGACGATGATTGAGTCACTGGGAAAACTGGCTTTTCATCAGCTGCAGAAAGGAAACCTGATCTTCTATGAATCAGACCTGACAGAGTGTGGCATCAATATCAGAGCAGCCTCAGTGTACTCAGGAGTGTTCACACAGATCTTTAAAGAGGAGAGAGGACTGTACCAGTACAAGGTGTACTGCTTCATCCATCTGAGTGTTCAGGAGTTTCTGGCTGCTCTTCATGTCCATCTGACCTTCATCAACTCTGGAGTCAATCTGCTGGAAGAGGAACAACCAACAACAACCATGTTGTCTAAATTATTTAACAAACCAAAACTCCAGTATATCCACCAGAGTGCTGTGGAGAAGGCCTTACAGAGTCCAAATGGACACCTGGACTTGTTCCTCCGCTTCCTCCTGGGTCTTTCACTGCAGACCAATCAGAATCTTCTACGAGGTCTGTTGACAGAAGCAGGAAGTAAGTGGTCAAACAATCAGGTAACAGTCCAGTACATCAAGAAGAAAATTAGAAAGAATCTGTCTGCAGAGAAAAGCATCAATCTTTTCCACTGTCTGAATGAACTGAAGGATTGTTCTCTAGTGGAGGAGATCCAACAGTCCTTGAAATCAGGGCATCTCTCCACAGACAAACTGTCTCCTGCACAGTGGTCAGCTCTGGCCTTCATCTTACTGTCATCAGAAAAAGATCTGGACATGTTTGACATGAAGAAATACTCTGCTTCAGAGGAGGCTCTTCTGAAGCTGCTTCCAGTGGTCAAAGCATCCAACAAAGCTCTGTAAGTATATTTGTGCTCATCCATTTCGTTACAAAATATGGTTGATTCAGTGATTTCTTTCATCACAAGTCCATATCGTACCATATTACCAAATTACTTTTATTAATTTTAGTACAGCTGATAAGCTTTTTAATATTGTGGACACTAAAATTTTTACTCTGACAAACATATACTAAATCCTGGATAACCTTTGAAGAAAAAAGAAAAACATTTAAGGAGCTCAACAAATTTGGACACAACAACCTACTTCCAACACACTAAACATGAGCACATGAAGATCCTACTAACATAGGGGTCTCTGCTCAATTCTCCAAAATGTTCTTCCTCAAGTTGTAGCCACTGGTTTGTCCACACACTTTGAGGTTGCGTCTACGCATGCCTAACTGTGATATCAGCAACATTAAAAAATCCAACAAAAAGATGTAATCTCAACTTTTTTTATATTCATTTCCTTAAATAGCAGGAAAATGAAGACAAAAACAAACAAGCTGAAAACTGAATCACAGTGTTTACATTGCTTGTGTGGTTACATTGCCTGGTGATCTTTGTATCTTTACTTTGTCAAACAGATGTATACTAATATGACTATGTGTTGAGAAACTTAATCATTGTGGTTCTCAGATGAGAAATTCTATCCCTCTTTAGTCTCTCAAAAACAATTAGAATGTGAACAACAAGCACCTACTAAATAAATCCCCCCCCCCCCCCCCAAAAAAAAAAACAAAAACAAAAACATGGCTTCAGTCCTTTAAACACCCATGACAGGGCTGTATGCCTTTGCCATTTGGTGCTGAACTAATATCAATAAATGTATCTTTCACTCAGTGGTTTCCATTTAGATACAAAGAAAGAATTTAGTTTTCCCTAAACAAATTCAAATTATTTAAGATTTGTCCCAGGATAGCATTTAATTAACTGGCGAATTGTGCTGTTTGGCTCATCTGTATTCATCATTTGAATTTATCTAATCACATTTTCTTTCTCTTCTTTTTTTAGACTGAGTGCCTGTAACCTGTCAGAGAAAGGCTGTGAAGCTCTGTCCTCAGTTCTCAGATCCCAGTCCTCTAGTTTGACAGAGTTGGACATGAGTAACAATAACCTAAGGGATTCTGGTGTAGAGCTTCTGTCTGTTGGAATGGAGAGTCCACACTGTAGACTAGAAACTATCAGGTTAGCTCAGGTGATTTGTTTTTACGGGAAAAAAAATACATTATTAAACATAGGTAATTAATAGGGGTGCAATGATATTCGTATCGATATTGAACCGTTCGATACAGTGCTTTCGGTTCGGTACGCATATGCATCGAACAATACAAAATTTGTAATTTATTTTATCAACTTTCCTTCTGACGATGCTGTCTGTGTTGAGCGCTCAGTGAATCTGCGTTCGACTACTCCGCCTAGGCTGCACTGTCGAGCGCAGATCCACTGAGCGCTCAACACAGACAGCATCGTCAGAAGGAAGAGCGCAGGGCAAGCTAGCGAGACAGAAGTTAAGCTCTCCTTGCAACATGGACCTCCCCCACCCTCATTCAGATCTGGCGTTTGGAATTATTTTGGTTTTCATGTGACGTATGACCCTGAAGGTAAGCGAGTCATGGACTAAAGTAAAACAGTATGTTAGATGTGCCATGCAATGCTCAATTACATGGGTGGGAACTAGTGTGTTAGCGCAGTTAGCTCGTTAACGTGTTGGCCGTCTAGCCCCATTGGCAGTAGCGGAGATTTGCCGTGTTGTGGCGTTAAGGTCATTTCAACGAGATTAACCTGAAAGCACTAGTGGGAACACAACGAATATGACTGCACATTTACGCCGACATCATCCTAGTGCAAAGACAAGTGGAAGCAGACAAAAACAAGCAAGCATGCTACTAACTTTAGCCGAGTCATTTAGACAGCTGTTAGCACATGATTCTCCTTATATGTTTAAGGTGCTGCTGAGAATATAGCCCAGAAGAAGCGGATAGTATAGCTTTTATTTTGGAAAGAGACATTTCTCTGTAATAAACTCTCTTTTCCAAAGATGAGTGATTCCTCAATCAGATACAGGGCTCGCAAAATCGCTAGCCCGACGTCCTGGGGCTAGCGATTTTTCCAGTCGGGCTACCAAAATCTATCTCTGCCCTGCCCGTCCGGCTATTGTAGGAAGGAAAAATATATGTCAATGCTTTTGCATTCTTTCAGAAATGTAGCTGGGTAATTATGTCATTGGCATCGGTGAGCCACTGTCAATATGTGACATATTGAAATCGCGTTTGAATTTGCTTTCACTTTGCAATCGTGCGAACTGTGTATAGAGAGCGACAGCACTGATCTGTGAGTGATGATAATTTGTGCACCAATTCCTCTGACATCGTCTTATCAATCGTTAGCTTACTATGCAAACATGACAAGTGAAATCTCCCGCAGCAAGCTTAAACATGTGAGAGGTTGATCGCGCAGAGAATCGCTGAGCTTATGTGAGTGCGTGTGTAAAAGCAGCAGGATATATATTTTAGTTCTGCTGAGCCAAATAAGACAGGTCAGGGTGAAGAAGTGACAGCCAAAGAAAAGCTTTCCACAAAACGGAGAAGTTATGCCAAATCAGACTATAAGGCAAAAAGAAAGTGCAGCTTTATGGTTTCATGGACAAAAGAATTTCTGTGGCTGCAATATGACGAGCTAAATAACCAGGGGTGCACATAAGTGGTCCGCAGGTGCGCATTCACTGTCAAAATAAAAAACACGCACAAGGGTTAGGGTTAAATTTAAAAACTGTACTTTTGAGTTAAAATATATATTTATAATTTTAATAAATGACAAATTAAAAAGGCATGAACATTTTTTTGTATCGAAAAAATATCGAACCGTGACACCAAAGTATCGAACCGAACTGAACCGTGAATTTTGTGTATCGTTGCACCCCTAGTAATTAAGTTTAACTTACATATTTTTGCATCTTTATATTTTTAGCATTTCAGTCTAGGTCAGGATAAATTTCACAATTAAAATTTCTAACTTATTTGACATAAGGCCAAGAGACAATAAGGATTTCACTTAGTCCTAAAACAAAATATCCATCCATCCATCCATCCATCCATCCATCCATCCATCCATTCATTCTCTTCTGATTATACTTGTCAGGGGGTGCTGGAGCCTATCCCAGCTACCATAGGGCAAGAGGCAGAATACACCCTATATTGGTCACCAGTCTGTCACAGGGCAAACACATATAGACAAACACCCATTCACACTCACATTCACAATGTAGAATTACCAATTAACCTAACCCCACTGACAAAACAAAACAGAATAAATATTGCTAAATCTAATAACTATTTTGGCCACCATAGACACACTTTAATTAAAGCCTTCTTTTGTATATTTTTTCAGATTGAGAGGCTGTAACCTCACAGAGAAAAGCTGTGAAGCTCTCTCCTCAGTTTCCAACTCACAGTCCTCTAGCCTGAGAGAGTTGGACTTGAGTAACAATGACCTGCAGGATTCCGGAGTGAAGCTTCTGTCCACTGGACTAAAGAGTCCACACTGTATGCTGGAAACTCTCAGGTCACATCAAGAGACATTTTGTTTTTCATCAACAGACCAAAATTGCCAATATTATTATCTTCTCTCATGACTTTGCAGTTTTAGTATTATTTTAAAATCACAGAAAACTGCCACATTTTTGTTTATTTTAACATAAGGCAATGAAGATTCCAGTTGGTCCTGAAATATTGCCAAATCTGTTGTTTTCTTGTCGTACCTTGAATACGCTTTAACACCAGTGCTATTATGTTCTTCTTCATCATTTTTCAGACTGAATGTATGTAATCTGTCTGAGAGAACCTGTGAAGTGCTGTCCTTATTACGCAGTTCCCAGTTCTCTAGACTGAGACAACTGGACCTAAGTAACAATGACCTGCAGGATTCAGGACTGAAGCTTCTATCTGCTGGACTGGAGAGTCCAGATTGTACTATGGAAACTCTCAGGTCAGGATTCAGACTTTTCAACTGATGATCATTTCACATATGAAAGGGGGAAAGAAAAAGAGAGCAGAGAGAGTGCGGACAAAGACACACTTGGCAAGAGAAAATCATATTTTAAATGCTTACTAATAATTAAATGCTATAGAGCTGTTCACAGAGCGTAAAATGGATTGAGTAAAGAAGAGGATTAGTACATCATGAAAAACTCCTAGGATCCTAACCCTATTACAGCAAAACTGAGAGAGGGTCTGCCTCCTCTTCTACTTTCAGAAACTCTAGAAAATAAGTCTGCTGTCAAAGGGAGAAGTGGGCAGTGTTATGTGTAAAGAGAAGGATTTTAAAATCACTTATGGATTTCACAGGGAGACAATATGGGTGAAATATGGTCTTTTCCTTCTATTCCCTATCATTTCTCTCACTCAGACATTTCCAATCAAGTGACGGCTATATTCTTTTTTTTTTGATTAACCAAAGAGAAGCCTAATTCCACCAGGACTAGGAACTTTTCTTTGTGCAAGGAAGATCAAGATGAACATATCAAATCCGGTTCTTTTCTGAATTCTTTTGGCGACAGAGAAAGACTGGACTCAGTGTGGTCAAAGCTCAAAAAATAATCTTTATTGTACATTTCCAGAAACGGAGAACTGCAGACACGAGCACACACCCACAGTTCTGAAAACATTGCAAGCTATTATTTCACCCGTCTCACCCTCCAGATGTTTCCTGTTGACTTATTCATTTCATGCTTATCTTTAACACCTCCTGCATCAACTGTTGCTATGCAAGCACAAAGCAAGAAAAATATGTTTCACCTCTACCCTAGAAATAAATCTACGTGATGTCTGTGTTTGTAAGCATGTTATGCATTAACCTTTTAGTTTTACTTCTGTCACCTCTCACCATGTATCACCTGGACAGTCCCGCCAGATGAAGCTTATGACCCTCAAAAGACTGAGTGCTTAGGTCTTTATGAGCACATTTTGCAGTATGTGTAAGAAAATGATTATAACTGCTTATTCTATCAGACATTTTCAATCAGTTAAGCTTAAGCATAAAGGCAATTACTTATGCATAGGTTTTACCGTACCTAAATTATCAAACACCCTTTCGACTATATTTGCTCCGGGCCTGCAAACCTGTGTTTAAGGAATAAAATCAGTTAAATCTTTTGAACTCCTGGTTCCATCCAGAGCCTGCATCCTCCGAACTACCTAGAAACAAAACCTGTGTGTTAACATTAAGTTCACATTTGAAACTCAGTTTTTCCCGCTGTCCTTCCCTCATTATGATCCAATCTGTGCTATAAAAAACAAAACTTAAAACAGTTTTGTTTTTTAACAAAAAAAAAACAAAAAAAAAACCCACTTAAAACAGACACCAGAGGTGAAGGGAGCCACCAGGCTGAAGAAGGAGTCCTATCTGGCTTGGTTAGCCTGTGGGACTCCGGAGGCAGCTGACAGGTATCGACAGGCCAAGCGGAATGCGGCTCGGGCAGTGGCTGAAGCAAAAACTCGGGTGTGGGAGGAGTTCGGAGAGGCCATGGAAAAAGACTTTCGGACTGCCTCGAAGAGGTTCTGGCAAACCGTCAGGCGTCTCAGGAGGGGAAAGCGGTGCTCTACCTGCACTGTGTATAGTGCTGGTGGAGCGCTGTTGACGTCGACTGAGAAAATTGTCAGGCGGTGGAAGGAATACTTCGAGGACCTCCTTAATCCCACTGACACGTCTTCCGAGGAGGAAGCAGAGTCTGGGGATGAGGGGAATGACCCGCCAATTTCCGGGGGCGAGGTCACTGAGGCAGTTAAACAACTCCTTGGTGGCAGAGCCCCTGGTGTTGACGAGGTCCGCCCCGAGTTCCTGAAGGCTCTGGACGTTGTAGGGCTGTCCTGGTTGACACGCCTTTGCAATGTTGCGTGGAGATCGGGGGCAGTACCTGTGGACTGGCAGACCGGGGTGGTGGTCCCCATCTTTAAGAAGGGGGACCGGAGGGTGTGTTCCAACTACAGGGGGATCACACTCCTCAGCCTCCCTGGGAAAGTCTATGCCAGGGTGCTGGAAAGGAGAGTTCGTCCGCTAGTCGAACCTCGGATACAGGAGGAACAATGCGGTTTTCGTCCTGGTCGCGGAACACTGGACCAGCTCTTTATCCTCTCGAGGGTACTTGAGGGCGCATGGGAGTTTGCCCAACCAGTCTACATGTGTTTTGTGGACTTGGAGAAGGCATTCGACCGTGTCCCTCGGGGTGTCCTGTGGGAGGTGCTGCGGGAGTATGGGGTGTCTGGCCCATTGCTACGGGCCATTCGATCCCTATACAACCGTTGCAGGAGCTTGGTTCGCATTGGCGGCAATAAGTCGGACTCGTTCCCGGTGGGCTCCGCCAGGGCTGCCCTTTGTCTCCGGTTCTGTTCATAATTTTTATGGACAGGATTTCTAGGCGCAGCCAAGTGGCGGAGGGCTTTCGCTTTGGTGGCCTCAGAATCTCATCTCTGATTTTTGCGGATGATGTGGTTCTGTTGGCTTCATCAGGTGAGGGCCTCCAGCTCGCACTGGAGCGGTTTGCAGCCGAGTGTGAAGCAGCGGGAATGAGGATCAGCACCTCCAAATCTGAGGCCATGGTTCTCAGCCGGAAAAGGGTGGAGTGCCCTCTCCGGGTCGGGGATGAGTTCCTGCCCCAAGTGGAGGAGTTCAAGTATCTCGGGGTCTTGTTCGCGAGTGATGGTAAATGGTAAATGGCCTGTATTTATATAGCGCTTTACTAGTCCCTAAGGACCCCAAAGCGCTTTACATATCCAGTCATCCACCCATTCACACACACATTCACACACTGGTGATGGCAAGCTACATTGTAGTCACAGCCACCCTGGGGCGCACTGACAGAGGTGAGGCTGCGGGACACTGGCGCCACCGGGCCCTCTGACCACCACCAGTAGGCAACAGGTTGAAGTATCCAAGCTGGGGCTCGAACCGGCAACCTTCCGATTACAAGGCGAACTCCCAACTCTTGAGCCACGATCGCCCAAGTGATGGGAGAAGGGAGCCGGAGATTGACAGACGGATTGGGGCTGCAGCTGCTGTAATGCGGACGCTGCACCGGTCCGTCGTGGTGAAGAGGGAGCTGAGTGTAAAAGCGAAGCTCTCAATTTACCGATCGATCTACGTCCCTACCCTCACCTATGGCCACGAGCTGTGGGTAGTGACCGAAAGAACGAGATCGCGGATACAAGCGGCGGAAATGAGCTTCCTCCGAAGGGTGGCTGGCCTCTCCCTTAGAGATAGGGTGAGAAGTTCGGCCATCCGGGAGGTGCTCAGAGTAGAGCCGCTGCTGCTCCACATCGAAAGGAGTCAGCTGAGGTGGTTCGGGCATCTGACAAGGATGCCCCCTGGGCGCCTCCTGGGTGAGGTGTTCCAGGCATGTCCCACCGGGAGGAGGCCCCGGGGAAGACCCAGGACACGCTGGAGAGATTATATCTCTCGGCTGGCCTGGGAACGCCTTGGTATTCCCCCGGATAAGCTGGAGGAGGTGGCTGGGGAGAGGGAGGTCTGGGCCTCTTTGCTTAGGCTGCTGCCCCCGCGACCCGGCCTCGGATAAGCGGTTGAAGATGGATGGATGGAACTTAAAACAGAACAGTTATCAGTCATGCGCTTCATACAAAATTTGTGTATGTTTTACTTTCACGTTGATCTTCTGAGTGTCATGGTGCTTCTTAACTTGACTTTATCAAAGCTAACCAAAATAGGTTTGCTTTCTTTACTTTGCTCGTTTTCCTCCAGTACCACCTCGTATCACACGCCCTTCCACTTGGACCAGTGTTTGTTATTCTATCACTGTACTTTGAATGTGACAAGTCTACCATTCCCCTATATAATTCCTAAATATTGCTTTGGTCCTGACTATTTTCCTCTATAAAATTTAATTGATTTCTACAGTGGCCTGTTATGGTTAATGGTAACATCAATGATATCAAAAATGTTCTTCCCTTTAGCATTTGGCATTTTCCCAACAATATAATGTGTTACCCTTATCTAAACCCAGCCAATAAAACAAAATTTTCTTAAAGCAAACATGTCTACCCATATCACTCATGGGAAGGGTTGCCGCTATAAAAATGATGGTCTTACCAAAAATAAATTATTTATTCTCAATGATCCCAACTAAACCGCCACAAGATTGGTTCAGATCTCTAGATTCATATATGTCCAAATTCCTTTGGAAAAATAAACCCCCACGTATAAGCTTAAAAACACTACAAAAGACCAAGGATAAAGGAGGACTAGAACTGCCTAACTTTCAGCACTACTTCTTAGCCAACAGGCTTCAGTTTATCTCAGGATGGCTAAAACACACCCTCTTAGATGAACCTTGGCTAGATGTAGAACAAGCACTCTGCAATAATCTAGAGATCTCAGACCTACCATTTATCAGCTCAAACATCCAACGACATGAATGCTTTAAAAGCATCAACATCAGCTCTTCTCTGACAGCATGGTGGGAGTTTCTAAAATTGACGGCGTCTTCATTAATCCCATGCAAACGTACACCTATCTGGAACAACCCTGACATATTACAAAACAATAATATGATAAACTTTTCAGATTGGAGTGATAAAGGAATCAAATATTTAGAACATATACTAGAAGGAACAGAATTTATTTCATTTGACGGACTAGTTACACAATATGGGATCAACAAGAAAAGATTTTTAGAATATCAACAAATTAAATCCATAGTAAAAAAGAAATTTAAACCGGGTCAAGTTGAACTACAAACACCACCAAGTGTGGTTCAATTTCTTACTCTTAAACCCCCCAAATTACTATCCAAAATATACAGAATGCTTTCTAAAACAGATGAATCAATATCACTTCCTATTGCAAAATGGGAAGCGGATTTATCAGTTAACTTAGACCTAAACTTCTGGTCTCAGATTTGCTTAAAAACCTTTCATCTAATTAGAAATCCCAGTCTTCAATTAATTCAATACAAAATATTACATAGAGTACACTATACAGGTCATCGGATGTTCAAGATGGGCTTTACGTCTACCAACAACTGCTCACACTGCCAAACCAATTCACCGGACAATTATATCCACGCTCTTTGGTTCTGTCCACCAGTTCAGAAGTTTTGGCGCGAGATATGTGAAGACTTATCGAAGTGTCTGAAATGTAACATTCCAACTTCCCCCTTAGTGTGTTTGTTGGGCAGCTTAGATAATGTCACTTCAGAAAAGAATATCGCCCATATGGTTTTCACTGCCCTATGCATAGCCAAGAAAACAGTCCTCATGAACTGGAAAAATAAAAATAATCTTAATTCTAACCAATATAGAAATTATCTATTAGATTACATTAGTCTTGATACAGCCTCTGCCACCACATCAGATCAATTGCTCTGGGCTCCTTTGATCAGCTCCATCACCTAGTGGGGGTGGGGGGTCATAGTTTGGTCCCGCCTTCACTGTTGTGATTGGTGTGGGGGTAGGGACAGGCTTAGGGCGTCGGGGGGTTCCCCGGAGGCATCTTCCTTGGGGGGCTCAACCCGGGGTAGCGGTCATGTCCGGTTAGGGGCTCTGTTGGCTCTCCGGTGACTGTTTCCTCGCGGCTGCGTGCAGCGGGGCTAGGGGAGGGTCTGTGCTGACGGACGTGGGTTACTGACCTGGTAGCCTGGCTGCCCCTGGGTGGGTCCGGGATGGGCGTGAGGTTCTGGGGGCGCTCTGTCTCTGGGCTGGGACCCGGACTGGGCCTCGGGGGCTTGGGTCCTGGTTGGTGTGTTGCCGGGGTTGTGGGCGGGTGGGTGCATGGGGGCCCAGCCCTGGAGCAGGGTGCCGCCGGTGCGTCGAGCCACCTGGGGGGCTCTTCAACTGGTGGGGGAGATTGTCACATCTTGCAGGAGCTTTCCTCTCCTCAGGAGCTCCCTCTGCAGGAGGGGGAGATACAGGAGAGGTGGAGGAAGATCTCAGCCTGGGTGTTTATTGTCTTATGTAGTCTGGAAGATGAGTGGATGGTGGGGTGGGTGCAGTTTTCTCTGTGGTGGGGTTGGGTGGACTGTCCCAGGCTCTGTGGGGCCGGGCGGCGCTGCTGCACTGGGCCCGGTCTGGATGGGCCTGGGCCCCCTTTCCCTGGCGGGTCGCGGAGTATGGGGGTGCCTACTGGGGTCAGCGGGGGAGCTGGCCCCAGGGAGGGGTCACTTGCCCCTCCCTTCCTTCCCTCCCCATCTCCAGCTGCCTCCCTCTTCCCGCTCCACCACAACCACCCACACATGCAGGGCCTTGGAGTAGGGGTATGTCACCAGGGTGCAGAGGAGGCTACCCCCCCGTCTGTCCCCTTCTGGCTGCCTCTGCCTCAATTTTATCCCACAACTTAGACATTCACATTACTCACACTCTCATTACACATACATATAGGATCTTGGGGGTGGGCACGATACACGGAGTCCAAAGTACCATCAGGGTGTACACCCCACCCCTGGCATCGTTGCCCACCTCTCAATTTTAAATACACGTAGACATTGAGGGCTAGCAGGAGGGACCATGCGCTTACCTGCTGCTCTCTGGCAGGTAGCTCCATGCCCTCCTGGGTTTTAAATGCACCTTAGAACACACATGCATCAACATTACAATGAGCGGGTGGAGGGAGGTTTGGAGTCTTCTCTCACCCCCGTTCTCTGCGACCTGCTGGAGCAGGGGGGCTAGGAGGAGGAGTTGGCCGTCCGACTGCGGTCTGGAGTGTGGAGCCTTCCTGCTGCTGCGGAGTCGGGGCGGTCTGCCTCCCCCCACCGCAGGGAAAAGGGAAACACCACCTGGGTCTGGGTGCAGTTCCCCCCTCCAGGGGCGAGGGCACCTAGACCCGGTTTGTAGAGTACGCTTGGGGAGTGTGATCGTGTGTACAACGTCTCTTTATGTCTGTCTCCACGTTGGTTGAGTGTGGAGTAAGTGCATATGAGAGCATGAGGGTGGGAATGGATGTTTGTATCTGTGTGTGCCTGTATGTCTGTGTCTATATGTCAGGTTGGGTGTCAGGCGCCACCTCTCTGGGGACATCTCAGGCCCTCCAAGGTTTGGAGGCCTATCTCCCCCTACCACCACTTCCCCTGCCAGTGGCGGACCCCCTCAGACATCGGTGCGTTGGTGGTTCTTTGTGTCCAGGGATGGGCGTCCAGGTACACACCGGCTCACTCCTTGGCGGCCGCTTATCGGGGCCTGGAGCCTGGGGCTCGCTCGGGCCACTTCGGAGGTGGGGTGCCCCCGGCCTCTCGGCCTGGGGCTCGGTCACTCAGGCGCAGCTGGCTGCCGGCGGAGCTCACGGGCGCGTCACTGCAACTCCCCCTGGCTTCTGCTCCGCGGCTGCTGAGTGAGCCCTCATCTGGGACTCTCCTCAGCTCTTTCCGGGACAGTGGCGCAGCTGCCCCTCTGTTGGTCTTCCTTGGTCTCTTGTGTTCTGGGGGCCTCTGGATGTCTGGAGTTTTGATCTCCTCCACACCTGCTTCATGCCCTGGAGGACGGGGCTGTGGCCCCCCCACACCCTCTAGCAGATTATTACATGAAGGAACCTTTTAAAAAAACAAAAAACAAGCGCGTCCATGCTCACAGGTGTACACACGGGTGATCACACCCACAAACTACACCCTTTTTGGCTCCTACCTCAAAGCACACTGTGTTCTGTTGATCTTATGTGCTGCACAATAATGTTTAACATTTAGTATTTACTGTCATATTCCCATATATCATTGTGATGTTGTTTATTCTATTACTCTTGTTCTCTTCTGCTTGCTTTCTTTTTTCTTTCTCAGCAGGTGATCCAGGTGATTGATATATGCATTTTTTTTCTCTGCCCGTTCGGTTGGTTTTTGTCTTTTGCCCTTCTCCCCCGTCCCTCTTCTCAGCTGTTTCTCTTTCCCTCTTTCTTTCTCCCCTTCTTTCCCCCAGTCAAGTCTGTCCCGTATTCAGTAAGTGAAAATAAAATAAACAATAAAAGGTGAATCAAATGGACCATTACGGCAAGGCTGGGATGGTCAGTTTGGTAAAGTAAATCCGTTGGGCATCTTTCTTTGCCTTTAGACAACAATTCTGATGGCAAAAGAGCCAAACGGGACAGGCCAAAAAAAAAAAAAAAAAAAAAAAAAAAAAGCAAACATCACCAACCCAAAATTAGCAGCCGAAAGGTTAAGTCTGCAGCTCCACACTCTCATGTGAACCTCCAGTCTCTATTCTCCTGCTTCTGCCAAAAGCAAAACAAAGCAAAGCAAAGCATCCACCTTTCTCTTACCGGCATGGTGAATTGTTTGTCAACATTTATTCATCCTAACCTTGGTCCAGTCTTTGTCTCATTGTCAAGTCAGTCAACACTTTAGTCCACATCATCAGTCCAGTCACAGTCCAGTCACACACATTCATGCACACGCATTCACACGAGATATTGCGGATAGTGGAGACTTACGCGCAACCCATTCCAGTCTCCATCACCCGCAAAGTCATGTCATCATTTTTAAAAGAAAAAACCATTGTTTATGATTTTGGACTGGATTGACTCGCTGCAATCCTTTTAGACAGGAACTCACACGGTTCCCACAGGTAGCCTTTTCCTCAGCCCATTGTAATCTGGAAAAGCTCACCTTATATTTGCTCTCACAGAAATGTTTTACAGCGCTGTTAATTCGATCCACCAGGCCTGCTTACAACAAAGAATTAGAAAAAGAGAGCTGATTATTAACTCAAAGCACAAAACATCACCATAAGGGTGACACCTGACAGGTTTTCTCTAAGTGCACTGTGACAAAAATAATGGGCCCCTCCTAGACATGTCCATGTTTAAAACTCCCTCTATTGAACTAAGAAAACAACCCTAACCTAACTGACAGAATTAACCCATCACTAAAACAAAAACCCCAAAAATCTTAATCACAGAAAAATTTTGTTTACTAATCTAACAATAAGTTGTGGGAACTAGAACTTTCCGGGCCATAAAAGTTTTACCCTACTCCTTAACTAATACTTACATGGTCTGAAATCAGACTTAAAAATCACTTCCTCTGTTCATTTTCCCCACATTATATTTTATTGGTGGTTGCCCTCAGGTGCTTCAGTGTCCTGGACAAGTCTGAGGTCAACTGACATAGTTTCTCCTGCTAAATACACAGAAAATCTTGTTAAGAGCACAACAGTACTATTGCCCATTAAGCACTTTCTAAACACTTTATAACAATGTATCATTACTAAATTATAAATAAATAACTAAATTTCTTCTCCAGATCTGCACTACTGCACTTAGTCATAGACTTTATTTAATTGTCCTATACCTAGCTTCACTCATGCAGTCAGACAGGAAACTTGAGTTTTTTTTTTCTTTTCCTGTCCCGGCACGCACCCACGGTTCTGAAAACATTGCAAGCTAAAATACACATATAGTTCTGCTATACGTCACACACAGACACACAGTTTCGATCAAAACAACTCCTTCTGGTCTGACTAATGTGTGTGTGTGTGTGTTACTTAGTTCCGCTTTTTCTGTCTGGTTTCCTGTACTTTATTAATATGCCTCTGCAGCTCTGCACTAAACTTCCTGTTTCTTAACTTCCCCTTACAAAAGCCTCTGTTGCTAGGTGACCTGTCACCCTCTGACCTAGTTCTTTCTCACATCTGGCCTTGGTCTATAAAGGCCTCTATTATTAAAATACATAAAACAATACAATCAGAAAATAAGCACTAAGAATATATTTATTTCGTAACAAACACCACCAGAGCCCTAGAAAATGGCCTCACTACTCACTGGCACTTCACTACTGTGAATGTCTGGTTTAGTGTCTGCCTTTTCCACATTCTACACGCCACTAAACAATACAATTACACTTGTAAAATTATTGGATTAAATAACAACAAATAGGGCCATTTAAGAATATGAACAACCTTTGTGCAACTTCTTGATTGTGTGTGTAATAGAGAATTAATGACTTTGGTATAGCTGGAAAAATATTAATCAATTTCACCTTACAGAATCCATTTCTTAGAATTTCAATATTATAAAAATTCAAATGACACCTATTCCCAGTTGTAAACAATTATTTTGTTATAATTAAGTTAGATAATTTGCAATATTTGCAACAAACCACAACTTGTTTTCTATGACTATAAGAGATGCTGTAAGATGGGTGTGGATTTATAGTTCATAATAGCACAGAAACAACACTATTGAAGGTTACTATTGATCTTCTGTCACAAACAAGGATGCAGTGGACTCAAGAGCAGACTCAATTGCTCGAACTATGTACAATTTATTGAAAGGAAAAGGAACTTAAACAAGACTGGGTCTAACAGAAATCATTCGCAGGAACTGAGGGAGGCCCGAGGGCGGAGAAACGGATGTTGAACACAAGGAGAACACGGGCGGGAACTTCTGCAAACACAGGAGAAGGGTTTTACTGAATGGGATTCAATTAAAGGGCAGAAGTGAGTGGTACTAGTGGAGAGTCTTGTGCTTACTTGAAAACACCGGCTATTAGGCGGGGAAGGGGTTGCCGTGGGAGCGTCCCAGGGATGGTTGAGAGTGTGGGGAAGCTGGTCCAGGTTCCAAGGTGTCCAGGGAAGTTAAAGTACGGGCTGGAGGGCAGGCTGAGGAGAAGGTGAGTGTGTGGTCCTAGGGTTCTAGGCAGACTGGAGAACGGGATCGAAACAGAACCAGCACTGTTGATGAGTACGACGGGTGATGAATCTGGAGAACACAGGAGACGGAGAACACATTAACCCACGATCCAGGCACACAGAGTCCGAGCACAGAGGAGGCCAAGTTTACCACGGGTGGTAGCAGGACGAACTGGCGAGGAGTGGCAGGCAGTGCTGGCTTAAAAACCCTCTAGATGGAGCCCCAGAAATTGGAAGCAGGTGATGAGCTGGCCAACTCCACCCCAGGGGACGGACAACAGGAACCTGGACCACACCTGACCAGACACTCCCACTGCATATGACAGTATCCCCTCCTCAAGGGTTGCCTCCCGGCGACCATCCGGACTGGGCCCTGCGAAGGGAGGTGTGAAAGTCAGAAATCAGGGACGGGTCCAGGATGAGTGACCGGGGAACCCAAGAATGCTCTTCAGGGCCGTAACCCTCCCAGTCCACCAGGTATTGGGCACCACGACCGCGGCGGCGCACGTCAACGATCCTCCTGACCGAGTAGGCCGGGTGACCGTCAATGAGCTGGGCGGGGGGCGGGGGAACGGACGGTGGGCACAGAGGACTGCTACGGACCGGTTTGACCTGAGAGACATGAAACATCGGGTGGATGCGCCAGGAAGCCGGAAGCCTGAGTCGGACTGCCGAGGGACTGATGACAGCAGCAATCTCGTAGGGGCCAATGTAACGGGGTGCCAATTTCCGAGAAAGCGACCTTAAGGGAATGTCCTTAGCACAGAGCCAAACCCTTTGTCCAGGTTGATAAGCTGGGGCAACAGAGCGGTGGCGATCCGCATAGTCCCGTTGACGGTCGACAGTCAGCCTGTCGAACCTTCTGCCACACCGGCCGGCAGCGTCGAAGGTGGTGCTGGACAGAAGGAACGGCCAGTTCTGTCTCATTCTCTGGGAACAACGGTGGCTGATAACCTAGTGAGGCTTCAAAGGGTGACAAACCTGTCGCCGAGGATGTGAGAGAATTATGGGCGTATTCCACCCAAGGTAACCTTGGCACCTAGGGCCGAACAAAAGGTTCTCCACACTTGGGAGATAAACTGGGGCCCCCTGTCAGAAACAATTTCCGAGGGTATGCCATGAAGTCGGAACACATGGTCTGTAAGAATCTGGGTGGTCTCAGTAGCTGTTGATAACTTTTCTAGGGCTATGAAATGGGCCGCTTTGGAGAACCGATCGACTATGGACAGGATCACCGTCTTCCCTGAGGAAGCTGGAAGGCCGGCAACAAAATCCAATGCAACATAAGACCAGGGACTATGTGGGGTACTCAGTGGTTCGAGTAAGCTAGACGGGTGCCGATTGGAGGTCTTACTACGGGCACAAACGGAACAGGCTGCCACATAATCCTTTACATCCTTGTCCATGGAATGCCACCAGAAATACCTCTTCAATAGTGCTGTAGTTCTACTCACTCCCGGGTGGCAAGTGAACCTTGCTGTGTGGATCCAGTGGATCACAGCTGACCGGGCGGCAGGAGGAACAAAACGCCGACCGGGTGGGCCAATTCCTGGATCGGGTTCACCTCGTAGACCCTGGCGTATGGCCTCCTCCACATCCCAGGCGAGGGAGCCAATTCTGCAGGTGGAAGGGAGAATGAGCTCAGGGCCCCGGGGTTCTGAGTCCGAGGAGTACTGGCGGGACAGAGCATCAGGTTTGAGATTCCTGGAACCTGGGCGATAGGAAATGTCAAAGTTAAATCGGGTAAAGACGAGAGACCACCGAGCCTGGCGAGAGTTCAGTCTTTTTGCGTATTTGAGATAAGTTAGATTCTTGTGATCTGTCCAAATTATAAACGGATGTTTAGTTCCCTCCAGCCAGTGGCGCCACTCCTCTAAAGATAATTTAATGGCTAGAAGCTCTCTATCCCCCACGTCATAATTCTGTTCGGCAGGAGAAAGGCATCGAGAAAAATAGGCACAGGGCTGGAGCTTACCATGTGGACCAGACCTTTGTGACAGCACAGCCCCCACCCCACATTTGAAGCGTCAACCTCCACTATGAACTACTTACTTGTGTCAGGATGGATTAGAATGGGAGCTGATGTGAAGAGCTGTTTGAGCGTGGTGAAGGCTGAGTGAGTCTCGGGGGACCAAATGAAGGGAATCTTTGAGGAAGTGAGGCGAGTGAGAGGTGCAGCTACCTGGCTGTAGTTTCTGACATAGCGCCTGTAAAAATTTGCGAAACTAAGGAACTGTTGTAGCTGTCTGCGTGAATCAAGGATGGGCCACTCCACCACTGCCTTGATCTTTACAGGGTCCGTCTTCACCTGCCCTCCCGCCAGTAGGTAGCCCAGAAATGAGACAGACGAGGTGTGGAATTCGCATTTCTTGGCCTTTACATAGAGACGGTTCTCCAATAGTCGCTGCAGTACGCTTCGGACATGGACCTGATGTTCTTCGAGAGACTTTGAAAAAAATCAAAATGTCATCCAGGTAAACAAAAACAAAAACATTCAGGAAATCTCTGAGCACGTCATTCACAAGTGCTTGAAAGACTGCAGGGGCTTTAGAGAGGCCAAATGGCATTACCAGATATTCAAAATGCCCCAGGGGAGTGTTGAAAGCAGTCTTCCATTCGTCTCCCTCCCTTATGCGGATGAGGTGTTATGCATTTCTCAAGTCCAGTTTGGAGAAGATAGTAGCACCATGAAGGGGTTCGAAAGCTGAATTGATCAAAGGCAGGGGGTATTTGTTCTTTATTGTGATCGCATTAAGTCCTCTGTAATCTATGCACGGCTGGAGCGACTTATCTTTCTTAGAAACGAAAAAGAAACCCGCGGCCACTGGCGAGGAGGAAGGACGAATGAGACCGGCTGCTAGCGATTCCCGGATGTACTTCTCCATAGCCCCCCTCTCAGGACAGGACAGGTTATAAAGGCGGTTGGAGGGCAAAGGAGCACCAGGAAGGAGGTCAATGGCGCAATCATAAGGTCGATGAGGGTGCAGCGACTGAGCTCTGTCTTTACTAAACACCTCTTGTAGATCATGATATTCAGGAGGGACAGCGGTAAGGTCAGGAGTGGAAACAACCAATGGAGGAGAATTAGAAGCCTCCGAGGGCAAGTTGGCAAGTCAAAACAAACTCCAACTTGGTACTCTTTTCCCTGTCCAGTCGATGTGTGGATTATGCTTCTGCATCCACGGAAAACCGAGGATTACTGGCACGTCAAGGGAAGAAGTGGTAAAGAGGGTTATATTTTCCTGATGATTGCCTGCCAGCAGAGGCTGGAATTGGAGGCTCGAGCAGAGTGATGGGCAAGTTCAAAGATTTAGCCACCTCAGTGTCTATTAAATTTTGCTCTGACCCAGAGTCCACGAGAGCATGAAAAGAATGAGCCTTAGTACTAGCTATCAAAGAAACTGACAGCAAAAAACGGGGTTTATCTGTCATGGTCCTGAGTCTGAGGACTCGGTGTTTTGTGTTTCTTTATATTATTCTTTGTTCTCGGTTATTCTGTTTTGTCTTTTGTTTAGGTTTGCTATGTGTTAGTGTTTTTGTTTCATGCCTGCCTGTGTTCTCTCTGTCTGTCCATGGTGTTATTGTGTCTGCTCATGAGTCTGCCTGTCAAGTTCAGTGTCCTGTCTGGTTCTCTGTGTCTGTTAGTTTCCTGTTTTATTCTGAAAGTTCATGTCTCATGTCAGTGTGTTCAGTTTTACCTCTCCCCTGTCTCGTTAGCCTAATTGTGCCCAGCTGTGTCTCCCTTCTGTGGCCCATTCCCTGATTACTCCCCGTGTATTTAAGCCCTGTGTTTTCCTGTGCTCTCTGTTGCGTCGTCTGTTTAATTCCATGTCAGTCTGCATTATTCTATGTTACCCGGTACTCGTTCTGCGTCTCTCTGCCATCTCTCTTTGTGCATTTTGCTCCTCCTCCCGTGAGTGTCTGGTTTAAGTTTTGTTCGTTAGTTTTCCCAGTTTAGGTTTCTTTACTCCCCGCTCTGCTCTTCCTGTTTTGTCACCTTCTCACCGCTGTAAATAAACACTCACTCGCACCCCAGCCAGTACCTGCATTTTGGATCCTTTTTTAAATACACCACACGACTGCCCCCAGCCGTGACATTATCTCCTTTGAAAACACTGCCCACCTTTAACCCCGGACTTACCGGCGGGCCACGCCTTTTGGCCGGACCAGGCAGATGCGATGCGATGGCCGCTTCCTCCGCAGTAGAAAACACTCTGCGGCTCGGAAACGCCGTTCCTGCTCCTCAGGAGTGAGCCGTGAGCGGCCGATCTGCATAGGCTCTGGGGAAGGAGCGCGAGGACGGGCGGATGTTGTTACCAGCAGTGGCGGGGGTAACGTGGAAATGGTCGCGGGCCGAAACAGAGACGGAGAGGGCTTGGAACGTCTCTCAGCGTCTCTTTCCCTCAGTCGATTATCAATCCTGAGAGCGAGAGAGGCGAGTGCTTTGAACGTGGCCGGCTCGTCGTGTACAGCTAGCTGATCTTTCATCTGTTCGCTAAGGGACACTAGAAAAATACCCCGCAGCGCGGCGTCTGGCCAACCCCGTTTCTACAGCGGCGGTGCGGAACTCAATCGAATATTCCGCAACACTGCGTTTCCCCTGACAGAGTCCCAACAGCCTCTTAGCTGCAGTACCCTCAGAAATCGGGTGAGCGAATGTAGCCTTAAATTCCTCGAGGAATTCCTCATAGGAGCTTGAGGCAATCAGGTGAGAAGACAAAAACGCCTCAGCCCACGCGAGCGCCTTACCCCTTAGCAACCCAACAAAATGGGAAATCTTGGCAGCATCATTTGGGAAAGCGTGTGGCATGCGACTGAAGAACACCAAACACTGAAAAAGGAAGCCCCCACACTGACCCAACTCTCCGTGGAAAGGCTCAGGTGGAGGGGAGGAAATGCCCCAATAAACTGATTCTATCATAGTGGGTGCAGGCGACAGTCCCGGCTGACTGGGGGGGAACGGGCGGATTCGGCTGACTGATTTCTGAAAGCCTGGTGAGTATTTCCTCTTGCTTTTCACTAATAGTGTTACACTGGTCCACTAGGGACGTCAATGTCTGTTCATGCCGTCCTAACACCGCGCCCTGTTATTTATGACGGCGCGAATTGGGTCCGCTGAGTCCATTATTGGCCAGTTCGTTCTGTCACAAATAAGGATGCAGTGGACTCAAGAGCAGACTCAATTGCTCGAACTATGTACAATTTATTGAAAGGAAAAGGAACTTAAACAAGACTGGGTCTAACAGAAATCATTCGCAGGAACTGAGGGAGGCCCGAGGGCGGAGAAACGGATGTTGAACACAAGGAGAACACGGGCGGGAACTTCTGCAAACACAGGAGAAGGGTTTTACTGAATGGGATTCAATTAAAGGGCAGAAGTGAGTGGTACTAGTGGAGAGTCTTGTGCTTACTTGAAAACACCGGCTATTAGGCGGGGAAGGGGTTGCCGTGGGAGCGTCCCAGGGATGGTTGAGAGTGTGGGGAAGCTGGTCCAGGTTCCAAGGTGTCCAGGGAAGTTAAAGTACGGGCTGGAGGGCAGGCTGAGGAGAAGATGAGTGTGTGGTCCTAGGGTTCTAGGCAGACTGGAGAACGGGATTGAAACAGAACCAGCGCTGCTGATGAGTACGACGGGTGATGAATCTGGAGAACACAGGAGACGGAGAACACATTAACCCATGATCCAGGCACACAGAGTCCGAGCACAGAGGAGGCCAAGTTTACCAGGACGAACTGGCGAGGAGTGGCAGGCAGTGCTAGCTTAAAAACCCTCTAGGTGGAGCCCTGGAAATTGGAAGCAGGTGATGAGCTTGCCAACTCCACCCCAGGGGACGGACAACAGGAACCTGGACCACACCTGACCAGACACTCCCACAGCACATGACATCTTCTTATGGCCTCAGATAATAATGGTAAATGGTAAATGGCCTGTTTTTATATAGCGCTTTACTAGTCCCTAAGGACCCCAAAGCGCTTTACATATCCAGTCATCCACCCATTCACGCACACATTCACACACTGGTGATGGCAAGCTACATTGTAGCCACAGCCACCCTGGGGCGCACTGACAGAGGCGAGGCTGCCGGACACTGGCGCCACCGGGCCCTCTGACCACCACCAGTAGGCAATGGGTGAAGTGTCTTGCCCAAGGACACAACGACAGAGACTGTCCAAGCCGGGGCTCGAACCGGCAACCTTCCGATTACAAGGCGAACTCCCAACTCTTGAGCCACGATCGCCCCTTTACTGTGTTTGTCTTGCTATACCAAAGTGCAGCATTAAGTGCCCTTGATCATTACATTTTACTACAGACACATAGAATACATCATTGGTATTAACAGAAATGGTTTGAACCCTGTGAAAGTATGTCGTTCCACAGGGTTGCATACTGGAGCCAGTTCGTTTTAATTTATAGCATACATTTTCATTGCTTTGGGGATGATACCCAACTTTTTATATCCACTGAGCCAAATGCCACACACCAGTTAATTAAACTGCAGGGATGTCTTAAGGACATAAACACCTTGATGACCTCTAATGTGCTGGTTCTAAATATAGCATATATAACAGAGATTATTGTCCTCAGCGATGAAAATCTTAGAAACATGGCGTCTCACCAGATACTTCCTTTGGATGACATTAAATCAACATTACAGTAACACTGTGAATCTTGAAATTGTTGATACTAAACTAGAAATAACTTTGTCCTCTCCTGTAGCTTGTGTTTTGTCCTGTTTGTTATTTTTGATCTCTCAAGACTTTTTCTTTCTTTTCTCCTTTCTAATTACTCTACAACTGGTCAAAGCAGATAGCTGCCCGTCCCTCAGTCTGGTTCTGTTGAAAGTCACGTCCTAAAGGGTGTTCTTCACTGTCATCAAGTGCTGCTCACAGGGGACTAAGTAAATGTTGAAATTCAATGCTTAACCTTCCTGCCTTCTTGGGACCTTTTTGTGCCACTGCTATGTGTTAAATGGCTGCCATTTCCACTGTGTTCAGTGGAATATAACCAAACTTGCCACAGGATAGTTTTTACCTGTCAATGTTAATATTCCAGTGTGAATTCCTTAAATCAGCCTAAAATGGCTGAGCAGCAGAAATCCCCACACCCATCACCCTGGGGACCATTTTCTGCCCATTGACTTCCATTATAAACGCTATTTTTCAACCCCAAATTATCATCATATGATTTTATTTTTTCTTCTTTTCTTGGATGTCAATGAAGACTCAGGGCCTTGAAGTTTTAATTTTTAAATTGCAAAAAAAATGCAAAAAAAATAATGGCAGGTCAAAATGTATGTTGGTGCCAATCTTTGGTCCATCTAAAGGCCTACTTATAATGACAATCACATATTACTTCAACTGGTTTTTTGTGGAAATATTTAGTTTCGTTTTTTGGTTTTTGGGGCTTATAACACAGGGCGCTCATGTAATAACACTGGGATTTGAAGGGTTAAAACAACGAAAATATAATTAAAACTTTACATGAATATTTCAGGGAGAAGTAGTTTTACAAGGTTGGCTAATTTAAAGTGGAATAAAATATGGATATATGGTCTTTTTATGGCGTGGCTGAGAATGGTCCCTAGGGTGATGGGTGTGAGTTTTTTAAAGGATGGCAGGAGGGTTAATATTGTAGGATTTTGCTTTATAAATCAATTTTAGGCTGCTGTTTTCATCTCTTGTGGTTTGTGGCTTATGGATGACATTGTATCTCAATATTTAAAAATAAAACATTCAGGGAGCAGTTCATAGATTGATTGCTGTTTTGTGTGTTCACAGGCTGTCAGGCTGTTTGATCACAGAGGAAGGCTGTACTTCTCTGGCTTCAGCTCTGAGCTCTAACCCCTCTCATTTGAAGGAGTTGGATCTGAGCTATAATCATCCAGGAGACTCAGGAATGAAGATGCTTTCAGCTGGACTGAAGCATCCACAATGGAGACTGGGCACTCTCAGGTATGTAAAGAATGCCTGATAGAGGAGGAAGAGCTGAAAACACTTTGTTTCTTGACTGTTTGTGTGACTCTGAGATGAACAATGACACAGCTCTCTGTGTCTAAAGTGAAAACAGCAGAAATTGATGGGTTTACGGTAGAATTTAGAAGTTTTTTAAAATGATGTCAGACAGCTGTTTTACAATAATTTCATAGAATATATATCAGAAAGAAACCACTCTCTCTCCCAAAGAAAACCTACTAATATAAAACAAGGGCTCATGAAGAGAATCATTGATATTCTCTTCACTTGAAGCACTCTTCTTATTATCAATACACCAATTAGTAAAATGGTGGAGCCATGATTTCACTACAGTGGGGCAAAAAAGTATTTAGTCAGCCACCGATTGTGCAAGTTCCCCCACTTAAAATGATGACAGAGTTCAGTAATTTGCACCAGAGGTACACTTCAACTGTGAGAGACAGAATGTGAAAAAAAATATCCATGAATTCACATGGTAGGATTTGTAAAGAATTTATTCGTAAATTAGGGTGGAAAATAAGTATTTGGTCACCTCAAACAAGGAAAATCTCTGGCTCTCACAGACCTGTAACGTCTTCTGTAAGACGCTTTTCTGTCCCCCACTCGTTACCTGTATGAATGGCACCTGTTTGAACTCATCATCTGTATAAAAGACACCTGTCCACAGCCTCAAACAGTCAGACTCCAAACTCCGCCATGGCCAAGACCAAAGAGCTTTTGAAGGACACCAGGAAAAGTATTGTAGATCTCCACCAGACTGGGAAGAGTGAATCTACAATACGCAAGGAGCTTGGTGTGAAAAAATCAACTGTGGGAGCAATCATCAGAAAATGGAAGACATACAAGACCACTGATAATCTCCCACGATCTGGGGCTCCACGCAAGATCTCATCCCGTGGGGTCAAAATGATCATGAGAACAGTGAGCAAAGATCCCAGAACCACACGGGGGGACCTGGTGAATGACCTGCAGAGAGCGGGGACCAAAGTAACAAAGGTCACCATCAGTAACACACTACAACGGCAGGGAATCAAATCCCGCAGTGCCAGACGTGTTCCGCTGCTGAAGCCAGTGCATGTCCAGGCCCGTCTGAAGTTTGCCAGAGAGCACATGGATGATACAGCAGAGGATTGGGAGAATGTCATGTGGTCAGATGAAACCAAAGTAGAACTTTTTGGTATAAACTCAACTCGTCGTGTTTGGAAGACGAAGAATACTGAGTTGCATCCCAAGAACACCATACCTACTGTGAAGCATGGGGGTGGAAACATCATGCTATGGGGCTGTTTTTCTGCCAAGGGGACAGGACGACTGATCCGTGTTAAGGACAGAATGAATGGGGCCATGTATCGTGAGATTTTGAGCCAAAACCTCCTTCCATCAGTGAGAACTTTGAAGATGAAACGAGGCTGGCTCTTCCAACATGACAATGATCCAAAACACACCGCCCGGGCAACAAAGGAGTGGCTCCGTAAGAAGCATTTGAAAGTCCTGGAGTGGCCTAGCCAGTCTCCAGACCTCAACCCCATAGAAAATCTGTGGCGGGAGTTGAAAGTCCGTGTTGCTCGGCGACAGCCCCAAAACATCACTGCTCTCGAGAAGATCTGCATGGAGGAATGGGCCAAAATACCAGCTACTGTGTGTGCAAACCTGGTAAAGACCTATAGTAAACGTTTGACCTCTGTTATTGCCAACAAAGGTTATGTTACAAAGTATTGAGTTGTATTTTTGTTATTGACCAAATACTTATTTTCCACCCTGATTTAGGAATAAATTCTTTACAAATCCTACCATGTGAATTCATGGATTTTTTTTCAAATTCTGTCTCTCACAGTTGAAGTGTACCTCTGGTGCAAATTACTGACCTCTGTCATCATTTTAGGTGGAGGAACTTGCACAATCGGTGGCTGACTAAATACTTTTTTGCCCCACTGTATATAAATGTATTGCTGTGACAACCAATCCAACAACTGATTCAAAAAATTGACAGAGCCAGGATCAGTCCAAATGATCAGCAGTTTCAGCCATAGCGATAACATGATAACATGTAATCTCCATGTGTGCATGCTGAAAGAGACTGTGCTGGTCTGACTCCCCTCCTTCTTTCAGGGTGGAGCCTGCTGGAGTCCGATGGTTGACACCAGGTCTGAGGAAGTGTAAGTGTGCTTTTAATGTCATTCATGAAAACAAAGCAGCACACATTCAACCATCTTCAAACTGTCACATCACTGATTCACATCTCTGATGTCAGGAGTCATCATCAAAGTGTCAATCAATAAACAGATGATGGATCAATAACTGCAGCTGGATTGTGTTTGTTCTCTCCATCAGATTCCTGTCAACTCACAGTTGACACAAACACAGTAAATAAAAACCTCAGACTGTCTGACGACAACAGGAAGGTGACATATGTGTTGGAAAAGGTTCAATCATATCCTAATCATATGGACAGATTTATTGACCGGTGTCCTCAGCTGCTTTGTAGAGATGGTCTGACTGGTCGCTGTTACTGGGAGGTTGAGTGGAGTGGAAAGGTTTGGATATCAGTGAGTTACAGAGGAATCAGAAAGAAAGGAAAGGTTAATGATTGTGTGTTTGGATGGAATGATCAATCCTGGAGTCTGAAGTGCACAGATGATGGTCCTCTTTCTTTCTGGCACAATAAAAGCCAAATACCAGCCATCTCCTCCTCTTCCTCCTCCTCCTCTTCCTCCCCCTCTAACAGAGTAGCAGTGTATGTGGACTGTCCTGCTGGCACTCTGTCCTTTTACAGAGTCTCCTCTGACACTCTGATCCACCTCCACACCTTCAACACCACATTCACTGAAACTCTTTATCCTGGGTTTGGCGCAGGGCTCATGGATGATTTGTTGGGATTTTCCTACTACCGTGGTTCCTCAGTGTCTTTGTGCTGAGTTGAATGTAAAGAGTGTCCTGCTGTTAGAGAAGCACTCTGACTGTTGAACAGATAGTTCAGTCTGTACATGTCTGTCTCTCTCACTCAGGAACACATTTTCAGATTCATGGGTTCAATCAGTTGATGTTTTAAACTGTTCTAAATGATTCCTTGCAAACTTCTTCTTCAGTCTTTTAACGATGGAAGCTACGATTATTCCAGGATCCACGTGTTTTTTTCCCTGTATTTTTTCCCCTTAAAGCTTCACAGTGAGTATCACAGTGTTGAATGGACTCCCCACACACAATGGTTGTGCTCACACATATCAAGTTTATTTACCACACACTCTGGCCAGCTTTTTTTTTTTATCTCTCTTCTCTCGTCTCCTGCCTCACTAAGAAGGGAAAAGACCGTCATCAGTCCAAATGCCACACGCTGTGTTCTCACCTGCCTCCGCGGCACCGCCCTGTTCAGCTCACTGCACCACTCCTCCCCTGCAGCTGAGCCAGGAACCACACCTCCACCACAACCAGTATGTTGTGTTTCTTTGAAGCTCAGTTCACAACCAGCTCCTCTGTATTTTCAACAAGTCTGAGCTTTTTAAAATGAATCCAAATGTTTGATTTCTCTTAATGTGATTTTTCCAACCTTTTACTGCTTTTACTGTTCCACTCATTTTTGGAAACTGTGATGGAAGCAGGACAGGAAGGAAGCTCTCAACAGAAGCAGATTTTCATATTAAGAGCACATTTTAATGTTTTTTGCTTTAATTTGTTGTCAAATCCTGAGAACAGACAGGCTGTTTGGATGCTCCATGACTGAATAAGTGGACATCCACCATTACTCAGTGTATAAATCATTAAAGACATTCAGCATCTCTCATGTTTCTGTTGTACTATAAAAATAGCTCCTTTAAAAACTGATCCAGTCAAAGAAGCATTAACTTCCATACTGATCAGATCAATATGTACAGTTCTGATATCACCAAGTCTTCAGATGTTTTATCACCCTCTGCTGGTGAGAAGATGAACTACAGGATGTCAGTTTTGGGGTTTTTTAAAAATTTGTTTTCTGTGATCCTTATCTGTTTTGGATCCATTTTGCCATGGAAGTGGACTCCAACTTGGTCACAGTGTGTCCATAATCATGCTCCAAGTAAAACCACAAGATTAACCTTATAGTGTTGAAACAACAACAATTAAAAGTTTGAGTAATAGTGAACCAGTTCCATTGTTTGTGGGCTCCTCGAGCTGAATCCGGCAGGTTATTTGGTGGACATTTAAACAAGCACGCATCTATAAGTTGAACGTCTCCAAAATCCTTTAAACAATTGAACTTTATAGGACAATTAGACTTATCCCTCTATGAAAACTCTCCAGCTGCTATAAAATGTTCAGATGAGTCTGAACAGGTGGTTTGTGCAGGCTCAGACTGTCTCTATGCCAGAAACAGTCTGAGCTGGAAACAAATCCGGTGGTTGTTTATTAATAGGATGCACAGGCCTCAGATTAACACTCTCAGCCCACAAATCCTCCGCTATGAAAGAAATACACAGGCCACCATCTGCAAATAAATAAATGGTCCACATTTTTTAAAAAAAATTACAGATAAAATTATGTTAAAACTAAAAGAGAGTAATACAATAATAATATAATGTGGTCCTTACGAAGGAAAACACTCTGTCTTTCAGATTACTGAAAGTGGCTGAACTCAGCAGTACAGTGGGGTTATAATTAAATTCAAACATGAATTCAATGGCAGATTAAAACGCTGTGTTTAGAGTAGTAAACACCAGAAAGCGGGATAGTCATGTGGTTTATGTAGACATCAAGGACATCTGGAATATGTGAGCATAGGGAGACAGAGCTGTGTTTTTTAGTCATTACTAGTTAATAAATGTATTGATCTGCAATAGTTTTTACCTCAGTGCATGTAGCATAATCTTTTGTGTAAATATAAGTAAAATATTCAAGGAACAGTGTTGTCAATTCTTCTTCCTTAAGTTGTCAAACAATAATATGACAATAATTCAGACCAAAAGTCATCTTAAACTAGACAGGTAAATGTATCGAGACATTAAACTGATTTTTATGTTTTTATTAGCCTTCTTAAATCAATTAATTGATGTTATATAAAGTCTGTCATTGGTTCCTATCAGTGTGTGTAATAAAGAAACAGGATTAGTTTTGTTAACACAGCTAAATAAAGCATAAAAAGTATTTAGTATAGTTCCCCATTTAATCTTGGGTGATTATATATTCAAAGATGGTGTCTAATTTTAAATTGACCCTATGTTTTTAGTCTCACTTTGAGTCCTCTGCCATCAGCTGAGCTGTGATGTAACACAGATGTTAACTGTCAGCATGGCACAAAGACTCAAAACTGTTAATGAAACTTATCAGCTATGCTTGAATATTTATTTATAGCCATGTTTTACATAAGTAGAAGCTTTATCTTTAATTTTTGTGCCGTTATAATCCTACATCCTATAACACAGCAGGTCATATATATCACTGGATAAATACGTTTACGCAGAGCAGACAACTTCATAATGTTCATAATATTTCACTCAGTCCAGTAAAACATATATTTTCTTCTGATTTCATAATGTCACATGAAATAAGAAATATAAAGTAATTTATATTGTTGTTCCTGGTTAAGATTATGTTTTCTTTTAGCATGTCAAAATTCTACTGATGGGTGAATAACTCTATAATCTATTTAGAGAATCAGAATCTCATTCTGATTTCTCTGTGTTGATAACATATAGTTCTTTAAAAACTTTCCATTTAAAAGTGCATCTCATACTTTTGTGCTGCTATACCTTCATGGCTAGAGTCTGCTGCTAACTTCCTGGAAGTATTGCCAGGCTATGTCATCCCCCATCTCTATAAAAAAAAAAAGAAAGAAAAAGAAATGTCCATTGGCGTGAATGGGGTGGCTGTAGCTCAGGTGGCAGAGCAGGTCAGCCACTAACCAGAAGGTCGGTGGTTCTACACTGAAAAAAATGCAATAGGCTGGTTGTCTGTGAAGGTTCTCAGTCATCCAGGTCATTGTAGTCAAAGGAGATTGGAAAGAAAAGCGTCTGGACTTCTTTAAGTTACTTGAAGACGTTTCACCTCTCATCCGAGAAGCTTCTTCAGTTCTAAGGTCAAATGGTGGAGAGTCCCAGATATAAACCTAGTGGGAGTATCCCCCCACAGATGGACAAAAGGACCCCCTGATGATCCTCTAATCGCCTGAGCCAAGGTGTGAAACTGGGTGTGGGTCCCAATCAGCCAGAGTTTCGGGTGAGTTCATTATGAAACCTGGCCCCACCTTATCATGCGAATTCCTGAGATCAGATGGCCCAGGATGTGAGTGGGCGTTAAGGCGTCTGGGAAGGGATCTCAAAACTGGATTATAGATGGCAGAGAGTTGGTGTCGTAAACCACCGCCTCTGTTCAAAGATGGTCGCTCACAGTGGACATAGATGGCTCCTTTCACTCCTCTTAAAGAAGCCAGTGCAGCCAGTACAGTGCAGCGAGGAATGCCCAGACCTCTACATTGGAGAGACCAAACAGACACTTCACAAGCGCATGGCACAACATAGAAGAGCCACCTCCACAGGACAAGACTCAGCTGTCCATCTGCATCTTAATGATAAAGGACACTCTTTCGAGGATGCCAATGTTCACATTTTGGACAGAGAGGACAGATGGTTTGAAAGAGGAGTGAAAGAAGCCATCTATGTCCACTGTGAGCGACCATCTTTGAACAGAGGCGGTGGTTTACGACACCAACTCTCTGCCAACCAGTGAAATAGGTATAACGTGCCCACGAAATACTCATTTGTGGCCACGAAATAGGTATAATGTGCCCACAAAATACTTATTTGTGGCCACGAAACACTTGATGATATATATATATATCATCCCAGGGCACATTCACTAGAACCTGCGTCAGCCATAGTACGGAGTCCTTGCTGTTGGTGATGTCCTTAAGGTGAGTGTATTATATTTTATATTTATTTCATATTGTTATCCCGCAATTCGGCAGTTATTTATTCAGACCTATCTTTGTTACTATGTTCTAAATGGTATCTGCTGACGTTTCATATGTTGTATCCTCATGTTGTTACTACACGTTGTTTTGTTGTGCTAATATGTAGCCGTAAACTCATTTTTAACTGTAGGACGTGCGGCGGCCCCGCAGCACACTTTCAAAGTAGAGCAAGGCTGAAGGCTACTAATAAACGAGGTATGTTCAACATAAAACCTTAGTTCTCTGTGTCACGAAGTTGTCTCTCTTTTACCCTGGCCACATCACCATACTAGCTGGTGCAACTAATCTGGTCTGGACAATAATAACAGTTTTAGATAGAAAGCATCTTAAAATTGCCTCTTTTTTTCGCTGAACATCTCCTTTGAAAGTAGCATCATGTGAGTCACACTTGTTAAGGTAATGCATGCTAAATGAGCCGTAGCTTTCAACGCATCACCGGATGAAGTCTTGCCGTTACAGTAGCTCACTGCGGGTATCACATTGCCAAGGGAACTAATAAAGCATACAGTGATCGGAATGATTTTGTATTGATGCAGGTTGTCATTGCTCAAACTGAACTACTTAAACTCCAAGTAGACAATCGCTCCATTCCTCATTACCATAGATAATATCTAAGTAATAAAACAATCATTATCAAATTCTGATTTGCCATATATAAAGTGATTTTATAGGTAGGCTATCATGTAAAAATCTGCTACATAAAATTTATAACTGAGTGTAAAAATACTAATTTCATTTTCATGTGGTTTAGAGGTCAGCTATGGATACTCGGCTGGGAGAATTTTTAACAGAGCGTAAAGTTGAAGAAGATGTGATCAAGAAACTTGAAGATGAGAATGTAAGCCACTGAAGCTGTTGGTGTGTGCGTGCGTGTGTCTGCGTGTTTGTTTTTGAACGGAGAGCCGCAATCCACAATTTACTATCTGGCTAACAACTGACTCTTGGTGGCGCTGTCACTTGTTGTTCCCTCGCTCAGCGGTAGAGTATCACTTCCTGTTCCTGCTCAAACACAGTGGTGTTTCTGAGTAGCTTATTTGCTTAGCAATTTAATTAACAACTTTTAAATACATTCTTCTTTCATAGTATAATCTTCACGTGCTTCATCCGAAGCACACGTTCTCTGTACTCACTACCTAATTTATAGCCAAAGTATTCACTCACTGTCTCTGTACTGTTTCGCTAGCTTAGCCTAGCTCGTAGCCGACTCATTAGCACCATGGCTACTTCACCTGTCCCTCCTGCACTTTCTTGCTCATTGTGTCAGATGTTTAGTTACTCCTCGGCCTCCTTTAGCAATAATGATATCTGTAACAAATGTAGCATATTTGCAGCTCTGGAGGCCAGGATTACTGAATTGGAGACTCGGCTTCGCACCCTTCATTCACCCATAGCTAGCCAGGCCCCTGTAGCTGGTGCAGCCGAAGACAGCGTAGGCCCCGCTAGCTGTTCCCCGGCAGATCCCAAGCAGCTGGGGAAAGAGGGCGGCTGGGTGACGGTGAGGAGGAAGCATAGTCCTAAACAGAAGCCCCAGGTACACCACCAACCCGTTCATGTGTCTAACCGTTTTTCCCCACTCGGCGACACACCCGCCGGGGGTCAAACTCTGTTAATTGGTGATTCTGTTCTCAGACATGTGAAGCCAGAGACACCGGCAACCATAGTCAATTGTCTTCCAGGAGCCAGAGCAGGCGACAATGAAGGAAATTTAAAACTGCTGACTAAGGGTAAACGTAAATTCAGTAAAATCATAATTCACGTCGGCAGTAATGACACCCGGTTACGCCAATCGGAGGTCACTAAAATCAATATTGAATCGGTGTGCAACTTTGCCAAAACAATGTCGGACTCTGTAGTTTTCTCTGGTCCCCTCCCCAATCAGACCAGGAGTGACATGTTTAGCCACATGTTCTCCTTAAATTGCTGGCTGTCTGAGTGGTGTCCCAGAAACGATGTGGGCTTCATAGATAATTGGCAAACCTTCTGGAGGAAACCTGGTCTTGTTAGGAGAGAGGGCATCCATCCCACTTTGGATGGAGCAGCTCTCATTTCTAGAAATATGGACAAATTTATTAAACCCCCCAAAATATGACTATCCAGAGTTAGGACCAGGAAGCAGAGTTGCAGTCTTACACGCCTCTCTGCAGCTTCTCTCCTCCTGCTACCCCCCCAAAAACCCATCTCCATAGAGACTGTGTCAGCTTCCAAAAAGACAAAAAACAAACTAAAAACCAGCAACAAACAACTTAAACATAAACAATTACAAAGAAAGAACAATACAGTATCCACATCTGAACCAAAGAGTAAAACAGTGAAATGTGGATTATTAAATATTAGGTGTCTCTCCTCCAAGTCTCTGTTAGTACATGACTTAATAATTGATCAACAAATCGATTTACTCTGCCTTACAGAAACCTGGTTGCAGCAGGATGATTATGTTAGTTTAAATGAATCAACACCCCCGAGTGATTCTAACTACCAGAAATCTCGAAGCACAGGCCGAGGGGGCGGTGTGGCAGCAATTTTTCACACCAGCCTATTAATTAATGAAAGACCAAGACAGACTTTTAATTCATTTGAAAGCCTGATGCTTAACATTGTCCACCCCAGCTGTAAAACTCAGAAACCAGTCTTACTTGTTATCATCTATCGTCCACCTGGGCCTTACACAGAGTTTCTGTCTGATTTCTCAGACTTTATATCTAATTTAGTTCTGAGCTCAGATAAAATAATTATTGTGGGTGATTTTAACATCCATGTAGATGCTAAAAATGACAGCCTCAACATGGCATTTAATCTGTTATTAGACTCAATTGGTTTCTCTCAAAATGTAAAAGAACCCACCCACCACTTTAATCACACTCTAGATCTTGTTTTAACATATGGCATAGAAACTGAACATTTAACAGTGTTTCCTGAAAACCCTCTCCTGTCTGATCATTTCCTGATTACATTTACATTTACAATAATTGATTACACAGCGGTGGAGAGTAGACTTTATCAAAGTAGATGTCTTTCTGAAAGCGCTGTAACTAAGTTTAAGACTATAATCCACCCACTGTTATCATCTTCAATGCCCTGTACCAACACAGAGCAGAGCAGCTATCTGAACGCTACCCCAACAGAGGTCGATTATCTTGTTAATAATTTCACCTCCTCACTACGTACGACTCTGGATACTGTAGCTCCAGTGAAAACTAAGGTCTCTAATCAGAAGTACCTGACTCCGTGGTATAATTCTGAAACACGTACCCTAAAGCAGATGACTCGTAATCTGGAGAGGAAATGGTGTGTCACAAATCTAGAGGATCATCATTTAGCCTGGAGAAATAGTTTGCTGCTTTATAAGAAAGCCCTCCGCAAAGCCAGAACATCTTACTATTCATCACTGATTGAAGTAAATAAGAACAACCCCAGGTTTCTCTTCAGCACTGTAGCCAGGCTGACAAAAAGTCAGAGCTCTTTTGAGCCAACCATCCCTTTAACGTTAACTAGTAATGAATTCATGAACTTCTTCACAAATAAAATTTTTATCATTAGAGAAAAAATTAACAATAATCCTCCCACAGATGTAATATTATCTACAGCTACTCTTAGTACCATTGATGTTAAGTTAGACTCTTTTTCTCTAATTGATCTTTCTGAGTTAACTTCAATAATTACTTCCTCCAAACCATCAACGTGTCTTTTAGACCCCATTCCTACAAAACTGCTCAAAGAAGTCCTGCCATTAATTAATTCTTCGATCTTAAGTATGATCAACCTATCTCTAATGATCGGCTATGTACCACAGGCCTTCAAGCTAGCTGTAGTTAAACCTTTACTCAAAAAGCCATCTCTAGACCCAGCAGTCTTAGCTAATTATAGGCCAATCTCCAACCTTCCTTTCATATCAAAAATCCTTGAAAGAGTAGTTGTCAAACAGCTAACAGATCATCTGCAGAGGAATGGTTTATTTGAAGAGTTTCAGTCAGGTTTCAGAGCTCAGCACAGCACAGAAACAGCTTTAGTGAAGGTTACAAATGATCTTCTTATGGCCTCTGACAGTGGACTCATCTCTGTGCTTGTCCTGCTAGACCTTAGTGCAGCATTTGATACTGTCGACCATAATATCCTATTAGAGCGATTAGAACATGCTGTAGGTATTATAGGTACTGCACTGCAGTGGTTTGTATCATATCTATCTAATAGACTCCAGTTTGTGCATGTAAATGGAGAGTCCTCTTCACACACTGAGGTTAATTATGGAGTTCCACAGGGTTCAGTGCTAGGACCAATTCTGTTTACATTATACATGCTTCCCTTAGGCAGCATCATTAGAAGACATAGCATACATTTTCACTGCTATGCAGATGACACCCAGCTCTATCTGTCCATGAAGCCAGATAACACACACCAATTAGTTAAACTGCAGGAATGTCTTAAAGACATAAAGACCTGGATGGCCGCTAACTTTCTGCTTCTTAATTCAGATCAAACTGATGTTATTGTACTCGGCCCTGAAAATCTTAGAAATATGGTATCTAACCAGATTCTTACTCTGGATGGCATTACCTCCAGTAACGCTGTGAGGAACCTTGGAGTCATTTTTGACCAGGATATGTCCTTCAACGCACATATTAAACAAATATGTAAGACTGCGTTCTTCCATTTGCGCAACATCTCTAAAATTAGAAATATCCTGTCTCAGAGTGACGCTGAAAAACTAGTTCATGCATTTATTACTTCCAGGCTGGACTACTGTAATTCATTATTATCAGGATGTCCAAAAAACTCCCTGAAAAGCCTTCAGCTAATCCAAAATGCTGCAGCAAGATTACTGACAGGGACTAGAAAGAGAGAGCATATTTCTCCTGTTTTGGCTTCCCTTCATTGGCTTCCTGTTAAATCCAGAATTGAATTCAAAATCTTGCTCCTCACATACAAGGTCTTAAATAATCAGGCCCCATCTTATCTTAATGACCTTGTAGTACCATATCACCCTATTAGAGCACTTCGCTCTCGCTCTGCAGGCCTACTTGTTGTTCCTAGAGTATTTAAAAGTAGAATGGGAGGGAGAGCCTTCAGTTTTCAGGCCCCTCTTCTGTGGAACCAGCTTCCAGTTTGGATTTGGGAGACAGACACTATCTCTACTTTTAAGATTAGGCTTAAAACTTTCTTTTTTGCTAAAGAATATAGTTAGGGCTGGACCAGGTGACCCTGAATCCTCCCTTAGTTATGCTGCAATAGACATAGGCTGCCGGGGGATTCCCATGATGCATTGAGTTTTTCCTTTCCAGTCACCTTTCTCACTCACTATGTACACTGAACAAAAATATAAACGCAACACTTTTGTTTTTGCTCCCATTTTTCATGAGCTGAACTTAAAGATCTGAAACATTTTCTACAAACACAAAGGACCCATTACTATCAAATACTGTTCACAAATCTGTCTAAATCTGTGTTAGTGAGAACTTCAGGTTTGCCGAGATAATCCGTCCCACCTCACAGGTGTGGCATGTCGAGGTGCTGATTAGACAGCATGAACATTGCACAGGTGTGCCTTAGACTGCCCACAATAAAAGGCCACTCTGAAATATGCAGTTTGATCACACAGCACAATGCTACAGATGCCGCAAAACCAGTCAGTATCTGGTGTGGCCACCATTTGCCTCACCTTCTGAGGCAAATGGTGTGCAATGGACATAGAGTTTATCAGGTTGTTGATTGTGGGCAGTGGAATGTTGGTCCACTCCTCTTCAATACTTGTGCAAAGTTGCTGAATATTGGCAGGAAGTAGAACACGCTGTCATATACGCCGAGCCGAGCGTCCCAAACATGCTCAATGGGTGACATGTCTGGTGAGTATGCTGGCCATGCAAGAACTGGGATGTTTTCAGCTTCCAAGGAATTGTGTACAGATCCTTGCAATATGGGGCCGTGCATTATCATGCTGTAACAGGAGGTTATGGTCATGAATAAATGGCACAACCATGGTCCTCAGGATCTCAACAATAAAATGCACTCGTGTTCATTGTCCATAACCCCACTGCCACCATGGGCCACTCAGTCCACAACATTGACGTCAGCAAACTGCTCATCCACATGACGCAACACAAGCTGTCTGCCATCTGCCCTGAACAGTAAAAACATCTGTCAACAGAACACCTCTCCAACGTGCCAGATGCCATTGAATGTGAGCATTTGTCCCCTCAAGTTGGTTAAAATGATGAACTGCAGTCAGGTCTAGACCCCGATGAGGACCACGAGCATGCAGATGAGCTTCCCTGACACGGTTTCTGACAGTTTTTGCAAAAATTATTTTATGCAAACCGATTGTTGCTGCAGCTGTCTGGGTGGCTGGCCTCCACCTGGTCGACCATCCTGGAGGTGAACATGCTGGATGTGGAGGTCCTGGGCTGGTGTGGTTACATGTGGTCTGCAATTGTGAGGCTGGTTGGATGTACAGCCAAATTCTCTTAAACGCCTTTGAAGATGGCTTATGGCAGAGAAATGAACATTCATTTCACAACAACTGTTCTGGTAGACATTCCTGCAGTCAGCATGCCAATTGCATGCTCCCTCAAAAGCTGCGGCATCTGTAGCATTGTGCTGTGTGATCAAACTGCATATTTCAGAGTGGCCTTTTATTGTGGGCAGTCTAAGGCACACCTGTGCAATGTTTATGCTGTCTAATCAGCACCTCGACATGCCACACCTGTGAGGTGGGACAGATTATCTCGGCAAACCTGAAGTTCTCACTAACACAGATTTAGACAGATTTGTGAACAGTATTTGATAGTAATGGGTCCTTTGTGTTTGTAGAAAATGTTTCAGATCTTTAAGTTCAGCTCATGAAAAATGGGAGCAAAACCAAAAGTGTTGCGTTTATATTTTTGTTCAGTGTATTAATAAACCTCTCTGCATTGAATCATATCTGTTATTAACCTCTGTCTCTCTTCCACAGCATGTCTTTTATCCTGTCTTCCTTCTCTCACCCCAACCGGTCGCAGCAGATGGCCGCCCCTCCCTGAGCCTGGTTCTGCCGGAGGTTTCTTCCTGTTAAAAGGGAGTTTTTCCTTCCTACTGTTGCCAAAGTGCTTGCTCATAGGGGGTCATATGATTGTTGTGTTTTTCTCTGTATCTATGAAGCGCCTTGAGGCGACTTTTGTTGTGATTTGGCGCTATATAAATAAAATTGAATTGAAAAAAAATTGAACTATGCACATTCTAAAAAAAATTATTGAATTTCATATGTTGGTTAATCAATGACATTAATTAATGACATGATATGTTTAAAGAGTAATTTAAAAAGTAATTTTTGTTCATCTTATGTTGGACAAATGTGTACCACATTACCAAAAGTATCTGTTATCAAAAGTAGGTAGCAAAAAACAACTCTAAAATATGCAGTTGTATGTATTCATTGTTTTTTTTAATATTGACAATTTTATTAATTTGTTATTTATATTTTTCAGATTGATGAAACTGTCATTCCCTTAATGACAGACAGTGACCTGGCAAAGTACATCCCCAAAGTTTATGATAGAGTCTCCACTGTGGCCTTCTGCAGACAAGCAACACTGTCACGGACGTCACCATCCAGGAAAGAATCTATACTCTCAAGGCTACGACAAAGACTGACAGGAGCTGAGGGAATGCCTCCTAAAAAGAAATTGTCTCAGTGGGCAGAAAATACAAATGCAAAACGAACAGTGAGACGAATTGAGGTTGGCTGGATGGATTTTGATGAGGAGAAGGGTGGGTTCAAACAGGTGAAGTCTGTAAGTGGTGGTGGAACAAGGCATTTATCTGTAGATAAAAATGAAACAGTGTCAAATATCAAACTTATGGCTGAAAATCTGTTTTTCCCCAATGGCACCTCAAAAAAAAAACTAAAGTCTTTCACACTATTCAACTCATATTGAGAGCTCACAGATGCATGTGGATGCTTCCAGTACAGTTGATGAGTTGTATATGCAAAGTAAGGTCAAAATTCTGCAACTTTATCTGTGTACCAGAAAGAAAACACAACAGCAGCCTCAAGACATAGAGGCCGATCATGCAATAACCCAGCCCTCTGGTAGATCTCACTGAAAATGACCCTAATCAGGCCGCTGATGATCTGTTGGTGGAAAACATAAATTCAGAACCATCAAACCACTTAATGATGGAGCTTCCATAAGTGGATATTTGGAACTGAATGACACATTACCATGGGATGGTCTGCCAAATGTAGGTGAAAGTGAAGATTCTGATGCAGTTGTTATTATTAGTGGGGATAACAGGGTGGATATTAGTGTGGTTGAACTAAACCCTGAAACACTGTTTACAGAAAAAGAGTCTGATCCACCTCATCACACATTGTCTCTCTCACCGGGGCTGACAGGAGAGCCAATATTCCTGACCAAGCACCCCCTGAATCACGATCTTGTCCCGTAATGCTAACTGTTAGAAGAGGTCATTGTCTTACTGATTTGATCAGTGCCTTTAAGGACTCAAACATTATTTCATCTCAATATCAAAATGTTGCTACCAAATGGAGAGCTTGAACAGGGGGAAGGAAGTGGTGTTTTGCGGGACTGCCTGACAGAATTTTGGATGGATTTCTATGACAGCTGCACATTGGGAGTTGAGGTGAAAGTCCCATTCATCCGGCATGACTTTCAATGTGAAGAATGGCAGGCTATAGCTAGAGTGTTTGTTGTAGGGTGGAAACAAGCTGGTTACTTCCCAGTGAAGCTTGCAATACCCTTTCTGGAGGAGATATTGTATGGCTCGACAACCAGTAGTTTAAAAGAGTCCTTTCTTTTGTATGTCTCACAAGAAGAGTGATCTGTTCTCCTGAAGGCTTTGGATGACTTCAATTCAGTGGATACAGATGAATTGCTGGAAGTACTTGATGCATATGAGTGCAAGCAGGTTCCTACCAAGGACACACTGCTCCCTGTTTTGGCACAGATAGGACACAAAGTACTTATTCAGGCCCCAATGTTTGTAATCAAGTGCTGTCGTCCCGTTGTGGGTTCTGTAGCTGGTTTACTCCCACCAGAAGGACTGCATCATTTCATTGCAGAAAAAACAACAACTGTAAAAACAGTGAAGGAGCTTCTAATCTTTCCAGAGGAGATGACAGCTGCCCAGTCAACAGTTTCTCGTTACCAATGTAAAAGGTACATTGGAGAAATTGATTTCAATTATATTCAGCTTTTCCTGCAGTTATGTACAGGATCCAATCTGTTGGATAAAGCCATACTAATTGAGTTCATAGAAACTACAGATTTCCTCCGCAGACCACAATCCCACACATGTGGATGTGTACTAAAGCTGCCCCTTGGTTATCACAGCTATCCAGACTTTCGCAGTGAATTTAACAGCATTCTCGCAAGCTCTATGTGGGTGATGGATGTAGTGTAGGTCAGTGTTACCCAACCTTGGTCCTCAAGGCACTCTGCCCTACACGTTTTAGGTTTTCCACCCTAACAGTTCATAGAAACACGGGTGTAGTTAACACTAACATGAAGGAATGAATGTGAATGTTCAATAGACTGGGTGGTTAAGTTCTCTTAACAGTGTAGGCCATTGTGACTTTTTCATGTGCAGCCTTTTTTTTCATCTGGTCAGTAAGTGCTTTCTTAGTTTCTCCCCCCAATTAAAATAGTAAGCTAAAGGGAATGTTCAGGTTTTTTGAAGTGGAGTTACCTGTAGTAGACAGCACTTAGCACTCTGACTTTGCAGAAGCAGCAGTGAGTGTTGGGGACAAAATAAGGCAAAAAATTGCTTGGGGAATGAGACCACAAAACAACACCAGTTGAAAATACATATACATATTTAAATAACATTTTCAGTGCTTCACCTGGTAGGAATCCGTACACTAAACATAGAAGAGCATCTGTTCCTGCTGCACACATTGTTGCTGTGTTTTTGGCTAGTGCCAAAATAAATTACTAATTTTAACATCCTAATACTTTTTTACTACAGGAAGAGTAACAAATATTTCCAATATAGCATACAGTAACAGTTCTACAAACTGGAAGATTGCTGAGTGCTGTCTACTGTATATACAAACATAAGTACAACACCATTACAAATACCATATTCCAACTGATTAAGCATGTTCTATATTAAAGTATTTCAGATGTTTGCAGAAATCTTAATAGAAACAAGAATGTGAACCTTTATGTTCCTAATGGGTTTAGAAGAAAAGTTGTCAATTACAGAGATTGGTTACATTGTAAAGAGGTTTGTATAACATTTTAGAAATAACTGTTATTTTATCCTGTTATTATATGCAAAATACAACCTGTTTTTGAGTATGGTGTACTTTGAAAGACACCAGTAAACCATTCTCATTTGTACAAAACATTGTCCTCTCTGTTACATTCTATACATCTTTAAACATGAACATGTCTAATGACACCACTGAAAGTTATTTAACTACTCACTCTATAATGTCATACACGTGCTGTGATTTTTAAGAAAAGAAGCCGTTCTTTATCAAACATGGGATTGCTTTAATCTATTCCACTATAACAAAATTATAGGCTCAAGAAACATTTGGAGCATTGGTGACACAACTATGATTCTACACTTTAGCCTACTTGGTCTTCTTGTCTAATTGATCACAACATTAGATATATTGCCAGTCTATGTGGTTGTTATCCAAGGTGCTCTTGTTTTTGTTAGAAATGAACACATTTTTGCTACCAAAAACTATTATGAACAACTTTTGATGCTTTAACAGTGTGGTAAGTTTAACTCAATCCCAAAAGGATTTATTTTTTTCTAACCTGTATCATATTTTAGTTTAATACTCCACGCTTTGTAGCTACCAAGAGCAAGCAACACTTCATGATGAGTTAATTTACTGACATGGATAAAATGAAAATTATGTTATACAGTCTTTTCTGATAATTTTGATACAAAGACAAGATAACTACACACTGGAGAAAAATAATTACTTAATAATAAGTACATTAAGCTTTAGGAATATGTACTGAAGTACAAAATGTACTACATTTGTATGTTTGTGTCCATTTAAGTAGCCTCAAATAACTGTGAACGAACTGTATCCCTGAGATGAAAATATAAATCAAGGGCCTGGGACATGGTAGATGGGAATTCCAAGCTTGATTTCTCCATTATTATTGTGCACAAATCAAACACTTGCACATCACATGGGACTGAACTAACAAAAGTGCAGCTATTTTTACACAAGGTCAAATCTTCTGTTAGTGGAACAAGACAGTCTTCTGCACCCCAAAGGTGAGGGGCCATGTACATGACATCAGGTATCCCACAGGTAGGGATGGGTACCGGTGTCCGGTGCCATGATGGCACCGGTTCTGACATAAACAGACCGAAAAGCAGCGCACATTTCGGTGCTTTATTTCGGTGCTTTTTTTCCTGAGCTGTGATACACTTCTAGCCAATCATTTTACGTTTCCGAGGACAGTAGGCGGGTCCAGGTACATATGTTCATTTAGAGCAGAGCTACAGATTAAAAATGTCCAAGGCGAAGCGGTCAAAAGTCTGGCTGTACTTCACAGCAAAATATGCAAACTCAGCAGCCTGCAACAAGTGCTTTAAGCTGATACTGTGATACTGTCAAAGGAGGTAACACCTCAAATCCGATGAAACACCTGGCGACGCATAGCGTTTTTTTTTTAAAAGCCCAGAAATGCGCCGTATGCTTGCTGCGAGACCTCACACCGAGCGCATCTACTGTGTGTGGGTTGCCTGTTATCGGACCCGGAGTTAGCAACATCCCCCAAAAACCCGAAGAGGAGAGTCCTGGCCCCTAGCCCTGCCAGTGTAGCAGAAATGATGAGGATGATGATGCAGCAGCAGCCGTTCTTCTCTGTGTGAGTAGCTTAATGTTCGTGTGTAATTTACGTTGAGTAGGCTAACCACGTTATTATATTCATGCATGTAAGGTGAACTAGCAAACATCATCATAGCTACATGCGGCTGTCTTCTTGTTTGATGACAGATACTCCCTTCACCCTGGCCAAAAAGGCTAAAATGACCAAAGAAAAAGTGGAAAACAGTTAAACATGAGAGGTTTTGGATAAAGTTTGTGTTTTTTCCATTGATTAAGCACTGCTTCCAGCCAAGAGTGATGCCATATATGCCCCCTAGCTGCAGAAAAGGCTAACATTGTTATCTTTTTACAAAAAACCAGCTGAACATGAGAGGTTTTTGGACCAATTTTGTGTTCTCCATTCTTTAAGCACCGGTTTGAGCACCGTTTGAGCACTGGCACCGTTTCAAAAGTACCGATTTGGCACCGGTATCGGATAAAACCTAAACGATACCCATCCCTACCCACAGGGCACGTTGTTATTCTTTGAGGGCCTTATACGGTGAGCATTCCAAACACTCCGGATGTCATTCAATACCTCCTGATGAAGAAACAAGAATTAGGTCAGAGCTGTAATACAAGGCATTTTTAAAATGGTCGAAAATAAGTGTGGTGCATCCTTAAATGAATTGAAAAGCAGCAATGTTTGGATGCAGTTTAATGAAAACCAAAGGAAGAGGGAGTGATGGCAAAAAAAGAAAAGAAAGAACCACACCAGGCAAACCACTGAGTTGTGGGATCTGGGCTTTATACTAATACTAATACTAATCTTGGTGCGGATGCGCAAAGCTTTTCAACTTTATGCGCATAATACAGGTGTCAAAATCAATATTTTTCAATCCCATGAGGGGATCCAATATCATCTCAGACCTGAATGTACCAATGATAGAGCGCTGAAGAGTTACTGATGCATGAAGCCTCTGACTGCTTTTGACAGACTGGCAGTGACAGATCGGTAGCTGCAGCATAACTGCTGATGCAGAATGAGCGCAGACAAGGATAATGTCCTCCGATCAGAAAAAAACAACATTTAAGTCGTGCTGACTTCTGATCAGTTCAATTGGCAAAATGTTCCCTGATTTAAAAACTTTGGCTGGGTCGCAGAGCGCAGTTGACCTACTTCAACAACGTTAGGAATACATTGCATTTACCGTTCGGTAAAGGTAACGTCGTTTTAACTATGTAAAAGATTATTTTGTTACCCTTACTGCTAAAACAGCGTAATTTAATGTAATTAATTACCACCACTGGTTATCATAATATGGGCCATTTATCTGAATGATAGGCATGAAGCAGAACTGTGACAGAGCTTTGTCAATGAAATCCCCAAAGAAGAATCCTTCGTCCTTCAGTTCTCCTAGAAGCGTGATCCATGACTCGACTCCTTCTTTTCTCATCACTCCCCACCAGCTCTCAATTCTCTGGTTTGCGGTACTTGCTCCTGTGACGTAGCTTCTGTCTCCTGCTCTACCATCCCCGTCATTTCTCCATAAATAACGCTGGAGGTCTCTGACCAACACGTTCTCAGTGCCCATGTCAGTTCGTACGAGCCTGGGGAAACCCCCACGACTCTCCACTGCTTCCACAAAGTAACCTCCGATGTCATGGTCCTGGGTCGTGCGACCCAGTGTTTTGTGTTTAACCTATTTTTGATGATTATCGTTTATTGTTTGTTTAGGTTCACTAGGTAGTCCAGCCAGTTGTATATATTACCCTTGTATTAAGTCTCCCTTGCCCTTCGTGTCTTTATATCTGTGTGTCTTGTATTGTCAAGTTCATGCTGTCAGTTATATCATCTCCCCTGTACTACGTCTCCCCGGTTCATGTGTCATGTCTAATCTCCATGTTTCCTGTTTTACTTTGAAAGCCTGTATTTACTGTCAGTGTATTCAGTTTCACTCCTCCTGTCCTGTCGTTAAGTTCATGTGTGTCAGCTGTGTTCCCATGTGTGGCCACTTGCCCTGATCATCCCTCACGTGTATTTAGTCTCTGTGTTTCATACAGTCTGTGTCGCATCGTCTGTGTTCCCACCCTCCATGTTGTCACAGCCAGTCTTAGTATTCATAGTTATGGTTTCCTGAGTCTTCATAGTTTTTCCTAGTTTTACTTTCCCAGTTTAGTCATAGTTTAGTTTGTCACTGCGTTTCTGCTTTGTCTGCACTCCTTGTCACCAGCCACAATAAAGGCTCGCTTTCAGTTAAGGTTACTCCAGTCTACTCTCGTGTGTTCGCACCTGGGTCCACCACACACACCACCGCACGGTCTGCCTCCTCAGATCGTGACACTCCGATAACCTTTGGGTCACTGTTAGTGTGTGCGGCCCGCAGCCAAATGATGTTGCGTGAGAAACCGTCGATGCATCCATTAATACATATCCCATATGGCTTTAGTTTGTCATAAGAGTCTATGTGCCTTACAAAGTTAGGTCCCTGAGCAAAATATTGCCTCCTTCTGAGACGTCTGGTCTGGCGAACCTGGGAACCTACTGGGTCCAGTAAAGAGATGAGGATCCTGACGTCTTTTTTCCTGATCGCAATGCCGTGTTGTTTGCACTTTGTAAACATCCACCGATAACCGTGATCCTTCCCAGGCCCTTGCAGTTGGTTCACAATAAAATCTATCCCGGCGTCCAGGTCGTACTTACGTCTGTAAAGCGACTTGGCTCTCAATATCCGGTTTAAATGTCTCTCCGTAATGATGGTTCCTTGCATTGCCAGGCTTTTCAAAATGCATTTGTAGCTCATTCCCAGCCTAAAATAAAACTCAATCAGACTGTCTCTGTCCATGGTGTATAGGTTTAGCCTACTTTTATGCTTGTGTCTCTACGCAGCTGTCCAGGAATTCTATCAATAAGATGTGCGCACGTTATCTATTTCGTGGCCATAAATGCGTAATTCGTTGCCACGTTATACCCAATTCGTGCCCTCGAAATAGTATTTCGTGGCCACAAATAAGTATTTCGTGGGCACGTTATACCTATTTCGTGCCCTCGAAGTAGTATTTTGTGGCCACAATTTATTTATTTTTTGGACCATGTCATCAGAGGGGCTCTGTAGTTTATCAAAAACCCTGAAAGGCCAACGTAAGGCTCCAGTTAGCTAATGTTAAACGAAATTATGTGATAAATAAATTAGTAATAATCAAATATAATGGGAAATAAGATTTATATATTTTTTTCAGCCTAAATTTACTGAGTATTACAAAGTTGCATCAGTGTCTGTACTAAGTGGTGTTAAATGCAGTGGCTTAACCATTAAACAAGCTAATAGGGCAGGGATACGACTGTCTTCTGCCACAAAATAAAGTAAATTCGTGCTCATGTAAGGTCATATTTATGGGATGTTTGCTTTTCTGTAGCTTTAGTTCAATTTATTCTTCTAAAATCTGTTTTTATTATTATTAATATGGCTGCTCTGTTGATAGTCTGTCAGCGGTGACATTACCAGCACATAGCCACAGCCGCTATAAACATGCTGATAGGATGATGTAGCTTCTGCAGCCAGCAGCGAGAACACTCAATACAGACTTAAGATTCAGTGTAACAGTTATCTAAATGTTGCGTGTCCTGTTTGTAAGCCCAGAAAATAAAATTAAATAAAATGGCAACCTCTAGCTTCAAGCTAAAGTAAGCTTCATGCTATTGTGAGGTTGTTAAATTTGCAAATATGCGCTTCACATATTCGACATGAATCATTTATATTTTTGATCTAAACATAATTCAGTCTCACGCTTTTCACTTGTTTTTAAAAGACTGTTCAGTCTTTTAAAATAAGTCAATTAAAATAATCGAAAATAGTTATGTTTTCTGTTGAAACCCCGCCCCTATAGGGTGTGTTCTGCGAGGGAAGATTGACCGTGGTGTCCGCCATTTCTTCTCTTCGTGGGAGGTGTACGTTTGGCGCAGAGCTCTACTTTGTCGAGGTAAATTAAACTTAAAACTAAATTTTCGAGGGAAAATTATGGAAGCCCGTTTCCGCCACTAAAAAAAAAAAAAAGATCCATAACTCAAAATTTCGAGAAAAGCAACTCGAAATTTCGAGTTAGCGCTGCCAATCAGTAATCTACGTGAATGACGTCATTTCCCTGTTACCCGGAAGCTGAAGCCCTCAGCTACAAATGCTACAGCTAAGCTACCGGTATTACATCCAGTCGTGACTGCACAGATTGCTGAGTGTTTTCAGCCTGGCTTCACAAATGATGAAATCCCTGTGTTATTAGCTGAATCACATGGTGTTACTATCAGCAAACATACTTTAATTTGTTGGGATCCGTTTTTGAGTGCGCGGTCCTGCGCCATATGCTTCCGGGTAACAAGAAAGCGACCTCATTCACGTATATTTTTGATTGGCAGAGCTAACTCGAAATTTTGAGAAAAGTAACTCGAAATTTCGAGTTATGGATACTAGCTTTTTTTTTTTTTTTTAGTGGCGGAAACGGGCTTCCATAGGAAATGAAGATAAAATCTATCAGATGTGTGAATTTTTACCGAGGTAGTTTTTCGTATATACTGCTGTTGAGCAACATAGTGGAAAATAAGAATTATTCCTCAAATTATCTGACGATAATGCTAGCTTAAGCTGCAGGATAGTATTATGCATGTTAACATCTTTTCCAACAAACTTGTGTGCTTTTAGTTAACTGGTGTTAGTAAAAATGTTTTACAAAAAAAGACAGGTATGAAGGGCCTGCAGTAGTCATTAGTGCCAGAGAAATTGTAAGTTTATTGTATTTTCTGGGTCATTGTGATAATATAATTATTTGAAATGTATTGACTTTTTCTTTACAGACATTTGGTGCTTATCACTCATTTAAGAAAGTTAGGATGCCCTGAGGTGGTTGTGAACTCTGTGACACAGAAACCAGGGGGCAAATCAAGTGCTGCTTTTGCCATTAAAAGACCACGGCGGTCTGAAGTAAACTATTGTCCCCCCTATCTGGTTGGAGAATCTGAAGATAGCCTTGAGACTGTGAGAGTGGAGCTTCTTTTAGATGTGAAGAAGACAAACAACCGGGAGGTGGTGAGAATGAAAATGGAGAAAACATTTGCATATAGGAGACATGAAGTAGTTTGTGACACACCCATGATCAGCGACTTCCAGGCAAGATGGCCAGCACTCTTTGAAGTGAGCGAGGTATGTAATTTGTGAATTCTTTTGTGAAGATCATTGTGTTTTAATGGTATCCTGTAATAGAACATTGACAACATTTACGTTGTCTGCCAGGTTTGTGGAAACTGTCAGAAATCATTTTGAACTGTAAAGATTTTTTGTTATTGATTGTAGCACCTGAAGCATACACTGTATATAAAAGATAGAAATGGTTTCTAGGTCTAGTGACTTTATCTTTGACCTCAGTAAACATGATTTATGGTTCCTGAGTGTTTGTGGTCTAAGTTGCTAGTTTCATATTCATTATGACAGGGTGTTCATTGTACCCATTAATATGGAAAAGGACAGTGGACTAGTGTATGCTCATTGGCTAACGATTTTTGATTAACTAATGAGGGTACAGTGTCTCTTGGTTCCATAGGCAGATCTACACTGTGCTAATGACATGCTATTTAAAAAGAAAGCTTGAAGGGCAACTGTGGAAATGCACAGCTTAAGACTTCAAAATAGAAATTAACAAGTGGTGACATCATTCTCTTTTTATATACAATCAGTGGTTATAAGCCACTTCTAACTCGAGCAGTTGTGTAACTTTTTTCCTCTGGAAGTCTGTCGAAATAAAAATCAGTCCATTTCACCACAAAAGTGAGTGGGATGCATAGCTGAAAATTAGTAATATGAGAAAAAATATAACTTTTTGTAAATGTGAGCTTGTTACATTTGAGTTTGTGACTGTTATTTTTACGTGTCAACTTCTCTTTTTAGATAAATGCAGAGTTTAAGTGCATTACCACTAGAGCTGGGCGATATGAGATTTTTTCATATCACGATATGTTTTTTTCATTTCAGGCGATAACGATATCTATCACGATATAAGCCAAATAACTATATTTGTAAGATTTTAATGTGCCGTTGCTCACAAGTAAAATGTGAAATAATCAGCAGCTTGTTTTTATTTAACTATTTATTTCCCATAATAAGTTCAACAGGGTAGATGTACTTAAGGAACATGAGACTTTTTCAGATAAATAAAGGCAAATATTGCAAACTACACAAAAGGCAGCCGCTAAAGCGTTTAAGTTTCAAAATAGAACAAACGAAACAGACTAAATTGTCAATTCCACTTAGAAACAAAATATTAATTCTAAAAATAAATCTTAGTTTGTTTTACAGAAGAACAGACAAAACTGACTAACTTTTGTCAATATCAAATAAACTGAGAACTAAAAGGAAATTCTCAATCTCTCCTTGTTGTATAGCTTAGCTTTTCAAACAGTTTTAACAGTTACTTTAGTCTGACAAAAGCCGAATGACGAATTAGCGCTTCCAGTCAGAGACTGAGGCTACGTCCACATGTACACGGGTATTTTTGAAAACGGAGATTTTCCGTTTTTGTTTAAAAAAAATAATCCCGTCCACACATAAAGGCAGAAATGAAGGAAAAGGCTGCTATGAACATGCCAAAGCAGCAGGTGGCGCTAGATTCCTAACCGTGCAGAAATGTTGGCCAATCAGAAGTCTAGAAGCCTTGGTGGGAAAAAGTAAACAAAGCTGGGGCATAGAAGCAGAACAGAGTCGTATGTGTGGACGGACAGTAACTGTGTGTATATGTAAGCATTTAAACACTGCAGAGAGTAGAATTAACAGTATTGTAGAAATTCATTTCACCGGGCTGTGGCCCCCCCACACCCTCTAGCAGATTATTACATGAAGGAACCTTTTAAAAAAACAAAAAACAAGCGCGTCCATGCTCACAGGTGTACACACGGGTGATCACACCCACAAACTACACCCTTTTTGGCTCCTACCTCAAAGCACACTGTGTTCTGTTGATCTTATGTGCTGCACAATAATGTTTAACATTTAGTATTTACTGTCATATTCCCATATATCATTGTGATGTTGTTTATTCTATTACTCTTGTTCTCTTCTGCTTGCTTTCTTTTTTCTTTCTCAGCAGGTGATCCAGGTGATTGATATATGCATTTTTTTTGCTCTGCCCGTTCTGTTGGTTTTTGTCTTTTGCCCTTCTCCCCCGTCCCTCTTCTCAGCTGTTTCTCTTTCCCTCTTTCTTTCTCCCCTTCTTTCCCCCAGACAAGTCTGTCCCGTATTCAGTAAGTGAAAATAAAATAAACAATAAAAGGTGAATCAAATGGACCATTACGGCAAGGCTGGGATGGTCAGTTTGGTAAAGTAAATCCGTTGGGCATCTTTCTTTGCCTTTAGACAACAATTCTGATGGCAAAAGAGCCAAACGGGACAGGCCAAAAAAAAGAAAAAAAAAAAAAAGAAAAAAAAGAAATTCATTTCACTGAAACAATAACGTGGCGCACAGTGTGACGCATGCACCAGTTTATTGTATTTCCAGACTTGCTTTCGGCACAATTTACAGTGCACGCTACTCTGTTTTTTGTCAGACTTGAAATAGCCGAAATACCTTCACACTACGGAACTTCTTTGGCTCTTCCGTTCGACAATCTCTCCGGCATTGGAACCATCATTTGTTTTCTCTTCGGTCACGCTCGGTTGATTTTTCTAGTCGGCACACTCATTTCCTCCATTATGCGCTGGCTCCATTACCCGCTGGCTGCTTCCCAAACAAACACACGTGCGGCTTGGCACTTGTGCTGTACGTAACAAGTCACGCGACGTGACGCTGCGGCTGTGATTGGTTCGGCTCTGCGCTACTTAATTTGGATTGGCTGACCTTTTTTTTTTTTTTTTTAAGAGGACAAGAGCGGCGAGGTCTATCGTGATAGCTTAATTTCTCTATCGAGTAAAAGTTATATCGCGATACATATCGTTATCGTTCTATCGCCCAGCTCTAATTACCACCATGCCACTGCAGTCCCGATTTCTCTCGCAGATAGATGTGCTATCTGACAAATTTATAAAGGTGTTCAAAGAGCGAGGAGGACAGATAGGAAGAAGACTGCAGAATATTCTGGAACCCATGGCCCAGGTAAGAAAGAATTTTAATTTGTGTCTACAGTTTAGAGAAAATAATAATTTTAACAAAATGCTGCTTGTCACCCTTTGCCAGGATGATGTTGATCTTGTGCGTGAATGTATTATCAAGGGGCTCTGCGTGTACCTCAACGAAGACCCCAGCAATTTAATGACAGAACATGTGGTAAGTGTTATTATAGAAGGTCATTTTATTGAAAATAAATGTGGTTGCTTCATGAACTAAACCCCCCCCTCCCAAAACTTAAAAATCTAAAATCTCTTACCCCTTGGCTGAAAAAGGCTTTTATTGCCACAATGACGCATGGACAACTGAACAACAAAGTCATGTAGGACTGTCAAATTCATCCCATTGGTGCAGCTACTAAAAAGATTTTGAATCTCAATAACATTGACCTCTCGGATTTTGAAAATGATCTAAGATTTTCAAAATTGTGCCACAGGTGTATCTGCTGGTGACTGTGGGATACCACTGGTGGCCCCTAGTTTGTATGTCTTTTTTAATTCTAAAATGAATAGACATATCTGAAAATGATTAGACTATATTTAGCTATGACATCTTGTTTTATCTACATGCGGACATGCCACAATTTCACTTTTTAATGGACATATTTAATAAATATGTCCTCCCACTATCCAAAGACATGTAGTTTGTGGGGATAGGTTAATTGGATAATCCAAATTGCCACTAGGTGTGAATGTGAGTATGAATGGTTGTCTGTCCTTGTGTGTTAGCCCTGCGACAGACTGGCGACCTGTCCAGGGTGTACCCCGCCTCTCGCCCTATGACAGCTGGGATTGGCTCCAGCACCCCCCGCGACCCTGAAAAGGATAAGCGGAAGCGAATGGATGGATGATGGATGGATATTTAATAAATATTGGGACCACCTTATTTATTAGACAAAATACTGTATGGCCTGGAAGTGTTTATAAAAAAAAATATTTATGAAATACTTGGATCCAGCTAATGTCTTTGTTTTGGATCATAGTTTAGTACAGTTCAGATGCTAGTATCTCTACAGTTATTGCTTTTGACAAAATTAACATAATAACCAAAAACCAGACTAAATCGACAAGCTTGTTTTGTGTCAGTCACTTTGTAAAAATACTGCTTTATTCAGTGTCCTTTCTAAACCATGGCAAAATGTAGTTATCTACTAATAAATGGGTTGAACGTCACCTTAGCCAAGGGAGAAAGAGATACAGAGAATTGTCTATATGGGTTAGAGAAGATATTATGTTTAGGTGTTTTACTTTTTTTTTCCTTCTACATGCATTAGGACCACGTGTTCTCTGAACACCTCTTCAGAGAATGAAGAGGTGTTCATAGTTGAACACCTCTTCATTCTCTGACAGTATTCTGCTTCTTTGCAATGACCAGTGTTCTGTTGAATTTAATTTTGGGAATGTGTATTTTCCAGGCCACAGATGAAGGAGTTATCCAACAATCTATTGAGGAAACAACCATGGGAATCTACATCATAAAGTCAAGAGATGCCAGTGACAGCCCTGAGGACATTGGGATAGTCCTTGAAGGCCAGAGAGTCTTGCAGGATTTGGATAACTGTGCCCTAGCAGCTGCTATGCTATTTGGATTAATGTACACTTTGAACCTGACCTACCCACCAGAACTGATGTATACCTTCGAGGTATTCCAGAAACTGGTTATGGAGCTCGAAGGGAACAGCCTTTCAAAGAAGGCCCTGGTTCTTAAGAACAGACTGTACGAGTGAACAGTTATGACATGGAAACTATATGTCTACCTCTCTGAATATGTTCCATTGATTCTTTTTTGCCAACACTGGCAAAATTACAGTATATAGTGAAACTGATTTTTCTCACAATTTTATAGGTTTTTACTGGTAGGAGCAACTTTCACTTTTAACTTTGGGGCCATCATTACTATAGCATTCAATGTTCATTTTTCAATCCATACTCTTTTGAGGAATAGTTTGTACTCTAGTGTTTTTTCTTGTTTGTTTTTTTTGGTTTGTTTGTATTTCTCATCACATTGAGGCTGAGTGTGCCACACTTTCTGCTTCTGCACAAAAATTTTCAATCAAGGTGTATTGCCACTGACATTGCATGTAATTGCCAACTCAGTCCCATTCAATTGTAAGATGATCGTTGCATCATTGCCGTCACCAAAGTCATTTTGAAGCTGGTAACTGCTCTCAGGTCAAAAGCCTGAAATAATTGAAGCAGCTGTTTAGAAGGCATACAATTTTTAAGTTCATTGGACATGGTTACAGTAATTTTGGTTATGTTGTGATGTCCAACCACTGTTTTGTTTTGTTTGTTAGTATAAGTTATTGTGATGTTTTACTTATAGAAGGAAGCCAAAACGAATCATATTTTAGGGCTCTTGGTTTTGTGTTTGAAAATGTTATTTTCAAGCTTTTCTTCGTCACATTTTAATATTTGCATTCCTGTTGCCATATTGCCTTAAGGCTCTTACATTTAAAAAAAAGAAAAAAAAATACCTGAGGAATTCTCACCTTTTACCTTTGGGCCAGTATTCCTAGAAAATTCAGTGTTAACATTTTCATAGGCCCTAGAATGTTGAATTCAGGATCCAGCAGTTGTTTGTGTTTGGTACATTTTGGAAGAGATGCATTCAGATGACTCATGTATAATCTGAACTGCTGTTACAACTTCCAATTGTATACTGTTTTGAAAAATACAGGTCATTGTTAAAAAATGTTTTGCTTGTTGGTTTGATTGAAAGCAAAACATACAGTACATACTCTGTGTGTGTGTGTGTATATAGCATAAAATGATCTTGTCAATCTAACACATGGTAGTCAAATACAATTAACGTAAAAGAACTCTTTACATTTTACATAACCAGTTAATGTCTGATAAACAAGTAACGTCTATAAATATTTGACATGAATGAAAAGGATACAAACAACATGAAAAAATCATGTTCATGTTACAAAAAATTTGTGTGCAGTTATAACATGAAAAAATAAGGTTGACAAAACATAACTTAATTGCGTGTAACCTATTACAATATTTTTTTTTATGTTTATCCCACTGATTTTTTTTTTTTAGTGTATCCCAGGCTGCTCCAGTCTGCATGCCAAGTATCCTTGGGCAAGATACTAATCATCGGAGTGTGAATGTGTATGAATGTTAGATACTAAGCACTTAAGAGCTTAGAAGAGGTGCTGGTGTCAATGAATTAGTTGTATAAAGCGCTTTGAGTGCTCAAACAGAGTAGAAAAGCGCTATATAAGAACAAGTCCATTTACATGGTGCGACTCTCCATTCAATGGCTCTGGTAAATATTTTAGAGAGTCACCTGTCATGTCTGCAAGTAACCAGTTGTCAGCAGCAAAGTGATGTGCAATGACCAAATCACTTTTCGTGGACGCAGCTTTAGAAATAAGAATGTAAACATGATTGCTCATGTGCTTCTGATGCGCAAGTCCATAACATGCAACTGTTCCAATTAGACTGTTTGTCATTTTAACTGAATTTTATCGAAGCATACCCAAAACAGAGTCCACTGAGACATTTCAGGTGGCCAACCCGGAGGCCGACGACAGAGACGGAACAGGTCCGGAGGCCAGCCGTGGGGAGGGCAGCGGCGTCGACAAAACCGGTCCGGAGGCCACCTGCGCCGGCAAAGAAGTCCAGTCAGCGGCCTGTCCATTAGTGTTATGAGTCACCTTACAGTGAGATGACAAACAGCAGAAGGTCACGTCCCTCAAGCCAATCCAGTTTAGTACTACAGGCAAGTGGATGGTGGATTTTAACTGAGAAGGCTTGTTCATTCACAGAAACCACAAACACAATGAGATATTGCATGAGTTTAATTGAATACTCCATCACACTGATCAATAAAATCAATAAAACCCCACTGACTGATATATTGACACCCCGCATCCTAATCAATAGGACAGCCGATACAATAAAATAGATGAAAGTTTCCCCAAACATGAGATAAAATATTGCACACTGAATGATCAGGATCAGCTTGTATTGATGATTTCTGCTCAGCAGGCAGCGACCCGTACATTCACAAAAACATCAGAGATTATTGATTATCAGATTAACACTTGAAGAGTTTGATCCAAACATCCTTCAACACCCAGAGAGACAAACATAGGTGCTGCCGTAGAAAATCCCTCTCACTGGATCAAAACAGCAATTCAAACTCTTCATCCATTCATTCATTCATTACATTTACAAGCTGGTGATTTAACATCCCATGTGCCAAGAAAAGTCCCAAAATCCAACACAGAGACACAAGATGACCTCCTCCACTGTGGCCACACCTCCTTCTGTTGCCTGGTTCCATCAATAAAATATACTGGGTGGCGCTGGGCACTGCTATCTGGGTTAGGTTCCTGTCCAGTCTCTGAGGGAAACTGCGCCCCCAAGTATTGGAGAAGAGGTAGTGCCACACTGCACACAGATGGATGCTGATGAGGCAGATGTAGAGTTTGTTTTAACACACCTGGAGGGCCAGGTGGGCGATGTTTACCCACACTGGGACACCACAACTGCAGCTCTGATGGTTTTTAATGTGCATTAGGAGCGTCAGAGGGTAAAAACACAGATAAATGGTCACATTCTGTTTGCTTAGTTTTGTTTTTAAGTCTGCACATTCTGTAATGTGACCTTTAGATATTAGATAATAGCTAAATAAATACAAAATCAGGGGAGAGGTTGGATATGATGATAAAACACTGAATTTGGGGCGATTTCATAGGCACTTTCCTGCTTCAGCTCTTGTTTAAAAATGCTCATGAAAACTTTACCCTATAATATATGGACTACTGAAACATATTTTGTTCAAGGCAACCTATATATTGTGAGAAGATGTGCTGCAGTCATGCCGCATAAATATATTTGGTTTGGTTTTGTTCCAACAGACCTCACTAACATGAACAAGAACATTTTTCAAAAGCCACAACTATTCATGTATATCCATTTGAGGCTGCTTAAGGTTGAGGCTTTCCTAAAAAGAAAAGGAAAAACAATAAAATACTGAGTACAGGTAGCATTGCTCAGCCTTTAGGGATTGATAAAAGCACAGTGAGGCTGGTGACTAAATAAATCACTTCCAGTCACTGACTAAACTGTCCACAAGCATTGAAAAGTGATCACTCCTTTTTCATCACCTATCATGTGTAAACTATTTGATGAAAGACTGTAAAGCTTCTACAAGATGGCCTGGATATGGACTTCCATGTCCACAGATAATGCTCGATATGGGATTGTTTAAGCAAGATAACCATGGATGTACTATGAAGCTTCTACAAATGGCTCCAGTAAAGACATACTGAGTGGAACCAGAATTTCTTAGCTTCTGCTGGGGCGTAAGGAGTGTTGAGCCAACATGATGATCTTTGCTCTAACCTCTGGAACTAAAATACGTGGATGTTGAACTAGAATACATTGCTTTAATGCAGTGGAGGTTTTTGTGTCTCCTGGCTCGATCTGCTCTGTTTTTTTGTCCTCTGAGGCTTGATGGATGGACAATGCTACAGTCTGAAGTCCGATGTGGTAAATCCTGCCATGACTATGGATGGCATGTGTTCACAGAGCTACATTAAAGATCACATTTCATTTTCTCAGATTCGGGTTTTGGTTTGTTTTCACTGCCTCAGCAAACACCACATATCTGGTGCTTATTTAGAGTAAAATCAAGCACTCGCAAAGACATTCTGTTCAGGTCTGATTGTCTCTGGAGATGAAGATGGGAAGAGCAATCACTGCTGGGCTAGCAGGGCATTACGGTTGGCCTTCATCTTCTCCAGGCGCTTGGAGAGGTGGCTGTTACTGACCTCCAGCTCATCAATCCGATCCAGAGCTGAGCGGAGCTGCGAGAGACATAGAAACAATAAATGTTCCTTAGTGCTCACATAGAAAACAGTGAAGACAGAATACATGCCCAAGAAACCAGAAAACACAAAGCAAGGAAAGTCAACTCCCAGACAGAAGGTGGTGCTCTCACCTCTCTCTGCAGCTTTCGTTTCTCTACCTTTAGCTCATCTTCGATCTTCTCTGCATTCTCCGATGCCCCTTTATAGCGACTCACCTGACCCTCCAGACGGATTACCTGAGGACATCAACAGCAACATGAACCGTCTTATTTAAGGCAGATAAAGTTTCAAACTTCTTGATGAAGTCAGATGAAAGTGGACTTTTAGGGAGGGAGTGAGTACAACTAAACAGTTTTGTTGTGTTTCCTGGCCAAGCTACAAGAAAGACCTACAGGAGCTTTTATGACATCCCACACATCTTGACTGATCCCCTCATCGCAGCTATAACAGCTCCTGCTCTTCTGGGAAGGCTTATGGTCAGACAATGATGTTTTGACATTTGCAGTCTCCATTTTACTTCATATCAAAGGTATGTGATGGAGCAGATATTAGGGCTGTGTGCAGGGCGGTTAATTTCTTCCACAGCAAACTCATTCATTCTAGCTTTTATGTACCTCACTTTGTGCACAGTGGCACAAGAGAAAAGGACCTTCCCCAAAACGGTTCACGCAAAGCTGGAAGTAGAGAATTTTCCAAAATGTGACAGTAAGCCGAAGCATGAACATTTTCCTTCAGTGGAACTGAGAGGCCTAGATAAACAGGGATTTACAGTTGGTGTGGTCAAACACTTCTGTCCATGCAGTGCACCTATGATAAAGGTGCTCCAAAGATTTATCTTGTTTGAATATTTCTGAGATTGAACCCATTTGGGAAGGAAACACTTAAGCATGTCAGTACTTACATTTTGTTCAAGCGTGGTGACTTCCTGTTCAGATTTCACTAATTTGAATTTAAGGTCACTGATTTGTCTGTTGGCATCTCCTACAGAAAAAGAAAATCAAACGAACAAAGAAACTTAATGATCATTTTAATTATTATGTAATTTTACTGACAACGAATCCACAGAAATTTCACAAATCCAATGTACATTTTGTGAATACTACAACAACGACAAAACTAAACAGAAAACATGAAACTGAAGAATGGCAAGGGGTAGATGAGGAAGATTAAACAGGATGAAAGATTAAAAAGGATGAAAATGATGAAGACTCACTCTGCAGTTCTAGCAGATGAGAGTCCATCCCGTTCTCCAGACCATCGTTTTCTGTATTCTGAACTCCTTCTGTGATGATCTTCTGTCTCTGATCCAGCTGAGACTGCAGTAGCCTCACCTGTTCACACATTCAGAAGCACATTTCATATACTTGGCTAACATCGGATTAAACAAATCTGCAGTGGAGGTGCTTTCCAACTTTATAATACAGGCAACTCACCTGATCCTGTAAACTCTCTCTTTCTTCAAAAAGTTTTTTCAGCCGAAACTCTGAAACAGCAGAAAAAAATTAGTCCAGGAAACAGTCATATTATTCTAGCCTGAATTCTCTTATGGTTTAACCTTGAATTAAACATCAAACACTGATTCGGCACATCTGCCTTTCATTATAGCTTTATTGATTGTGAGCAGAGTGCCCCTTTAATTGTGTTGGAAAAGATCTGTGCCAATCCTTCCCGAGAACATTATGAGTGACGCATTATGTGAGAATAATAATAAATCCTGTAAATGGAAGTTAAAAGCTCCATTAAGTAAAGTCCTTTGACTAGTTGTGGTTTTTCAAACACACTTTGCATGTGTTGTGTCTGAGCAGCTGAAACATGATAGAAAATATAAAAGGACCCAATGTAGATCCTTGAAAAGCTAATCTAAAGCTCTGACTCTGAAGTTATCAGTTCTTTAAGTTCTTTAAGTGTACTGGGCACCAATTTGAAGCCTTTCTGCTTCCTCAAGCCAAAAATTACTTAATAAAACTTTACATTTATTCATGATAGAAAATTTCAAATGTAAAATACAGACAAATATTCTTTTCAAACAAGTGCATTTTATTAATCTGAAATTTTTTTTTTTTAAAATACCATCAACCCATTTAAACAGAAATAAACTATTGATTTCATGTAATTGTTTTGATGCCAAATTCATGGCAGTTAAAGTTTACAGCTGCTTACCCTTGTACAGTGTTGCAATTAACTGTCAAGAAAACAATTTCCAAGCAGTCAGCTTATTAAAACATGTCAGTAAAGAACATATTTATAGGTGAATGGTTTAAATATTCACTTTATTTATTTGATCAGTTCAAATACTTAAGTACTGATAACAGTACTGATGCTTCATTGATATTTCAAAGTCTAATAATTTAGAATCTAAAGCTCCAACACCGTGACTACCAAATCATTATTTCCTTCATTCTTGTGATTTTAGGAAATGCTGCACTCAGATTTTTTATTTTTCCTGCAGTCTGAACATGACTCTCTCTGTCTTCTGTGGCATTTCATGCTTCCAACTTCAGCAAGAGCCTCCATTTCCATCTGTTGGCCATCTTCGTTGATCTCCTCACAACTGTCAGTTTCTCCGACCAACTCCTTTGAATTTTTGGCAGCTACTACATGACAGCTTTGACTCTTGAATCTCTTTGAACTTGTTGACGAACCCAGATTTGACCCAGACACCTTTGCTGTGGCCTCTTCAGGTTTAGTGAAGTAGGAGTCGATAAAAACAAAAGGCTCTGAGCAACTTGTTACAGTTGTTTCATCTATATCAGCAGGATTTCCTCCAAACAATTCTACCACTTCCATTTCATGGGTTTTAGACATGATCCTTTGTGCCTTTTGGTCAGCATTCATAGGACGATCCAGATTATCTGCATACAGTTTACTTGTGGAGGCTACTTCCAACATCCTTGAAGCTGAATGGTCTCTCAGTAGGCCTAAAGGTCTGGTCAGACATTTTTCCACATGTTTATTAAGTGTAGGATCCATCATGTGGCCAGTTTGCTCTTTGTTATGCTGACTAGGCTTGTTCTTTAATATATTTTCCACATCTGAAGTCCACTTTTGAAGAGATCCCAGGATTTCTGAGAAGATTTGCGAGATTTCAACTACAAAAACTTGATTTCCAGCAAATCCTTGGTGGATATTTTGAGTCATCTTTTCCAAACCAGCACAGATGTCCAGTGGGGCAAATGATGTTGATGTTTGAATGTTACGTTCTGCACATTTGGAGGAACTATGTCTAGCTGGTTCATGAATCCTCTGGTCTTTAAGTTCTTCGGGTGATTGAGCTGTTTCATGAAATGTGTCTTTGTCCACCTGAACCTTTTCCACACTACCAGAAACATCACAATTGTGACTTGATACACTAAGCAGTACCACTTTGCTATCCTGAATGACATGTTCAGTAGGATGATGAAAAAGTTTTGATTTGAGAACAGGTGAAACAACCTCAGGGCATTTTTCTGAATTTTCCTGAGTTTTGCCGATCTGTTCACTAAAGGAGTGTGTCTCTTCTGTTGGATCCTGGTTTGCTGGTGCCGTTGAAACCAGCCCAAATTTATTTTTAGGTTTGGTTGCCATTTTTGGTTCATATATCTTACAAGCAGCCCCTGGCCTTTCTTTATTCATACGTAGTTTGGCTCCTTTCTTTCTATGTAGAAGACGTCCATGTTGCCTGCTCTGGATTTTCTTGATTCTCTTGGGTCTTGGTTGCTTGGTTCTTGCAGCCTCGTTTCCTCCTAGATGTTTGTCAGCTGTGTTTTGTCTTTCTATAGGCTGTTTGATCAACTTGCTTTTGCTGATGGTGGAAATGTCATTCAATGACTTTGACCGTTTAAGAACTTTCCAGAGGTAGTTTTTCTTGTTGTTCTCAGGTGGTCTGTTGCCTTCTTTTGTCTCCCACTCTTTAGTTTTTCCTGAAAGACCAGGAAGAAACATTGGAGGACCAAACACAGCTGACTCTTAGAGAAGTAAAACATAAATTAACTGTCTAGAAGAGAATTAACTGGCTTGTGGTGATGAAGGAAGAAGGCGATCAGAGGGATTAAACGTCAGTTCTTGAATTAATCTTCTGTAGCACGAACTCGAAGAGCTGATTTTAAAAATCCAGATACGATGCTGAAGCGATTGAAATCATTTGAGATTTTTATCAAAATTAAAGAAAGATTACGCAAGCATGTGTTTGTTAGAGACTCATTCAGACATGCACATCATGCGATATTAAAAAAAGGGAAACAAAAACAAACAAAAAAAGAAAATGGTTCAGTAAAGTAAAAGGAGATGAAACATTACAAAAATAAAATTACCAATGCCAAGTGAAAATAAACTACTCCAGTTTTATGCTAACATATCTCAAAATTCCATATGTCATATTCCTGCTACAAACTTGTGTAACTAATAATAATGACTTAAAATATAACAAATTTTTTAAAGTCAGAATTGTAATTTACAATCTAATATCCTAAATAAAAATATGTACTCTTGATTTTAAAAAACTGAACACACTGAATTACACCTTTTAAAACATTGTAGCAATTCTGACAATTATAATTTCAAAATGTTAACATTAAACATAAATGTTGTGGTATTAAAACTATAATATGATGTTGATAAGTTAATGCTTTATTTGCATTCACATTAACTACTGTAAAGTTAGCACCTATTCTTCTACATGTACACTTACATAATCATAAAATATAAGTTGGACATACGTCAAAAAAGATAAAAGATTAAAAACAATAACAATAAAATAATTAATATTTATAATAAATGTATAAATAATTAAAGGAATAAAAAAGTCAAAAAAAAATAAACAAACCCCCACCCCCCACCCAAACACTTATACATTCTTATGAAAGGTTTATTTGGGTCTTACCAAGCATGTTCTCTCTGCCACCTTGAGGAGACTCCTGAGCCAGTCGAGAGGCAGATTCTGCACTTATATCGTCCTCGTTCCCACCGAGTTCCGCATCCCCATTGGTGGTAATGTCAGGAGAGATGGTTACCCCGTTTTTCTGTCCAGCAGAAATTCATAAAATCAGTAATCAGTCAACAACATAATCAATACCAGTCACCCTCTGTGTGTGAACGTTGGTTCTTGTATTTAGTCAGAAAGCCTACAGTTCAATTTTAAAAATCTTAAACAGCTTCACATTAACTGTCCTGTGACAGTTAACAGATGTCACGATGTATTTGCGTAAGATTTAGAAACTTGCTATAAAATTTAAAAACACAGCAAACTAAAATAAATATTCTAATAACATAAACCCCTTTTTTAAATGCTTTAAAAGGAATACCGTAATTTTAATAAAGAAAATAATGAAAGTTTTAGAGAATAAATTCTAAATTAGTTAAATTTTTCAAAAAGTTAGTTTAAAGATTCTGATAAATGTAGAAAAGAGTGTAGATACTGACACAGTTTCAAAAGGAATGAGCGCCGACTTTCCCTCCAAGAAAAGCAAACAAACAAACAAACAAAAAACCCTAAAAGAAACTTTTTTGCAAGTATAAATTTAAGTGGTTAAAGTGCAGAGAATAATCTGTAATTTAGCAAAACATGTTTCAAAATAAACTTTCACATTTAGAGGCACAAATTGAAATGTTAAGAAAGTTATAAACTTTATATAAAATTAAATAATTTGACCTTAATATCAATAAAGTTGAAATGTTAGTTATAAAAGTATGATAGAATAGGTTTCATTTTAACAATATAATTTATGCTAAAATGGACCATGGCATCAAAGCTTTTCACTTTCATGTAAATATATGTATTCATTTGCATTTATTTAGATAAAAAAAAAATTGAAACATTAAACAATTTTATCAATTAAAAATTAGTTTTAAAGGAGTAAAGAAGCAATTTTGCAGAAAAAACCCCCCACTGAAAATTAAAAGTTTCATTAGTTCATTGGAACTCTATATGTCCCATTTATTTACCACAGAACAGAGAAATAACAGTAATAAAAATATAAAACATGAGGGATCTAAAAAGTTAATTTGTATAATAAAGCTGTAACTTGACAAAAAAGGGCAAATTTATAAAGGTTTATCAGATTAACAAGTCTTTAACAGACTTAGATACCTAATTTTTTTTTTTTTTTTAATTGACACAAGGTTCATTACAATAAGAACAAAATTTAACAATTAATCTTTTGTAAGTGCAATGCATGAGATTTTAGGTGAAATGAAACTCAAAGGTTTTTCAGATTGTTTTTTTTAAAAGAAGGTTTTTATATGTTAGTTTATGGAACTAATGCTCAGTTTTAAAATGCTAAACTGATGAAATCAGATGTATTCTCAACTCTGAGCTCTTCCTGCTGCTCTTCAGAGTTTGATACCTTTAGTAAATCTCGCAGTCGAACCACCTCGTCTCTGAGCCGGTCACGCTCAATGCAAACAATGTCCGAGATTTCTCTGTGCCGTTCCAACGCCTGAGCGACAACGAGCGGGGAGGAGAGGAAAGAAGTAAGCAAGTAAGGAAGAAAGAAAAGAGTTAGTGAAGGAAAGAAAAGTAAAACCCTAAGAAAGAAGAAGTGAAGCTTCAGACTTAAGTTTGAAAATCGTAAAGCACTGAATGAAACCATACCCCGATTTTTTTGTCTTTCCACTGCAGCGCTTCCTGCAGGTCAGAAACTTCCTGACAATAACTGCTGCTCTTCAAACGCAGGTCAGCCACTTCCTGTTCACCATAGACCCAGACGAGGGCAGCAGAAAGCAGTAAAAATGAGTAAAGAGCAGAAGAAGGCGGAAGGAAAGAAAGAAAAAGAGGAGGAATAGGACGGCCACACAGCCCAGACAAGCACCTAGACGGCCCAGTCAACCGTCAACACAAACCGTCATACGAGTTTTCTAATGAGCAGGCGTATCGATATTGAACCGTTCGATACAGTGCTTTCGGTTCGGTACGCATATGTATCGAACAATACAACATTTGTAATTTATTTTATCAACTTTCCTTCTGACGATGCTGTCTGTGTTGAGCGCTCAGTGAATCTGCGTTCGACTACTCCACCTAGGGTCGACAGTGCAGCCTAGGCGGAGTATTCGAACGCAGATTCACTGAGCGCTCAACACAGACAGCAGCGTCAGAAGGAAGAGCGCAGGGCAAGCTAGCGAGGCAGAAGTTAAGCTCTCCTTACAACATGGACCTCCCCCACCCTCATTCAGATCTGGCGTTTGGAATTATTTTGGTTTTCATGTGACGTATGACCCTGAAGGTAAGCGAGTCATGGACTAAAGTAAAACAGTATGTTGGATGTGCCATGCAATGCTCAATTACATGGGTGGGAACTAGTGTGTTAGTGCAGTTAGCTCGTTAACGTGTTGGCCGTCTAGCCCCATGCACGGGCGATCGGCGGTAGCTCGTTAACGGAGATTTGCCGTGTTGTGGCGTTAAGGTCATTTCAACGAGATTAACCTGAAAGCACTAGTGGGAACACAACGAATATGACTGCGCATTTACGCCGACATCATCCTAGTGCAAAGACAAGTGGAAGCAGAAAAAAAACAAGCAAGCATGCTACTAACTTTAGCCGAGTCATTTAGACAGCTGTTTAATATGCTGCTGAGAATATAGCCCAGAAGAAGCGGATAGTATAGCTTTTATTTTGGAAAGAGACATTTCTCTGTAATAAACTCTTTTCTAAAGATGAGTGATTCCTCAATCAGATACAGGGCTCGCAATATCGCTAGCCCAACGTCCTGGGGCTAGCAATTTTTTTCAGTCGGGGTACCAAAATCTATCTCTGCCCGTCGGGCTATTGTAGGAAGGAAAAATATATGTCAATGCTTTTGCATTCTTTCGGAAATGTAGCTGGGTAATTATGTCATTGGCATCGGTGAGCCACTGTCAATATGTGACATATTGAAATCGCGTTTGAATTTGCGCTTGTTTTTTTGCTTTCACTTTGCAATCGCGCGAACTGTGTATAGAGAGCGACAGCACTGATCTGTGAGTGATGATAATTTGTGCACCAATTCCTCTGACATCGTCTTATTAATTGTTAGCTTACTATGCAAACATGACAAGTGAAATCTCCCGCAGCTTAAACATGTGAGAGGTTGATCGCGCAGAGAATCGCTGAGCTTATGTGAGTACGTGTGTAAAAGCAGCAGGATTTATATTTGACTACGATGACCTGGATGACTGAGAACCTTCACAGACAGATATATATTTTAGTTCTGCTGAGCCAAATAAGACAGGTCAGGGTGAAGAAGTGACAGCCAAAGAAAAGCTTACCACAAAACGGAGAAGTTATGACAAATCAGACTATAAGGCAAAAAGAAAGTGCAGCTTTATGGTTTCATGGACAAAATAATTTCTGTGGCTGCAATATGACGAGCTAAATAACCAGGGCTGCACATAAGTGGTCCGCAGGTGCGCATTCGCTGTCAAAATAAAAAACACGCACAAGGGTTAGGATTAAATTTAAAAACTGTACTTTTGAGTTAAAATATATATTTATGATTTTAATAAATGACAAATTAAAAAGGCATGAACATTTTTTTGTATCGAAAAAATATCGAACCGTGACACCAAAGTATCGAACCGAACCGTGAATTTTGTGTATCGTTGCACCCCTAAAATAAAAAAATAAAATATATATATATATATATATATTATGCAGTGTATGAATTCACTGGTGTACAAAGTTATCAGATAGTTTCCTTATATACTGTTACAAAGATGTCAAATGAATTACAAACAGCGATTTGTTCGTTTGGTGTCATATTTATCTCTGTTTTTTGCTTTAGTTTGAGCTTTTTGGACTTCGTGTGCTCAACTGTTTCTGCTACATGTCTTCGCTGTAATTAAAAGTAACATAGTGTGCATGTTAACCAACCGTGAGCAGCTCCTCAGTCTTTCTCAGAGTTTCTTTCATGTCTTTGAAGTGAAACTGCAGTAAGCTGTGAGCATGACGCTCACGCTCCCACTCCTGAAAACACACACAAACACACACTGATAAACAACAACAGTAGACGAGAAAAGAAAAAAATCCTCAAATCTGCAGTTAAGATAATTACAGACATGGTAAAAAAAAAAGAAGACCCTCTTTAAATTGCTTAGGCTTTATGTACCAAACGTAATACACATCTAATATTATGCCGTGTCTTTATTTCACATTATTTAACTGTTCATGAAGAACAAACTCCAGCCTCACTGCTTCCAAAGGAACTATGAGGGTCGGTAACACCAAGGTGCATTTTGAGCAGTTCTGAAGTTTCAGGTGTGTTAACATGAAGGTAAGGAAGACATAATCAATGATATTAGAGAAGCAACTGCTGCTTCCTGTCAATCTGGGAAAGGTTATGAGGTCATTTCAAACAATCTGAGGTCCATCATTCTACGGTGAGAAAGATTATTCACAAGTGGAAAACATTCAAGGCAGGAGAGGACGTCCCAGCAAACTCACCCCGAGATCACACCGTGCAAGTCTCAGAGAAAAGATAATGTTTTTTTATTGAATCTTTTTTACTGATCACATGTTGTGAAATGTGCAGAACAGTCCTGGGTTACAGAATGCTATGAAACAAGGAAAAAGGATACTCTGAGAACGCTGTAATCTCAGAGGTGTTGGTGCTTCAGAAAGCTGAATATATCACAGCCTGTAAGCAGAATTTCAGCCTTTACATTTAAGGTTAAAGCTCTCAAAGAAAAAAACAAAAAAAACAAAAACAAAAAAAAAACAACGTCTTCAAGAAACTTAAAGAAGCCCAGACGTTTTTCTTTCGAAGATCCATAACTACAATGACCTGGATGGACTGAGAACCTTCACAGATGAAATTTTAGGTATATTTAATTTTTTTTTGTAATAATTTTTTTTTTGTATTTATTGCATGTTTATGTTTTTCACTGCTGTAATCAAAATCATATAAGCTGCTGCACTGAACAACTTTCCCTTCTTTTGACAAGAAAGTGAACTGAAAGTTTTCGAGTTAAATCTGAGGCCGTTAGTGTCACAGCTGAAACTGGGTAACAGCATGATGATCCAAAGCACGGCAGCAAATCTCCGTTAGAAACGTTAGGTGCCACAAACGTCCAGACCTCAGTCCGACTGAGACACTTGTGGTTCTATATTTGGGTTCAGTTTTTGTCAAATAAATGAGACACAGTGATGATATATAATGATGATACGTGGACTTTCTTTTTCTTTGACTCTATTCATATCAAATATGGTTGCAAATATAAATGTATACAAATATGTGACCTTGTGTGCATCGTCGCAGCGGCGCCGCGTCTCCCACAGCAGCTCCTCCATTTCGTTGAGCTCCTCCCTCAGCGTCTCCACCTGATACATCAGAGTCGACTTCTCGTTGTGCAGTTGAGCGTTAGAAACCATCGCTTTACGGTACTTCTCCTCAGTCTCCGCCAGAGAGTCCTACAGTCACAAAATAGGTTTTTATTTTTTTCATATTTATCACAGTAAAGCCCTTGAAACAAACTTTGTACATTTATTTATTTATTATTTATTATTCATTAATTCATTATTCAACATGAGCACTAAAACTGGTGAGTGCTTGAGACACATTTATTTAAATCTTGAATTCAATTTGTTTCAAACACTAAAGAAACTGTCTCATGGTTTTTTTAAACGTGACCTTCATCTCTCTAATGGACGCTTCGGTTTCTACGGAGAATGACGTGTCACAGCTTCCTCTGCGAGATGAGGCTCCGCCCAGCGAGGCCAGAGTGGCTGCTGAGAGCGTCGAGGCCGTCCTAGAGCCCTGACACAAAAATTATTACCAAATTTATATCAGATCATTTAAAATAAATCAATAACAAAAAATGTATTTACTTGGTAAAATTACAGTATTTTAGTTTTTAAAAAATAAATATTAAACATAAATTTTACACAAGTTTAAAAAACATATGATGTTTTTAAAAAGATAAAATAAAATCAAGAGTGGGCTCACTTTATCTGGGAACTCTCTGTCTGTCCTCTCTTCCACCTGAACACAGAAACACTGATTATTGATATGACTGATTGAGTTTTACTGTAAACTTCAATGAGTGAGGCTGCGAGCAGCCAGCAGGGGGGGCCACAGAGTCAGACTGAGACATCCAGAGATGAGAGCTCACCACTGGGCTTGCCCGAGCTGAACTGGCCCTGGAAGAGGCCCGAGAACCCGAACCCAGAAACCCGCTGTAGTCCGAAGGCTGGACATAGGAGGAGGAGGGTACAGAGGATGTAGGAAAAGAGGAAGGGTGAAAAGGAATGAATGCAGGTGAAAGGGAAATAAGAGAAAGGAGAAAAAAAGGACGGAGGGAGAAAAATTAGGATTGAAGGAAGGAAGGAAGAAAGGAGATGAGAGAAAAAGAGGATCAAAAATTAAATGTGAAGGTGACACAGGAAGGAGGTAGAGAGGGAAAGAAAGAAGAAAGAAAAGAGTTGGTGTCATCAGTTGTTTATCACTTTATCAAGATGTAAAAATAAATCTTTAGAAAACTGATCAAACTCATTAATGATCAATGGAACTTAAATGTTTTGATTAATCAGGATGAAATCAGCATGTGGGTCAATAATGAGTTTGATCATTGCTTTAACTTCACTGCTACTCAGTTTGATCTTCTACTGAGCTACACACAACCACAGGAAGTGATGTCAGAGAGTCAGACCCTATAGCCGTGGCAGCGAGGAGCATCAGAGAAAAACGCTGAAGGCTGCAGACAGGTAGAGACGACCGGACTCTTTATTTTCACAAGAAGTGACCTCACAATGAGCAAGCTCATGATGTGACTCAACCTCTTGATGTTATTGATTATTAATCGGCCTCCTGTCTCTTTCCTGCTTACAGCTGCCGCAGCAGCGTCCCCGTCTGTACATAACCTGCAGTAATCAGCATGAAGCTCTGCAGCTCTGAACGAGCTGCTCATATCTAGTCTTCACGTTCAACCTCTGTCATTTACCACCAAAATGCTTCATACAGCAGCTTAACGAGCCGCAGTCCATTAGCAGAACCTGAGCAGTGTCCATAAAAACTAGGTTTTTATGTAGTAAACTCTTCTTCTGTGGTTAAAATGCTGAGATGTGAACTCACCCTGAGGCTGCCTCGACTCCCAACTGACATCCTCTCCTCATCGTCAGAGATCTGCAATTAAACAAGCAGAGCATCAACAGACAGCACAGTTCTTCACGTCATTGATTCTGTCATTGCACAGGCTTTACCTTACAGCATAAAGCGTCGTGAGGTGACTGCTGCTGTGGTTTGGTGCTATATAAATAAAAACTTTAAAAAAAAAGCTTTACTAGACCTGAGTTAGACCTGAGTGTAAACTATCCAGAGCTTATTGGATGATCTAATGTTCTTTAGAAGTTGATCCAGCCTTAGGATGTTGCTTTGTGTTTAGATTTTAGGGGACCAAACACTCAGACCTCCTGGTGAGTTAGTGGAAACTAACCATGCCTACAATGATGTCATAGTGTCCCAAATACACCTTTCCACACAAGTCGTAACTGGAGGTGTGATAGTCAGCGTGGACAGGTAACACACATGATTTTTAATTTGTTAAAGAAATAAAGAAACAGAAAAACAGGAAAGAGATACAGACCGACGCGTGCCTCCGAGAGTGGCGAGAATACCGCTCACTATCCTCCTGAAAGGCCACGAAGTAGAAAGCAGGTTAAAAGATTGAAACCAAAGAAGGCGGCGGCAGGTGTCCTCTGAACACGTTAAACAGCAGGTTATTGCATCATTGGCATGGTCTAATAAAGCACAAACACATGAAGGCTGCTGCATGCAGACAAGAAGCATGGGGGGAGAAATGACAGACCATAGCCTGTCAAAATACTACAAAAATTTTGTAGTTCTTATTTTAAAAAAAAGAAAGAAAATAAAAGTAATAAAAGAGGTCTGCTTAGGGGATAAGTCGAACACAGTGTAAAAGTATAAATACAAGAATAAAAAATGAAGATACACAAAAAGCAGTTAAAAGTAATGCTCTATTAATTTAAAAATAAATGCAAATTGACACAAATATAAAAGTTAATATTAATTAGAATTAAACAGAAATCAGACGCAGGTGTGAAACAGCAGCAGCTGCAGAGACGTGCGAGCAGGAACGGTTACTGGGAGGATGATAACTGATAATCTATCAGACAGGATTAAACAGGCCATTAATCTGAGCCTGTCTGAGCACGTGCAGAACAGACAACAACAACAACAACAGACAGTGGCATCCTGCTGACACATGAAAACTCCTGCTGTTACGCACTTAAAAAAAAAAAAAAAAAAAAAAAAAGAGCTGGGTAAATGGGGTCAGGCTTTAGGATTGAGACAAAAAAAATCAGCTGGTTTCACTCAAACATCTGGATTCAGGCTCAGTTTTATTTGACTTTTAACATAACGTTAAACTGTGCTCATGTACATGTAGCTTACATTAAGGTAATACTGTTTTATTCTTTTTTATATTCATTACATTTTAATATGCTGTGTTACGTGATATAAAAGACACCTTAGTGTTGCTTTTACTTACATCACGTTCCATTAAATCGCATTAAAGTTTAAACTTTTATTCAACTTTTTGCTGAATCACACTGTGTTAACAAAATTAAATTCAATATTTGATGAATTATTGTCATGATCTCTGTCCTGTAATATGAACTCAACATTTAATATAAAATTACGGCATTTTCAATACAATTTTATTTTTCCTTTCTTTTATATTTATATCAAACAAATTACATTATTAGTATTTTATTTCAAACTGTGACACTCTTAAATGTAACTCATGTTAACGTGTACAGCCCAGAGTCACATGGGAGGCTTCAAAGGGCTGGTTTATTTTATGTTACACAGAAAACAGGTTCTGTTACATTGTTTAAAATATTGATTATAATTATAAAACTCTAAAATCGGATACTTTTTACTTTCTATTTTTTAATGACTTCTAATACAACGCCTATTTAAATTCATTTCTGTTTTATTTGTGGATACACATTTAATATGTTGTTTCATTTCTAATGATGCATTGCATTGATTGCATTTTGCATATACAGCTCATGTAATATGCTACACTGTTATCTAAATGTAATTATTATGTACTTACACGACGGGTATTTTTTATTAGACCGTGTTTTATTATAACTCAAGTCTTGTTTTAGAGTCATATGATTGACTATGAGCTGTTGCACAGGTAATATGATGAAACGGCCCTTTATCTCCACTGGAACTTTCATGTGTCAGCCTGACACTCGCACAGAGTCCTACCATCCACTGCTCAATGTGACCCCACTTATTATCCACACCGTAATACTTCTGTAGAGGAGGACGAAGAGGTGGAAGAGGAGAAGATCAAATGGGGGAAAGGACAAAGTTTCAACTATTCAAAGACAAAATATGAAATCTGTTTGCTTTGTCCTTCTGGGGACACCAGCTGGGTGGAGTTAGTGCAAAGCCCTACCCAGCTGGTTCCCCCAAAAAGATAAAACTAAAAGAAAGAATGAGTTAAGGCTGAATGGAGGACTTATTCATACCTTATGACTGTGAAACAGCTAAAGGAAGAACGAGAGGAGAGAAAAAACAGGTCAGAGAAGCCAGAGGTCAAAGGTCAAAGGGGCGTCCAGGATAATGAAGACAGAGGACACAAACAGACTGCAGCTCAGTGGGAGATAACGGCTGAGACTTTAAACCGAGAGTCTGTGTCTCAACAATTTCAAAGTAACTACACATTTATAGAAATGTAACTATTTAACTTCTTGTCTGACTTTCACAGCAAAAGCAGTTTTTTTTACTTTGTCAGAGGCTGATGACGCTCAGCTCTTTTCTGAATCTCATTCATCAGTCACTCACTGATCAATGACCCGTCATTCAAAGCCCTTTCTTATTTTTTATATCTTTGGTATAAGAAGCAAAATCAGAAGAGCTGATGAAAACAAACTAATCATTACAAACAATCAGTAAACAGACACACTGTAATAATTTATTGTTAATAAAGTTGTTCTGAGACTCACCACAGCAGGACAAGGCCGGGTTACCTCCACACTTCAGACCGAGCGGTGACTAAAGGCTCAGTCAGACTGGCCTTTGACCTCACATAAACACAATTTGATGACTTCCTGTCTTTGTTTATTCTTACTCTTTAGTAAACTGAGTTTTTTTTACGGCATGCAGCCCTGCTGCACAGCCTGAAATTTTATAAGATAAGACTTGAGAACAGGAACAGTGTTTACTGAGGTCAAAGGTCATTAGAATGAATGAATCAACAAAGAGAAGATGACCTGCTTTTTACATTTTCAATTTTTTTTTTTTAACTGTTCTTATTTACGTGGTTTTAAAACATACCTGAAGAAGTCAGTTTTTCCTCCTTGCATCAAACTGTTTTCACAAGCTTGTAAAATAAACTGTTTCCATGTGAAATTGTGAGCTCTTCTCTTTCTGATCAGTAATTGATCACCACAATTATAATCATTGTTTCTTAAAAAATAAAAGCCTGCTAACCTCTTTCTGTCGCTCCAGCTCCTTCATGCGGATTTCTCGGGCCTCGGCTCTCGCGGCCCGCTTAGCTGCCAGCCGTGCCTCCGCCTGAACACACATGGAAAGCAATACATCAGCCAAAATTTTGTGATCAATAACCAATTACCGGGTCACAGGTTTCAAATGCTATGAGTCAGCAATAAAAAAAATTATAATAAACACCAAAAAAAAAAAAAAAAACCCCAAAACTGTGATTGATAATAAAACATGAATGTTACGTAACTTTAATAAGAATGTAAGTTAAAATAAAATAAATAAATAAAAGCCTCATTCAGCTGTCTGTTCGTCATTGATCAATAACTCGATCAAATTCCTCTCAGCTTTAATCAATACACTCAGTGATGTCATCAGTCACTGTTAGAGACCATAAACCTGAACCACTTCCTGCTTTTATTAAATTAAATTCTAAATGTAAAACTAAAGCTGCTAAAAAGTAATGACATTAAAGCTTAAAATTAAAAAAAAAAAAAAAAAAAAAATTCACACCAAAACAAATAAAAATAAAATAAAATAAAAATGTCCTGAAAATTACATTTTAATAAACAGTTTGTTGCTTATTTTGAAACATTTTCTGTTCTTTTTTTTTTTTTAAACACTTCTTATTTACAATCTTTCATTTTTATTTTAAGCATTAAATAATTATGTAAATACAAGTTTAAAAAAAAGTTTGTAACCTAAAAATATTTTATCTGAAAAAAATAAAATTAAAAACAACATCTTACTTGCAAAAATAACCTAAAATACTGTGAAAATGTTAAACAGTAAATATATTTATGTGAAACTGATGTAAATGTTTGAGGTCTGATTCTTCAGGTGAGTCTCAGGTGAGTCCAGCAGGGGGCATCAGTGTGTCTCTCAGGTTCATTCAAAAAGATTTATCAGCACAACAACAGCGTTATTATAAAGTACAGGTGATCACAGTCAGACACCAGCTGATCAATTACTCCACAGGAGACATCGTCTTAATTACTGAATCAATCTATAGGTGTCATGTGATTGGCTGCCACAAATCACCTGATAACACATGCCTCAGCTCAGGCATGTCTAAAAAGAAAAGGTGTCCAGACTTGTGACAACATCAGAAATGACTTTAAATTACCAGAGAAGAAAAGCTGCTGTTTCCAGGACACCACTTAAAAGGACAGTACACCCGAGTGTGCAAACACCTGTCAACATTTAAGCTGTGTGTTCTGTCACTGCAGAAGGAATGTGGTCCATCCACCTCTCTTCATACCTGAGACACTCCCTCCATCTAACTGTCAGCACACACCTGAGAGATACCTGAGAACACTCAACTCTAGGCCTGCCACAAACGATTATTTTGATAGTCGACTAGTCACCGATTATTTTTGCGATTAGTCGACTAATCAGATCATGCATCCATTGGACGTAAAACATACAGCTTATTGCACCAGCATGCATCTGCTCTTATATAACTATCATTAGCTTACAGCTTGAAGTGTTTAAGGTATGTGCTAACCAAAAATAAAGATAAGATGATAGTTTATTAAACTTTTAATGAAATTTGCAGATTGTCTCGGTGGAGTTTAGTAAACCCAGCCGTCTGCTCTTTGCTATCTAAAATATAACAGGACACTGGAGTATGTTCTTGAGCTTCTCACACTTCTGATAATCAGCTGTCTGCTTGATGTTTATTCAGTTGTGTAACAACTATAACTTTAATCTCAGCCAAACCGATTTACTTAGGAACAAATAAAATACTGAAAAAAGCCAAACAATAACATTTTAGAGTAATATTAAAACTAACTAGCTGCCGCCATTGTTGGAAACTGAGCAGAGCTGCGCTATGAATTCTGGGATAGGTTGGGCCACGAAGCAACCCATCCTTCAAATCTGGGGAAATGAAGGACACATTTGTCGGCTGCATTTGTCGGAGTCTTCAAATTTGGACAGTCTTCGTCGTGTCGCTGTAACGTAATCGGCCTAAAAATGCGGGAACAGGAGGATGCGATTCTTGAATTTGGACACAGCTACGATACCCGACACTGCTTCTTCTTCTTTGGGGTTTAGCGGCAGCTGGCATCCTTATACACGCAGTGCTGCCATCTTCTGTTTCAGTCCGTTATTACACTCTTAAATCCTGCTACTTACTTATTCCTGTGTCTTTTGGGATCTTACAAAGCTTCAAATGATGCGTCGAAGACTAAATTAGTCGATGATTTTGATAGTCGACATAATCGTGACTAGTCGACTAATCATGGCAGCCCTACGCCCAACCCAGCCTTCAAATCTGGGGAAATTAAGGATGCATTTGTCGGATGCATTTGGAGAAGTCTTCGAGTTTGGACAGCGTGTCACTGTAACGTAATCAGCCTACAAACGCGGCTACAGCCTACAAAATATTTATATTTTAATGCAATTACTTTATTATATTATACATTCATTATTGTAAGCATAAAAGTACCTAATTTTTTGGAAAGATTTTTCACAATTTGAATTAATCTTTTTTTTTTTTTTTTAAATGATAAAAATACTAGTTTAGTGTTTAAATAATAAAAAGTACCACCAGTTTATTTTGTACTTATAAACTCCTGAATATTATACTTTTACTGGTTTTAAAAACATTTTACTTTATCAAACATGAATTTGATGGTATATTTAAACATGTACAAGAGTCCTTGTCTTTACACTGCAGTGATGATGAGTCTGCTGGTGATGAAGATGAGTGGGCTCGTCATGTTGTGACTGCTGAAATGCAGATTAATGTTTGTGCTTCAGCAGGGGATTAAGAGAGGTTGCACATATACACACACGTACAGAGTGTGTGTTTGTTCTCCCAGTAGGTCAGTGGGAGGGAAAACGTTGGTATTTGTGTCACACCAGACTCCAGTGAAAAAAAAAAAAAGCCTGATTTAACAGTGTCCACACTGCTGATTAGAAACACACACACCCACACAGCTTAAAGGCTGTGTGTGTGTGTACGTGCTTCAGGCTCACTGAATGTGGCCAAACCAGTTTCAGGGTGAGGCTCCACAGCTAGCGCCACCACCCGCTGAGAGAAGAACCACAACCGAGCAACAGCAACATCACCGAGCAACAGCAACAACAACAAAAACAAGCTCCACAGTGAGGTGTGACACATGCTGGGAGTTTTCATTGAATCTGATAAGTGTTGGGTTGGATGAAAGGATGTTTACTCCACATCCACGAAAGCTTCTGACCAGAACCGGGCAACGAGAGCAAATCAGCATCTCGCCTGCATCATGACTTACGAGTTCTTGCCCTCATAGTTAAACTGGTTTGTACTGCAGATATGCAGAGATGCTGTTTTCCTGTAATGTGATGGGACCCAAGTGCTGCAACAGACTAGTGAGATCACCAATCATGATGGTGATCAGTGGCACACAGTTTTTAGTTGTCTTCATTTCCATTCATCTTCTCTTTTCTAAAACCAAAAATGTGTTACATTTGTAACTACACACCCTGCACTGCGTTTTAAAGTTGGCAGTACATACACAGGGAATATTAACAGAATTACTAACATAACGAAACAAACTAATGCACATGGACGAGACTATGTAGCTTTTCAATTACAGCTGAAGCTGCCACACTTCAAATTTATCATAAAAGAAAACCTAGTGCTGTCAGTGTTAATCTCGTGAAAATGACGTTAACGTTAACGCGGCAAATCTCCGTTAGTGAGTTATCGTGGATCACCCTGTATGTGGGGCTGCACATTATCAACACGTTAGCGCGGTTAGCTAGTTAATGTGTTACCGCCGTCCAACGTCATTTTAACAAGTTACCAATCCAACATTTTGTCCTTCACATCTTCCAAATCCATCAAACTGGCCAGATTAGAGTCCTTGCTGGGCCAATTCTGGTCCCCAGGCCTTACATTTGATACCCCTGAACTATACCATAGGCGTTGCTCCATTATAGTCGAGTAGTACCTAACGTGTGTGGAGTTGTTACATCAAATGACTTCCAGTGAAGTCCTTTGTTTCAAAAATGGCAGTTTTGATTTTTGTTAAGGAGGTGCTCTCGTAACTCATCAAGTGACGTTACTGTGCAGCCAATTGGTGATATGCAGTCTGTTATTTCCAGATCACCTCTGGTCACTATAAACCCAGGTCAAGTACTAAAAGTGTCTGATACCAAGTTCTATCACCTGAAACAGACAGTTTACTAAAAACAGATTATAGTCAGGGCTCAGAGTTAGAAAGCAGTCAATCTGCAACATCAGTCTGAGTTTCCAGCTTGAGCACCCAGGGCGACACACTTTTGTTCTCACATTTTTTCCTCCCAATTATCATCATCATCACAATCATCAGGTCTTTACTACAAACCGCTCAGATGTGACACCAAACGTGACCTGCAGCAGATCTCCTGATTTAATCTCGATTTAGACTCCATACACCATCCACTGATGTCACAGTCAGATGGAAAATATGAGGAACCAAAGATCTACAGATCTGTGACATACTGAAAGTAAAACTGTACAATACTCTGAAGTATCAAACTATTGGAACACAAATTATACTGTAATTTTATCATTTCACTTTCAAATTGAGTAAAAATTTCATGATTTGTTCCTATTATTTTTATGTAAACACATTTTAAAATGTTAATTTTTTAGACGTTACTCAGATATATTAATATTTTACTGTAATAATTTAATGCTTCTGATCTTCTGCTGTGAAATAAAGTCTTGGCCGGGGTCCAGAGGGGCCCCTAAGCAGTGTGCGGCCCTGGGCCCTAAACAGCTGGGACCAGCTGTGATTCACAGAAACGTTTCTCTGATGTCAATTTCTCCCCCTGATCGATCAAATCGACACCAGCGGGTCTATTAATAAACATCCTCACCTCCCGGGCGATCTGGTTCAGTGCATCGTCTTCTCCGGTCAGTTTCTCCCGGTTTGGGATCCTCTTCCGGCCCGGTCCCTGAGTCCCCATGGTTCCGGATGATCCTCAGAGACCCCCCGTGGTCCGGGACATGCGGCTCAAAATAAAAATAAAAAATAAAAAATCCTGAATAAGCCGGATGGAGACTAAAAACTGGTTTTCTTGATGCTAGGCTCCGCTGCAGGCTCCGCTTCTCTCCGGTCGGGTTCCTGGTCCGGCCCGTATCTCATGTCTCCATAGCCCAGGAGGATTTTACCTGGAGCCAAATTATCCACAAAGGCCCCCGTCAGTCCTGAATCTACCCACTTCAAGTTTAGAATGAGATTATCCAAAATAAACCGGGCTATCTTCAAAGAAAAAAGGCGATTGTAATGTGATTCTGCAGTTAGACTCTCCGGGATCAGAGTCCCGCAGTTCGCATCACTCAGAGGTGTACCTGCGCCCGAATTATCCACAAAGGGCCCCTTTAGTCCTCGGTGCACTAACCTGAACCAATAAAACCCCTGATAAACCCGGGTTTGTGTCAAAACCGGGATCCTGCCCCTGCGGTTTTGCGGTCAGAGGACGTGCGGAGCGGCTTCGGCCGAGATGCCGCAGCAGAGAGCTGAAGTTAGCCGTCTGCCGGCGTCACCACCGGAAAACCTCAGCCGGAAAACCGTAAATATCCCGCATCTGATCCCGCACCCCTCCGCAGGGACTAACCGTCACAGCAGCGTCGGTGAAATAAACGTCAGCTCGTTAATCCGCCATCTTATCGGAGCTCCCGAGGAGGAGAAGGCGCTGCTAACTCCCGGACCCTGATGTACACACGAGACGGGCTGGCAGGTGAGCCGCAGGTGGGCCGTTCCCTAACAGTGAACGCATCACGACACGCCGCAGTGTGACAGGGAGGGGGCTTTTATTGTGGAGGAATCAAACATGCACCGCCGGAAGAGACGCTAGAAAACAAAAGCTGATGAACGATCAGTCAGCTTTATGTGTGTTCAGAAGTGACGTTTCCATGGTGACAGTGCTCATGGACTAAACCTTTAGCTGTCTCATGACGACTTTAAAGTCCGACCTCAGTTGGGGTTTGGGGAGGCAGGGAGAGTCTGGTTACTGAGGGAAACCATGGAAAAATGAAAGAAAGGGACTCCAGGAAGCAGCGTTGACAGGTGACTGATTCTATAAATGTTCCTATTGATAACTGAGCCGAATGTATTTAAATCGGGTTTAACAAACAGGAAGTGTTGAGCTCAGACCTCACAGTGTAAACACATCTGAGACTGTCATTTTTCCACACCGATTTTTCCAACCTCACCACATGCTCTTACTGTTTCACTTAAGCAGGACAGGAAAGAAGCTCTCAATGGGAACAGATTTTCATATTAAGAGCACATTTGAATGGTTTTTTCTTTAATTTGTTGTCAAATTCTGAGAACAGACAGGCTGTTTGGATGCTCCATGCTCCATACTCCAACAGTACTCAATGTATAAAATATTAAAGACATTAAGCATTTCTCATGTTTCTATCAAACACAGCTGCTTTTGAAAACTGATCCAATTAAAGAGACATGAACTTCCATATTGATAAGAACAATACGTACCCCCCAATAATCAGACCCAACCAATATAGCCCCCACAATAAAATTATGAATTATCTTGCATAAATAGGCTTTTGACTTTCTTTACTCATTTCAGGCATTAGCAACAAAATAGTTGCATGCTTAAGCATCTGGGAATTTACCCAGATTTATTTATATTTGTTTATTTATTTAGAGATCTTGACCCCCCCCCCCCAAATGTTCAGCACAGCTCTGATGTCGCTAACATCTCCTTGAACTTCATTGATGGCGATTTGTGTCCCTCTGCTGGTGAGAAGAAAAACTGCATGATGCCAGTTTAAACTGTGGAAACAGCTTCAAGAAACTCCGAATTTCAAAATAAAATCAGTTGATTTACACTTTTATCTTAAAATAATTGTGTGTTCCCAGAAGATGTTGAAGTTGTCAGTGTCTGTGGTCACAGGTGGGAGTAGGAGCAGACGGGTAGATGAGCCTCACAGATTGCTGTAGTGAGCTGAACAGAAGCACAAAGTAGTCTTTAAGAAGCAGAGCTCCTCCTATGTTCTGGTCCAGAAGCTCCACTCACTAGACAGTTCTCCTTTTCTGTTCTTTTCATGACCACTGCTTTCCCACATTCTCATTCTCAATACTGACATCATTACTGTAGTCCAATCATCTTCTCGCCTGCCTTCTTTGAACCAATTAGCCTTCACTTTGCATGGTTTAAATCTGTGCTTTCCATCATTCTTCCTTTAAGACTGTCAGGGACCAAGCAGTAAAGCATAAAGGACACAGGTGGTTTTAATTCAAAAAAAGGGTTTTATTGACCCAAAAATATGAAAATATATTTAACAAAGCCAAACTTAAACAGGCAGACCAATAAAAGAGGTCAACTCAATAGACTAAACTCAAGATAATAATTAACAAAACCTCAAACAAACATATGGTAAACTGACCTCCTGAAATGACACACAGGGGGACTTAAATACTGGTTTAGCTAAACCAAATGACACACACGGGGGAAAACAAGATGGCTGCCATATAACCAACTAATCCAAAACATTTAAACAAACATGAAACACCCCCCAGGCAATGAAGCATGTGGTGCAATCCAATTAGGCTGTCAGTAGTACTTCAGGTCTCCCAGCCCTTTGCCACACCTTTTGCCAGACAGGAGGAGACACCAACCCCCAGGTAACTCAAACAAAGAAAGATGTATTAATATAAAACAGAACTTTGACCTTGCAAGGTTAATATGTGTGCACTAGTGATGGGCAGATGAAGCCCCATGAAGCACTGAAGCTTTTCATCCAATTGGTTCACCCCAACGCGAAGCTTCATGAAGCTTCATTTGCTCTAGCAGGACACCTACTGGACGTAAAAATAATAGCTGGCATGAATTTGAAGAGTGTGGCATTTTGCACACAGCCTGTAAATGTCAACAACAAAAGGAGTGTGTAAAACATGTATATTGTAGTGATGGCAGTATACTGTGTATATTTATAGTGGCAGTATGGGAAATGATTATTTGGAAATGCTTGAAATGGAAATGATCATTTACTGTGAGGTGAGGTGTGGTTGGGGTGTGGACAGTGGTTGTGCTTTTGTAACGTTGAGGTATGGACAGCTACACACTGAGGCTTTGAGCCTCAGTCCTGCCTGTTCACATTTTATTCTGTAAAAACTAAATTTTCACTGCTTTTATGACCTTTTTAGTGGGGAGAACATAGCTAGGATTTAATGATTTAACAAATCTTTTGAATCCTTTGTCCTCCACAATGCTAAATGGCTGGGAGTCCTCAATCACCATGCTGACCAGGTCTTCATCTATTTGAGATTGTTCTCCTGAGGAAAGACAATAAAGATAAAGCACAAATATAAATATCACACACGTAACTTATAACAGTTGTATAATATTGTTATATCATTTAGTAACATTACTGCATCCTATATTATCATTGCATTTGATGGCTCACCTGGTCTTGCTCCACGATCGGTGTCCCCCTTATTCTCATGCAAAGCTCTGTAGTGCCTAAGCATGGATGAGGTGTTGCTGTTATATCCCAGCTCCCTGGCACATAGCAAACACTTCACCTTGTACAAAAGTCAAGACAGCTCAACATAAATTGTATTGCACCATCAGTATCATGAAAATACATCTTCTGTAGAAATTTACATACCTTGTTGGGAGGAATAAGATCAAAATGTTCCCACACAGGGGAGGACATCCTCCTCTTCTTAGCTGGCTCCATTCTCTCCTGACTTTCCTCACTCTCATAAACCTCCATACGGTCTCCAAACTCTCACTAACCGCAACTCTCCATCAAACACCCACATTTTTGAATGAAGTCTGAGGGGTTTATATCGCTGTCATATCTCGCGGCAAAGTTCGAACCACTTCATGAACCAGTCACGTGGTACAGCCGGGCAGCGAGGCTTCGGACGTCATCATTTTCAGCTCCTCCCATAAATGAAGCAAGCCTCGATACGCGCTTCGCGGAAACGCCCCCTCCATTACTCGACACACGCTCCGAAGCCTCGATACAGAACGTCCCATCACTAGTGTGCACGCCATATAAACATTGGAAGGTGTGATGGAAAAATGAATACATTTAATAAAGAAACGATATTGAACAATAAATAGAATATTTTAAAGTAGTGACTGTAAATTAAACTAAAGTGAATCAACAGATGGTGAGGTGTGGAGCTTACCATGTGTGGCATGCCATCACACACCTCCCCTCTTCAGAGGGGAGGTGTGTGATGAGAGAGATAGTCAGCAGTAAGGTTCTCCTTGCCTGGTACGTGGTGGACAGTGAATCGGAATGGCTGTAAGGCCAGGTACCAGCGGGTAATTCGCCCATTTGTGTCCTTCATCTGCTCAAGCCACTGTAGTGCTTTGTGATCAGTTTCCAAGGTGAAGTCTCTTCCCAGTAGATAGTAGCGGAAGGAGTCCAGGGCCCACTTGATCGCTAAGGTCTCCTTCTCTACTGTGGAATACCGAACTTCCCGTGGAAACAGTTTCCGGCTGATGTAAGCCACTGGATGGCGGCCTTCCATGGTTTCCTGAAGGAGGACAGCTCCCAGGCCCCGATCTGAAGCATCAGTCTGTAATATGAACGGTTCATCAAAGTTGGGACTGTACAAAACCGGTTGCTTACTTAGTGACTGTTGTATGTCATGAAATGCTGCCACTGCCTCCTCTGTCCACTGGATGTAATTGGGGGAACGTGATCCCGTCAGGTCTGTGAGCAGAGCTGCCCTGTTGGAGAACTGAGGGATGAAACGACGGTAGAAACCTGCCATGCCCAGAAAGGATCTCAGCTGCTTCCTTGTTTGGGGCAGGGGGGGATGATTCCATGGCCTCGATTTTGCTGACTTGTGGCCTGATAACCCCCTTGCTGATGACATGGCCCAGGTATTCTGTCTCAGCAGTGGCGAAAACACACTTTGACGGATTCACTGTCAACCCAGCTGAGTGCAGGTGGTCCAGAACAGTTCGCAGGTGTTCCACATGCTCCTCCCAGGTGTTGCTGTGGATAACAATATCATCCAAGTAAGGAGCAGCAAAGTCAGAGCAGTCATGTAATACCTGATCCATCAGCCGTTGGAAAGTTGCTGGAGCTCCATGTAGTCCAAATGGCAAGACTGTAAATTGGAAAAGCCCCCATGGTGTTCTGAATGCTGTGAACTCTCTGGACCGTTGAGTGAGTGGGACCTGCCAGTAACCCTTACACAGATCTATTGTGGTCAGGTACCTTGCTTTTCCCAGACGTTCAAGTAGATCATCAATTCTTGGTGTCGGGTAGGAGTCAAACATGGATATGGAGTTCAGGTACCTGAAATCAATACAGAACCTCATACTCTCATCCTTTTTGGGTACCAAGACCACAGGGTTGCACCATTCACTCTTAGATCTTTCGATGATCCCTAGGGATAACATCAAATCAATTTCCTTCTTCAATGAAGGCAGCAGACGTTCCGGGATCCTGTAACTTAATCGTCTCACAGAGGCACCTTCTCGTACCACAATATCATGTTCGACAATGTCAGTTCTCCCTGGATTCTCTTGAAAGACTGCTGATTTACAGATTTCTCTCACCTGCTGCTGCTTGTCCTCTGGGAGATGGCTGAGATCATAATCTAGAGAGCCAGCAGGTGGTAGATATTGCTCATCTTCTTCAGGCACTCGCCGTATGAGCATTGCATCCGCCTTGTGTTCAATACGCTCCACCCACTCCTTCAGAAGGTTTATATGCAAGACCTTGCTGGAGCGCAACTGTCCTGGGGTGGACACCTCATATGTGGTGGGTCCCAGCTTCCTCATGACTTCAAATGGCCCCTGCCACTTTGCCAACAATTTGTTGTTGTCACTGGGGAGGAGCACGAGCACCTTTTGTCCTGGCTCAAACGCATGCTGACGAGCAGATTTATCATACCAAGACTTCTGCTGCTGCTGGGCCTCCACCATATGTGATTGAGCAAGTTCACTCATTTTCTCCAACCGTTCTCTCATCTGAATGACATAAGACAAAATGTTCTTGGATTCCTCCTCCGCCTTGTCTCCCTCCCAGATCTCCTTTAACAGAGTTAGAGGGCCACGAACCTCATAACCATACAACAGCTCAAAAGGGGAAAAACCTGTGGAGGCTTGGGGGACTTCCCTATAAGCAAAGAGTAGATATGGCAGCCATTGATCCCAATCGTTACCACTGTCGTTGACAAACTTCCTGAGCATCTGTTTCAATGTCTGATTAAACCGTTCTGTCAGCCCATCAGTTTGAGGGTGGTATGGTGAAGTTCTCAGACTCCGGATACCCAACAACTGATAAACTTGCTTTAACAGAGTAGACATGAAGTTAGTGCCTTGATCAGTTAGTATTTCTCGTGGAAACCCAACTCTTGCAAAGAACTGCACTAAACAAAACGCAATGGGCTTGGCCTTTATAGATTTTAAAGGGAACACCTCAGGATATTTTGTGGCATAATCTGTTACAACAAGCATGTAACGATTTCCTGCTTTGCTCCTCTCAACAGGCCCTACAATATCCATTCCAAGACGCTCAAAAGGAGTGCCGATGACAGGGAGAGGTTGGAGTGGAGCTCTATGGGGGATTTTAGCAGATGTTATCTGACACTGTGGGCAACTTTTACAAAACTGAGCCACATCTTTGCTAAGACCAGGCCAGTAGAAATGATGTTTGATGCGAGCTGTGGTCTTGTGTTTACCAAGGTGGCCAGCCCACGGAATAGAATGCCCTAAGGTGAGAATGGCGTTTCTAACCTTCTGGGGAACCACCAGCTGCAGCACCGACCCCTGCTGACGATAGAGAATGTCATTTTGCAAGATGTACTCACTGTTAAGAACCTGCTCTACTCCAGGTTCCTTTTCTTTGGCCTTCCGAAAAAGAAATATTAAAGATTGATCAGATTTTTGGAGTTCAGCAATTTCAGTTGGAATATTAAACCCTAGGGGTGACGGTGTTGGCTCAGCGTCTGTTAGTGTATCCACAGGTGAAAATTTGAATTTCTCCTGCCTTCTTTGTCTGCGGGTCTTCCGTGGCTTCGCCACAGTTGTCTCAAACTCCTCATTAAAAAAAAAGGCAGGGCACTCAGGGTCTCAGAGTGGGTACTGACTTGCTTAGCCTGAGCTCTGGTAACGGCTACATTGCACTCCTCAGTCTGCTCAGACTCCAACAAATCAAAAAGCACAGGAAGGTCACGCACTAACACGGCAGAGTAAGGCAAACTGTTCACGACACCCACATTCAGCAGATACATCTGGTCCTGAACTTTAATGTAGATGTCAGCTGTCGGATATCTTTTCTCATCTCCATGGACACAACAGATTGAAATTGTATCACTGGTGCGAACAATATTAGGTGGGGCAAAATCTGAGTGAATAAGAGACTGAGAACTGCCAGAGTCAAGAAGGGCATTGAGTAGAACCCCATTCACTTCAATCTGACTCATTTTGATGGATTTGTCACTCTCCTGCTCAGGATCAGCATTAGAACGAGGGGCAAAGCACATTTGCACCATTTTAGCAGAATTTCTTGGGCACATGGGTTTTGTATGGCCCTCTAATCCACAAAGATAACAAATGAGCTTCTTACCAGAGACCTTTGGTGGTCTAGTGGTAGACTGAGAGGTCTTACTGGTGCTTGTATTTGCTGAATCCAGATGGTTTTGCTGAGGTATCTTCCGGGTGTCCCTCGATGCGTTCCATGCATTATGGCTCCATGCTTGCCCCTTCTTTCTGGCAGCAACAAAAACATCAGCTAACCGAGCCGCTTCCATTGCTGAACCAGGGTTGTGTTCTTTGATCCAAACCTGAAGCTCAGGAGATAACATTCTGAGAAACTGCTCCAAGATTATAGTTTCACCAATGTCATGAATAGTTTTACCCTTTGGCTGGATCCATTTCCCATAAAGCTCCTCCAGTCTCTTCGGAGGCGTGGGTTCGAATCCCACTGCTGCCACCAATTGTCAGGGACCAAGCAGTAAAGCATAAAGGACACAGGTGGTTTTAATTCAAAAAAAGGGTTTTATTGACCCAAAAATATGAAAATATATTTAACAAAGCCAAACTTAAACAGGCAGACCAATAAAAGAGGTCAACTCAATAGACTAAACTCAAGATAATAATTAACAAAACCTCAAACAAACATATGGTAAACTGACCTCCTGAAATGACACACAGGGGGACTTAAATACTGGTTTAGCTAAACCAAATGACACACACGGGGGAAAACAAGATGGCTGCCATATAACCAACTAATCCAAAACATTTAAACAAACATGAAACACCCCCCAGGCAATGAAGCATGTGGTGCAATCCAATTAGGCTGTCAGTAGTACTTCAGGTCTCCCAGCCCTTTGCCACACCTTTTGCCAGACAGGAGGAGACACCAACCCCCAGGTAACTCAAACAAAGAAAGATGCATTAATATAAAACAGAACTTTGACCTTGCAAGGTTAATATGTGTGCACGCCATATAAACATTGGAAGGTGTGATGGAAAAATGAATACATTTAATAAAGAAACGATATTGAACAATAAATAGAATATTTTAAAGTAGTGACTGTAAATTAAACTAAAGTGAATCAACAGGTGGTGAGGTGTGGAGCTTACCATGTGTGGCATGCCATCACAAAGACTCTTCTTTATGCATCCCACCTCCTCCCCATCTCCAACTCAGCCAGAGCTATATTCAAGGTTCAGTCTTCATGTTCACCACCACCAGTGTCCAGACTCCGGAGGGTCCTGTCCTAAATCCTGTCACTGCTGAGATTCTGTTCTGCCTTTGTTCACCAAGTTTTAATTTTAATTTCTTTGATGTTTTACCTTTAGATTGATTTTAAATAAACCCCTAATATAACAGAAAACTCTTGCACCTTGATGCAAATAGCCTAGTGCATGTAAACAGGCATGCTTGGTGCAATACAAATTTAAATATGTAGCATTAGATCTGTTCAGGTTCTCAATTATAAAGGTCATAACAATCTTAAGAGCTGGACTTTAAGTTTGTAATGACGTTTCACCTCTCATCCACAAGGCATAGCATAGCATCTTTATTTATAATGCACTTTACATCCAACAATGTTGACCAAAGTGCTACAAATATAAAACAGAGGGGAAACAGTTTAAATTACATATAAAATATCTTAAAATTAAAAATAATATAATTAATAATAAACGTATTAAGAGACATCAACAAGTCCTGCTGTGCTAAAAGCCAAGGTAAATAAATATGTTTTAAGACGTGATTTAAAAACAGATAAGGAAGGTGCCTGTCTAACATGTAAAGGCAACTCATTCCACAATTTTGGTGCTGCCAAAGCAAACGCCCGATCCCCTCTGAGCTTATGATTAGTCCTGGGCACGCTCAGGAGGAGCTGGTCTGCCGACCCGAGGGACCGGGAAGGTATGTATGGATGAAGAAGCTCAGAGAGGTACACAGGGGCAGCATTGGACAAACATTTAAAAACAAATAAAAGAAGCTTAAAATGGATCCTAAAATGCACGGACAGCCAATGAAGTGAATATAATGGTGATATGGGGTGGGGTGATATGCTCGTATCTATGAGTGCCAGTTAAAAGGTGTGCAGTAGCATTCTGGACTAACTGCAGTCGAAAAACAGAAGATCGACTCACCCCAAAATAAAGAGAATTACAGTAATCCAGCCGAACGGTTACAAAAGCGTGGATTACTGTTTCAAATTGCTGTCTCGTAAGAAAGTGCTTAATTTTGGCCAGTTGCCTCAGATGAAAGAAACTAGACCTTACAACCAACCCGATCTGGCTTTCAAGCTTAAGCTCAGGATCCATTTTAAAACCCAGATTAACAATCTCTGGTTTACAGAATGATTTCAGGGATTGCAAATCAACACACGGAACAGCAGTGGAGGCAAGTCTGAACACCATTACTTCAGTTTTAGAATCATTAAAACAAAGAAAGTTTAGCGCCAACCACGACTTGACGTCCTCCAGACATGTTTGTAAACGATTTACAGACGACCCATCTTTCTTTTTAAGAGGAACATAAATCTGGCAGTCATCTGCATAACAGTGAAACGAGAGTCTGTGTTTTCTAAAAATTGAGCCCAATGGAAGTAAATAAAGTGAAAACAGGATAGGGCCCAGAATGGAACCCTGTGGTACTCCATGAGACAACGGAGCACAGGAGGACTCACAGTTTCCTAAGCGAACTGAAAAGGTTCGGTTTGTTAAGTAAGACCTGAACCATTTCAGAGCCACACCTGTTATACCGACACACTGCTCCAAACGTGAGATTAAAATTTCATGGTTTACAGTGTCAAATGCAGCAGTTAAATCGAGTAAAATAAGAATGACACTTTCACCAGAATCACATGATAAAAATATATCATTAAAAATTCTTAAAAGTGCTGATTCAGTGCTATGCATTGCTTTAAAACCAGATTGAAAAATTTCCTGAACATCTTGTGCATTCAAGTATGAGATCAATTGGTCATGTACAATTTTTTCCAAGACTTTAGATAAAAAGGGCAGCTTAGATATTGGTCTAAAGTTCTCAACAGCGTTTGTATCTAGCCCAGGTTTCTTAAGAAGTGGTTGCACAATTGCATCTTTGAAATTCTTTGGAACCACACCTGAAGTAAGGCTGCTATTTAAAATGGTTAAAATAGTTGGACATATGGTAGAAAAAACTTCTTTCAGAAAAAGGGGAGGGATAGGATCATATGGTGAGCCTAAAGGCTTTAAATGATCCACCACCTCCTGTAGCTGAGCAAGAGTAACCGACTCAAACTGTTGAAAGACAGCTGAGCAAATTGGAAGATCAGAGGGGTCAAATGTGGGCAAAATAATCTGCGCCCTAGCCGAGGCTACCTTGTTTATAAAGAAGTGCAGAAACCTTTCACACATTTCAAGTGAAGGCTCAAAACTAAGAGCAGAGGGAGGGCTTAAAATAGTCTCAATTGACTTAAACAATATGTGTGGTTTCTGATAATTCACCATAATAATGTTTGCAAAGTGTTTCCGCTTTGCTTCTTTTATTGTAAGCTGATATAAGGCCCAGCACTCTCTTAAACTTTGTAAAGAGACCTGTAAGTTATCTTTTTTCCATCTCCGCTCAGCCCTACGACATTCACGCCTCGCAGCACGGGTTTCATCGTTCAACCAGGGTTCAAGCTTTGTCTTAGGATGCTTAATTTTTAGAGGGGCAACAATATCCAAGACAGTCTGACAAGTGGTATGAAACCAAAAACTGAGTTCCTCTACGTATTGGAGTGTCTCAGGAATGGAGAACTGATTATAGTAGGTGGAGAACCGTGCTGCCGTGGAAGAATTTAACAAACGAGATGTCTTTGCAGGGACAAGCCCTCTGAATTCATTTCTAGATAAAGAGATGTCAAACAGAACCGGCATATGATCGGAGACTTTCAGATTAAAAACAGGCAATAAGTGGGCTAAAACCAGATCGAGAGTGTGGCCACACTGTTGCGTGGGTGCAGACACACATCGAACTAAATTAAAAGAATCAGTAAGATTCAAAAAGTCTTTAACCATGGGCTTATCTGGACAGCACACATGAATATTAAAATCCCCAACAATAAGAAAGGAGTCATATTTTATCGTGACTTCAGTTAGAAATGCAGCAAATTCCTTTATAAAGTCTTTACTGTATTTTGGGGCCCTGTATATCATTGTGCACAGTACAGGGGGAGAACAGGCTATTTCAAACAGTAACAGTTCAAAACTGGAAAAATAAAATTCCAATGAAACCTGCTTGCACTTGTAGCAATCTCTGAAGATAGTAGCTACTCCTCCACCTCGACCAGATCTGCGTGGGACATTAAAATAGCAGCAGTCCGAAGGCAAAAGTTCTGCAAAGGCGCTGGAATCACCAGCAGTTATCCACGTCTCAGTTAAGCAGAGAAAGTCCAAGTAGTGTGACAAAAAATATTCCTTAAGGATAAAAGTCTTATTTGATACCGATCTGGCGTTTACCAGGCCAAATTTGGCCGGAGTTGAATAGTCACTAGACTTTGAAGCTCGCGCAACGTAACGCAGGTTTTGCATACTCACTCCGCGCCGCCGTGGACAGGGAGGCAGGGAGCGGCCGGGCGGGAACAGCCCAGAGCCAGCGAGCGGCACCAGACACGCATAGGATGGCCTACGAAGATGCCAGGGAAAAGGGGCGCGACAGGCAACGCCAGGCACAGCACAACCAAACGCCAGACAGGCCTTCAGTTTCACCAATCTCCCACTCCTTTTGCCGCGACGGCGGCCCCGCTTCCGCGGAGACGGCACAGGTACACGGAGCAGGTGAGTAGGAAGCAACGACAGGAGTGGAGGCGGTATTTTGTGTGCATTTCCCAGTCTACACACCGGCGTATTGGGAGATAGTTGGAGATCAAGTAAAACTTGGCGATCATAGACCAGCAGGGAGTCGACATCATAACAAAATAAAAACATTAAAACAGAAACGTGGAGGAACAGACGGCAAGCCATACACATTGGCGCCATCTTTACCCTGTTACTCACAGTGAATGCTCACTGTGAGCTCCGGCAGACGTCCCCTTCTTTTTTAAAGTTCTTAAGACAAAGCACTATACTATGAACAGCAAGACATCTCCAACAGAAAGAAGCTAAAGGAAGGGCAGACATCTGCCTTGAATGGTTAAAGGGTGAGAAAAAAGAAGAGACAAAAGTGGAGAGACCACACAGCAAATCCAGCACGTCCAAATTAACACTGTCGGATTTGATTTCAACACTATTAAAGTGTCTATATGGGTCCAGTGTTAAACACCAAATCTGTCTGGAGTTGATAATTTAACACTTGGTGTTAAGAGTTTATATATTAACTCTCAAAGAGTATTTTAGTTTAACTGCGTAAGAGTTATCTTCTAATTCATTCTAAAAAGCGGGAATTTTACTGTTCTGAACTTCTAGAAATTTCTTTTGGAAATAAACATTTACTAAAAAGACGCAATGGTTTTTGAAAAACATTTATTCTGAACTGTGCAGCACAATTTCAAAACATTTTCTGAAAGATGTAACAGTGTACATGTTCTCACTTTCATTAGAATTTTGTTTATCAAAAGGTCTGACATAGGTGAGCTGGTAAATGCAAATAACAGCATTCTCATCACTTATTTCTTCAATACAATATGCATGTCCTTTATTCATCACTTTGTGGAACTTCAACGCACTTCTGCTCTCCCCCATATTCCATCTTCACAAGCATATCCTATGTGGAGATTGAAAACAACTTAGTTGACACTAATTAATGGCACAAATAATCCAGTAAACAATTGCAGCACAGAAAAAAAAAAGGAATCCTCTTTGAGCCATTACTTGTGTAAAGTATTTTCCCAAAAGACAAGAACACAGGCAACAGGTAATACTGAACTAAATGTAAAACCTCAACCTTTTTAATTTTTACCTAAACCGTGTGCACAAAACTCTGGAGGGATCTATGCTAACGTCGAATCCAGTCAGTACGCCTGCTACTGCTGTTTGCTCGTTTTGTTTTATAGGAGATCATTTTCAGGCTTCAAGTAGAACCATTATACCAACATTTCACATTCTAGACATTGTTTTAGGTGTATTTGACCAAAAGTTTGACTGAAAATTCACATGCAAGCTTTTTTTCAAGGCTGCAAACAATACCTTTCAGCTAGCTAAAACAGAATATTATGCTATCGCCGAGCAGCATGGCTAATGCCTTTCACACAGCTTTGTCTCAACTCCAAAGAGCCACAGAAGTAAAAGCTAATAATAATAATTGAAACAATCTTTGAAAAAAATGACTTACCAAGCATGGCAAACAACTCAAATATGTAGAGCAAAATGTTCTGAAACGGCTTCACTTCAGCTTCGATTGGAGCCTATGGTGCTGGGGGCGGAGTCTGTGAATTTACTCTGTTGGTGTCATAGCCCCTCTAGGAGTTCAGAGTTAAGAGGTCAAGAGTTAATGTTTCCATTGTAACACCTCCAGATTTGACATAGAAACACTCATTTTTAACACTTGATTTTAACTACTATCACTTTACACCTCAGAGTTACATTAAAAGAATGTGACTCTACTTAGAGTAAAATTAACTCTACTTTTGCAAGAAGACTATTAACACCAAAACATTTAACACTTTTGAATTTGCTGTGCAGGAACAACAAATGGGAGAAAAGTGAGACGAATACAGAGAAAGATGAATGAAGATCAGGAGTGATATGCAGTAGTAGTGTGTAAATGCATGGAAAGTGAGAAGAAGTAAGTGAAGTAAAAAAAAATGCTCAGGGCATGAGAAAGCCCAAATCAATGACAGCCTATCTAAGGGATGGTTCAGGCTCGCCTCATTAACTGGGAAGTGGTGACAAAGGAGAACAGCCTGATACCTGAAGGCTTTTAACCAAATTGGAAACTGCCAGATAAATATAATTCATACTAATCCCATGCTTTTTCTTAGGCCAAGGAAGGGAGCACCAACTAAATGGACTGATTCTTTTATAGTGCTTTTCTATTCTCCCAGAGAACTTAAAGCACTTAACTGATCCAATCAGTTAAGTGCTTTAAGTGATTTTTAAGTACTTACTAACATTCACACATATTCATATTCTGATGGATGCATCAGAGAGCAATTTAGGTTAACTGAAGAAAGCCGGCATAAAGATGATTGGACTAGCCCAGGGGGTGGGCAACTCCAGGCCTTGAGGGCCGGTGTCCCTGCAGGTTTTAGATGTGTCCTTGAACCAACACAGCTGATTTAAATGGCTAAATTAGCTCCTCAACATGTCCTGAAGTTCTCCAGAGGCCTGGTAACGAACTAATCATGTGATTCAGGTGTGTTGATCCAAGGTGAGATCTAAAACCTGCAGGACATCGGCCCTTGAGGCTAGTCACTGGCATGGGAAAGGGGAAATTATATAAATCTTAGATTAGCCACCAAACACAAGGGGACCAGATGTGTGAGTACAGAGCTTCCTCACTGAACTTACATGCAAGCTTCATCAACACATCTCCTACAGGTGAAGCAGAGGTATGAGTGTGTGTGAAAGGTAAAGCACTGTAGAGTAATATAGTGTTAGAAGTGTGTGATTTAAGGTCTTTAGTCAGTTAGACATAACTATCATTGCAACAAGAGATAATCTATGGATTACAATTGAGTACTTCGTTAATGCATAAAGTGCAGGTTTTATCTCTTCTCTTAGCTACAGCCACAGCGGTGACTGTTAGTAACTATTAAATGTACAAAAAGAATTTAAAGGCTTAGTCTATATGCAGATTTGACACGTCAGCAGTTTAGGTGTCCTGTTGTAGAATCTTTTAGTGTAACTTCATCTGAAATCAGCCAATTTTTACAACATATCCTGCTCAACTATCTTATTTGTATGCAAATTTTATTCTGCAGGATTTTAACATTTACAGTCATTGCTTACATTTTCAGCTACATATATCAAGTACTTTTGAAGATTTCTTTGAAGATTTATACATATTTTTAAAATGGTCAACTAGCCATAGTAAGGCCTTTTTTTTCCCACACATTGAAACATGAAGCAATGTTTGAACATTAATATATATATATTTTAAAAAAACAACCTGTTTTTTTTTTTCTTACAATCAAGATGAATCTGAATCTGAAATTTGGAACAAACGCATCAAAAATGGTCTAAATATCAGCTAGTTAAAAATACAATTTAAAAAGAATTTTAAAAAAGCAGAGCACTCCTGTTACATAGAATGCTTTTTAACAAACAGTTTTAGTCACAAAAATTATTAAAATGCCATTTTCATTCAACTTTCACGTTGGAATGCACAAATATGACAGGATGCACCACAAAAACAAAAATGTCAGTAGGCAGTCTAATCCAAATAGCACAAAATGTTGAAGTTCCCACATTAGTACTCTAAGTATAACTCAGAAAATAATTGTGTACAGATTCACCACACCTGACACATTCAAAACCACAACCACAGCAATGTGTTATTAAAGCAACCGGTTAGGCAATACACGTTTTTGCCTACTGACAGGGGGATCAAAGACTGGTCTCTAAGCTCGTGTGACTGGGGCACAAGCAATAATTTTCCCAGCAACTGTAAACCTCCAGAAACTACTCCTAACTCAAATAATAATTTGTTCTTGATTGGTAGCTGCCAGATGGTCACAAACCAATTTCTAAGCCTTGTGACTGGGGCCTTATCGGCCTTTTCCTTAGATCTTTTGGTTAATGTTGTGTCTGTAAAACCTCAATGCTAAAATCAACACAGGGAGACTGAGGAAGCAGCACAGATTCCAAATCCAGGATAGAGACGGTCAGTGAGGGAAAACGTTGGTATTTGTGTCACACCAGACTCCAGTGAAAAAAAAAAAAGCCTGATTTAACAGTGTCCACACTGCTGATTAGAAACACACACACCCACACAGCTTAAAGGCTGTGTGTGTGTGTACGTGCTTCAGGCTCACTGAATGTGGCCAAACCAGTTTCAGGGTGAGGCTCCACAGCTAGCGCCACCACCCGCTGAGAGAAGAACCACAACCGAGCAACAGCAACATCACCGAGCAACAGCAACAACAACAAAAACAAGCTCCACAGTGAGGTGTGACACATGCTGGGAGTTTTCATTGAATCTGATAAGTGTTGGGTTGGATGAAAGGATGTTTACTCCACATCCACGAAAGCTTCTGACCAGAACCGGGCAACGAGAGCAAATCAGCATCTCGCCTGCATCATGACTTACGAGTTCTTGCCCTCATAGTTAAACTGGTTTGTACTGCAGATATGCAGAGATGCTGTTTTCCTGTAATGTGATGGGACCCAAGTGCTGCAACAGACTAGTGAGATCACCAATCATGATGGTGATCAGTGGCACACAGTTTTTAGTTGTCTTCATTTCCATTCATCTTCTCTTTTCTAAAACCAAAAATGTGTTACATTTGTAACTACACACCCTGCACTGCGTTTTAAAGTTGGCAGTACATACACAGGGAATATTAACAGAATTACTAACATAACGAAACAAACTAATGCACATGGACGAGACTATGTAGCTTTTCAATTACAGCTGAAGCTGCCACACTTCAAATTTATCATAAAAGAAAACCTAGTGCTGTCAGTGTTAATCTCGTGAAAATGACGTTAACGTTAACGCGGCAAATCTCCGTTAGTGAGTTATCGTGGATCACCCTGTATGTGGGGCTGCACATTATCAACACGTTAGCGCGGTTAGCTAGTTAATGTGTTACCGCCGTCCAACGTCATTTTAACAAGTTACCAATCCAACATTTTGTCCTTCACATCTTCCAAATCCATCAAACTGGCCAGATTAGAGTCCTTGCTGGGCCAATTCTGGTCCCCAGGCCTTACATTTGATACCCCTGAACTATACCATAGGCGTTGCTCCATTATAGTCGAGTAGTACCTAACGTGTGTGGAGTTGTTACATCAAATGACTTCCAGTGAAGTCCTTTGTTTCAAAAATGGCAGTTTTGATTTTTGTTAAGGAGGTGCTCTCGTAACTCATCAAGTGACGTTACTGTGCAGCCAATTGGTGATATGCAGTCTGTTATTTCCAGATCACCTCTGGTCACTATAAACCCAGGTCAAGTACTAAAAGTGTCTGATACCAAGTTCTATCACCTGAAACAGACAGTTTACTAAAAACAGATTATAGTCAGGGCTCAGAGTTAGAAAGCAGTCAATCTGCAACATCAGTCTGAGTTTCCAGCTTGAGCACCCAGGGCGACACACTTTTGTTCTCACATTTTTTCCTCCCAATTATCATCATCATCACAATCATCAGGTCTTTACTACAAACCGCTCAGATGTGACACCAAACGTGACCTGCAGCAGATCTCCTGATTTAATCTCGATTTAGACTCCATACACCATCCACTGATGTCACAGTCAGATGGAAAATATGAGGAACCAAAGATCTACAGATCTGTGACATACTGAAAGTAAAACTGTACAATACTCTGAAGTATCAAACTATTGGAACACAAATTATACTGTAATTTTATCATTTCACTTTCAAATTGAGTAAAAATTTCATGATTTGTTCCTATTATTTTTATGTAAACACATTTTAAAATGTTAATTTTTTAGACGTTACTCAGATATATTAATATTTTACTGTAATAATTTAATGCTTCTGATCTTCTGCTGTGAAATAAAGTCTTGGCCGGGGTCCAGAGGGGCCCCTAAGCAGTGTGCGGCCCTGGGCCCTAAACAGCTGGGACCAGCTGTGATTCACAGAAACGTTTCTCTGATGTCAATTTCTCCCCCTGATCGATCAAATCGACACCAGCGGGTCTATTAATAAACATCCTCACCTCCCGGGCGATCTGGTTCAGTGCATCGTCTTCTCCGGTCAGTTTCTCCCGGTTTGGGATCCTCTTCCGGCCCGGTCCCTGAGTCCCCATGGTTCCGGATGATCCTCAGAGACCCCCCGTGGTCCGGGACATGCGGCTCAAAATAAAAATAAAAAATAAAAAATCCTGAATAAGCCGGATGGAGACTAAAAACTGGTTTTCTTGATGCTAGGCTCCGCTGCAGGCTCCGCTTCTCTCCGGTCGGGTTCCTGGTCCGGCCCGTATCTCATGTCTCCATAGCCCAGGAGGATTTTACCTGGAGCCAAATTATCCACAAAGGCCCCCGTCAGTCCTGAATCTACCCACTTCAAGTTTAGAATGAGATTATCCAAAATAAACCGGGCTATCTTCAAAGAAAAAAGGCGATTGTAATGTGATTCTGCAGTTAGACTCTCCGGGATCAGAGTCCCGCAGTTCGCATCACTCAGAGGTGTACCTGCGCCCGAATTATCCACAAAGGGCCCCTTTAGTCCTCGGTGCACTAACCTGAACCAATAAAACCCCTGATAAACCCGGGTTTGTGTCAAAACCGGGATCCTGCCCCTGCGGTTTTGCGGTCAGAGGACGTGCGGAGCGGCTTCGGCCGAGATGCCGCAGCAGAGAGCTGAAGTTAGCCGTCTGCCGGCGTCACCACCGGAAAACCTCAGCCGGAAAACCGTAAATATCCCGCATCTGATCCCGCACCCCTCCGCAGGGACTAACCGTCACAGCAGCGTCGGTGAAATAAACGTCAGCTCGTTAATCCGCCATCTTATCGGAGCTCCCGAGGAGGAGAAGGCGCTGCTAACTCCCGGACCCTGATGTACACACGAGACGGGCTGGCAGGTGAGCCGCAGGTGGGCCGTTCCCTAACAGTGAACGCATCACGACACGCCGCAGTGTGACAGGGAGGGGGCTTTTATTGTGGAGGAATCAAACATGCACCGCCGGAAGAGACGCTAGAAAACAAAAGCTGATGAACGATCAGTCAGCTTTATGTGTGTTCAGAAGTGACGTTTCCATGGTGACAGTGCTCATGGACTAAACCTTTAGCTGTCTCATGACGACTTTAAAGTCCGACCTCAGTTGGGGTTTGGGGAGGCAGGGAGAGTCTGGTTACTGAGGGAAACCATGGAAAAATGAAAGAAAGGGACTCCAGGAAGCAGCGTTGACAGGTGACTGATTCTATAAATGTTCCTATTGATAACTGAGCCGAATGTATTTAAATCGGGTTTAACAAACAGGAAGTGTTGAGCTCAGACCTCACAGTGTAAACACATCTGAGACTGTCATTTTTCCACACCGATTTTTCCAACCTCACCACATGCTCTTACTGTTTCACTTAAGCAGGACAGGAAAGAAGCTCTCAATGGGAACAGATTTTCATATTAAGAGCACATTTGAATGGTTTTTTCTTTAATTTGTTGTCAAATTCTGAGAACAGACAGGCTGTTTGGATGCTCCATGCTCCATACTCCAACAGTACTCAATGTATAAAATATTAAAGACATTAAGCATTTCTCATGTTTCTATCAAACACAGCTGCTTTTGAAAACTGATCCAATTAAAGAGACATGAACTTCCATATTGATAAGAACAATACGTACCCCCCAATAATCAGACCCAACCAATATAGCCCCCACAATAAAATTATGAATTATCTTGCATAAATAGGCTTTTGACTTTCTTTACTCATTTCAGGCATTAGCAACAAAATAGTTGCATGCTTAAGCATCTGGGAATTTACCCAGATTTATTTATATTTGTTTATTTATTTAGAGATCTTGACCCCCCCCCCCAAATGTTCAGCACAGCTCTGATGTCGCTAACATCTCCTTGAACTTCATTGATGGCGATTTGTGTCCCTCTGCTGGTGAGAAGAAAAACTGCATGATGCCAGTTTAAACTGTGGAAACAGCTTCAAGAAACTCCGAATTTCAAAATAAAATCAGTTGATTTACACTTTTATCTTAAAATAATTGTGTGTTCCCAGAAGATGTTGAAGTTGTCAGTGTCTGTGGTCACAGGTGGGAGTAGGAGCAGACGGGTAGATGAGCCTCACAGATTGCTGTAGTGAGCTGAACAGAAGCACAAAGTAGTCTTTAAGAAGCAGAGCTCCTCCTATGTTCTGGTCCAGAAGCTCCACTCACTAGACAGTTCTCCTTTTCTGTTCTTTTCATGACCACTGCTTTCCCACATTCTCATTCTCAATACTGACATCATTACTGTAGTCCAATCATCTTCTCGCCTGCCTTCTTTGAACCAATTAGCCTTCACTTTGCATGGTTTAAATCTGTGCTTTCCATCATTCTTCCTTTAAGACTGTCAGGGACCAAGCAGTAAAGCATAAAGGACACAGGTGGTTTTAATTCAAAAAAAGGGTTTTATTGACCCAAAAATATGAAAATATATTTAACAAAGCCAAACTTAAACAGGCAGACCAATAAAAGAGGTCAACTCAATAGACTAAACTCAAGATAATAATTAACAAAACCTCAAACAAACATATGGTAAACTGACCTCCTGAAATGACACACAGGGGGACTTAAATACTGGTTTAGCTAAACCAAATGACACACACGGGGGAAAACAAGATGGCTGCCATATAACCAACTAATCCAAAACATTTAAACAAACATGAAACACCCCCCAGGCAATGAAGCATGTGGTGCAATCCAATTAGGCTGTCAGTAGTACTTCAGGTCTCCCAGCCCTTTGCCACACCTTTTGCCAGACAGGAGGAGACACCAACCCCCAGGTAACTCAAACAAAGAAAGATGTATTAATATAAAACAGAACTTTGACCTTGCAAGGTTAATATGTGTGCACTAGTGATGGGCAGATGAAGCCCCATGAAGCACTGAAGCTTTTCATCCAATTGGTTCACCCCAACGCGAAGCTTCATGAAGCTTCATTTGCTCTAGCAGGACACCTACTGGACGTAAAAATAATAGCTGGCATGAATTTGAAGAGTGTGGCATTTTGCACACAGCCTGTAAATGTCAACAACAAAAGGAGTGTGTAAAACATGTATATTGTAGTGATGGCAGTATACTGTGTATATTTATAGTGGCAGTATGGGAAATGATTATTTGGAAATGCTTGAAATGGAAATGATCATTTACTGTGAGGTGAGGTGTGGTTGGGGTGTGGACAGTGGTTGTGCTTTTGTAACGTTGAGGTATGGACAGCTACACACTGAGGCTTTGAGCCTCAGTCCTGCCTGTTCACATTTTATTCTGTAAAAACTAAATTTTCACTGCTTTTATGACCTTTTTAGTGGGGAGAACATAGCTAGGATTTAATGATTTAACAAATCTTTTGAATCCTTTGTCCTCCACAATGCTAAATGGCTGGGAGTCCTCAATCACCATGCTGACCAGGTCTTCATCTATTTGAGATTGTTCTCCTGAGGAAAGACAATAAAGATAAAGCACAAATATAAATATCACACACGTAACTTATAACAGTTGTATAATATTGTTATATCATTTAGTAACATTACTGCATCCTATATTATCATTGCATTTGATGGCTCACCTGGTCTTGCTCCACGATCGGTGTCCCCCTTATTCTCATGCAAAGCTCTGTAGTGCCTAAGCATGGATGAGGTGTTGCTGTTATATCCCAGCTCCCTGGCACATAGCAAACACTTCACCTTGTACAAAAGTCAAGACAGCTCAACATAAATTGTATTGCACCATCAGTATCATGAAAATACATCTTCTGTAGAAATTTACATACCTTGTTGGGAGGAATAAGATCAAAATGTTCCCACACAGGGGAGGACATCCTCCTCTTCTTAGCTGGCTCCATTCTCTCCTGACTTTCCTCACTCTCATAAACCTCCATACGGTCTCCAAACTCTCACTAACCGCAACTCTCCATCAAACACCCACATTTTTGAATGAAGTCTGAGGGGTTTATATCGCTGTCATATCTCGCGGCAAAGTTCGAACCACTTCATGAACCAGTCACGTGGTACAGCCGGGCAGCGAGGCTTCGGACGTCATCATTTTCAGCTCCTCCCATAAATGAAGCAAGCCTCGATACGCGCTTCGCGGAAACGCCCCCTCCATTACTCGACACACGCTCCGAAGCCTCGATACAGAACGTCCCATCACTAGTGTGCACGCCATATAAACATTGGAAGGTGTGATGGAAAAATGAATACATTTAATAAAGAAACGATATTGAACAATAAATAGAATATTTTAAAGTAGTGACTGTAAATTAAACTAAAGTGAATCAACAGATGGTGAGGTGTGGAGCTTACCATGTGTGGCATGCCATCACACACCTCCCCTCTTCAGAGGGGAGGTGTGTGATGAGAGAGATAGTCAGCAGTAAGGTTCTCCTTGCCTGGTACGTGGTGGACAGTGAATCGGAATGGCTGTAAGGCCAGGTACCAGCGGGTAATTCGCCCATTTGTGTCCTTCATCTGCTCAAGCCACTGTAGTGCTTTGTGATCAGTTTCCAAGGTGAAGTCTCTTCCCAGTAGATAGTAGCGGAAGGAGTCCAGGGCCCACTTGATCGCTAAGGTCTCCTTCTCTACTGTGGAATACCGAACTTCCCGTGGAAACAGTTTCCGGCTGATGTAAGCCACTGGATGGCGGCCTTCCATGGTTTCCTGAAGGAGGACAGCTCCCAGGCCCCGATCTGAAGCATCAGTCTGTAATATGAACGGTTCATCAAAGTTGGGACTGTACAAAACCGGTTGCTTACTTAGTGACTGTTGTATGTCATGAAATGCTGCCACTGCCTCCTCTGTCCACTGGATGTAATTGGGGGAACGTGATCCCGTCAGGTCTGTGAGCAGAGCTGCCCTGTTGGAGAACTGAGGGATGAAACGACGGTAGAAACCTGCCATGCCCAGAAAGGATCTCAGCTGCTTCCTTGTTTGGGGCAGGGGGGGATGATTCCATGGCCTCGATTTTGCTGACTTGTGGCCTGATAACCCCCTTGCTGATGACATGGCCCAGGTATTCTGTCTCAGCAGTGGCGAAAACACACTTTGACGGATTCACTGTCAACCCAGCTGAGTGCAGGTGGTCCAGAACAGTTCGCAGGTGTTCCACATGCTCCTCCCAGGTGTTGCTGTGGATAACAATATCATCCAAGTAAGGAGCAGCAAAGTCAGAGCAGTCATGTAATACCTGATCCATCAGCCGTTGGAAAGTTGCTGGAGCTCCATGTAGTCCAAATGGCAAGACTGTAAATTGGAAAAGCCCCCATGGTGTTCTGAATGCTGTGAACTCTCTGGACCGTTGAGTGAGTGGGACCTGCCAGTAACCCTTACACAGATCTATTGTGGTCAGGTACCTTGCTTTTCCCAGACGTTCAAGTAGATCATCAATTCTTGGTGTCGGGTAGGAGTCAAACATGGATATGGAGTTCAGGTACCTGAAATCAATACAGAACCTCATACTCTCATCCTTTTTGGGTACCAAGACCACAGGGTTGCACCATTCACTCTTAGATCTTTCGATGATCCCTAGGGATAACATCAAATCAATTTCCTTCTTCAATGAAGGCAGCAGACGTTCCGGGATCCTGTAACTTAATCGTCTCACAGAGGCACCTTCTCGTACCACAATATCATGTTCGACAATGTCAGTTCTCCCTGGATTCTCTTGAAAGACTGCTGATTTACAGATTTCTCTCACCTGCTGCTGCTTGTCCTCTGGGAGATGGCTGAGATCATAATCTAGAGAGCCAGCAGGTGGTAGATATTGCTCATCTTCTTCAGGCACTCGCCGTATGAGCATTGCATCCGCCTTGTGTTCAATACGCTCCACCCACTCCTTCAGAAGGTTTATATGCAAGACCTTGCTGGAGCGCAACTGTCCTGGGGTGGACACCTCATATGTGGTGGGTCCCAGCTTCCTCATGACTTCAAATGGCCCCTGCCACTTTGCCAACAATTTGTTGTTGTCACTGGGGAGGAGCACGAGCACCTTTTGTCCTGGCTCAAACGCATGCTGACGAGCAGATTTATCATACCAAGACTTCTGCTGCTGCTGGGCCTCCACCATATGTGATTGAGCAAGTTCACTCATTTTCTCCAACCGTTCTCTCATCTGAATGACATAAGACAAAATGTTCTTGGATTCCTCCTCCGCCTTGTCTCCCTCCCAGATCTCCTTTAACAGAGTTAGAGGGCCACGAACCTCATAACCATACAACAGCTCAAAAGGGGAAAAACCTGTGGAGGCTTGGGGGACTTCCCTATAAGCAAAGAGTAGATATGGCAGCCATTGATCCCAATCGTTACCACTGTCGTTGACAAACTTCCTGAGCATCTGTTTCAATGTCTGATTAAACCGTTCTGTCAGCCCATCAGTTTGAGGGTGGTATGGTGAAGTTCTCAGACTCCGGATACCCAACAACTGATAAACTTGCTTTAACAGAGTAGACATGAAGTTAGTGCCTTGATCAGTTAGTATTTCTCGTGGAAACCCAACTCTTGCAAAGAACTGCACTAAACAAAACGCAATGGGCTTGGCCTTTATAGATTTTAAAGGGAACACCTCAGGATATTTTGTGGCATAATCTGTTACAACAAGCATGTAACGATTTCCTGCTTTGCTCCTCTCAACAGGCCCTACAATATCCATTCCAAGACGCTCAAAAGGAGTGCCGATGACAGGGAGAGGTTGGAGTGGAGCTCTATGGGGGATTTTAGCAGATGTTATCTGACACTGTGGGCAACTTTTACAAAACTGAGCCACATCTTTGCTAAGACCAGGCCAGTAGAAATGATGTTTGATGCGAGCTGTGGTCTTGTGTTTACCAAGGTGGCCAGCCCACGGAATAGAATGCCCTAAGGTGAGAATGGCGTTTCTAACCTTCTGGGGAACCACCAGCTGCAGCACCGACCCCTGCTGACGATAGAGAATGTCATTTTGCAAGATGTACTCACTGTTAAGAACCTGCTCTACTCCAGGTTCCTTTTCTTTGGCCTTCCGAAAAAGAAATATTAAAGATTGATCAGATTTTTGGAGTTCAGCAATTTCAGTTGGAATATTAAACCCTAGGGGTGACGGTGTTGGCTCAGCGTCTGTTAGTGTATCCACAGGTGAAAATTTGAATTTCTCCTGCCTTCTTTGTCTGCGGGTCTTCCGTGGCTTCGCCACAGTTGTCTCAAACTCCTCATTAAAAAAAAAGGCAGGGCACTCAGGGTCTCAGAGTGGGTACTGACTTGCTTAGCCTGAGCTCTGGTAACGGCTACATTGCACTCCTCAGTCTGCTCAGACTCCAACAAATCAAAAAGCACAGGAAGGTCACGCACTAACACGGCAGAGTAAGGCAAACTGTTCACGACACCCACATTCAGCAGATACATCTGGTCCTGAACTTTAATGTAGATGTCAGCTGTCGGATATCTTTTCTCATCTCCATGGACACAACAGATTGAAATTGTATCACTGGTGCGAACAATATTAGGTGGGGCAAAATCTGAGTGAATAAGAGACTGAGAACTGCCAGAGTCAAGAAGGGCATTGAGTAGAACCCCATTCACTTCAATCTGACTCATTTTGATGGATTTGTCACTCTCCTGCTCAGGATCAGCATTAGAACGAGGGGCAAAGCACATTTGCACCATTTTAGCAGAATTTCTTGGGCACATGGGTTTTGTATGGCCCTCTAATCCACAAAGATAACAAATGAGCTTCTTACCAGAGACCTTTGGTGGTCTAGTGGTAGACTGAGAGGTCTTACTGGTGCTTGTATTTGCTGAATCCAGATGGTTTTGCTGAGGTATCTTCCGGGTGTCCCTCGATGCGTTCCATGCATTATGGCTCCATGCTTGCCCCTTCTTTCTGGCAGCAACAAAAACATCAGCTAACCGAGCCGCTTCCATTGCTGAACCAGGGTTGTGTTCTTTGATCCAAACCTGAAGCTCAGGAGATAACATTCTGAGAAACTGCTCCAAGATTATAGTTTCACCAATGTCATGAATAGTTTTACCCTTTGGCTGGATCCATTTCCCATAAAGCTCCTCCAGTCTCTTCGGAGGCGTGGGTTCGAATCCCACTGCTGCCACCAATTGTCAGGGACCAAGCAGTAAAGCATAAAGGACACAGGTGGTTTTAATTCAAAAAAAGGGTTTTATTGACCCAAAAATATGAAAATATATTTAACAAAGCCAAACTTAAACAGGCAGACCAATAAAAGAGGTCAACTCAATAGACTAAACTCAAGATAATAATTAACAAAACCTCAAACAAACATATGGTAAACTGACCTCCTGAAATGACACACAGGGGGACTTAAATACTGGTTTAGCTAAACCAAATGACACACACGGGGGAAAACAAGATGGCTGCCATATAACCAACTAATCCAAAACATTTAAACAAACATGAAACACCCCCCAGGCAATGAAGCATGTGGTGCAATCCAATTAGGCTGTCAGTAGTACTTCAGGTCTCCCAGCCCTTTGCCACACCTTTTGCCAGACAGGAGGAGACACCAACCCCCAGGTAACTCAAACAAAGAAAGATGCATTAATATAAAACAGAACTTTGACCTTGCAAGGTTAATATGTGTGCACGCCATATAAACATTGGAAGGTGTGATGGAAAAATGAATACATTTAATAAAGAAACGATATTGAACAATAAATAGAATATTTTAAAGTAGTGACTGTAAATTAAACTAAAGTGAATCAACAGGTGGTGAGGTGTGGAGCTTACCATGTGTGGCATGCCATCACAAAGACTCTTCTTTATGCATCCCACCTCCTCCCCATCTCCAACTCAGCCAGAGCTATATTCAAGGTTCAGTCTTCATGTTCACCACCACCAGTGTCCAGACTCCGGAGGGTCCTGTCCTAAATCCTGTCACTGCTGAGATTCTGTTCTGCCTTTGTTCACCAAGTTTTAATTTTAATTTCTTTGATGTTTTACCTTTAGATTGATTTTAAATAAACCCCTAATATAACAGAAAACTCTTGCACCTTGATGCAAATAGCCTAGTGCATGTAAACAGGCATGCTTGGTGCAATACAAATTTAAATATGTAGCATTAGATCTGTTCAGGTTCTCAATTATAAAGGTCATAACAATCTTAAGAGCTGGACTTTAAGTTTGTAATGACGTTTCACCTCTCATCCACAAGGCATAGCATAGCATCTTTATTTATAATGCACTTTACATCCAACAATGTTGACCAAAGTGCTACAAATATAAAACAGAGGGGAAACAGTTTAAATTACATATAAAATATCTTAAAATTAAAAATAATATAATTAATAATAAACGTATTAAGAGACATCAACAAGTCCTGCTGTGCTAAAAGCCAAGGTAAATAAATATGTTTTAAGACGTGATTTAAAAACAGATAAGGAAGGTGCCTGTCTAACATGTAAAGGCAACTCATTCCACAATTTTGGTGCTGCCAAAGCAAACGCCCGATCCCCTCTGAGCTTATGATTAGTCCTGGGCACGCTCAGGAGGAGCTGGTCTGCCGACCCGAGGGACCGGGAAGGTATGTATGGATGAAGAAGCTCAGAGAGGTACACAGGGGCAGCATTGGACAAACATTTAAAAACAAATAAAAGAAGCTTAAAATGGATCCTAAAATGCACGGACAGCCAATGAAGTGAATATAATGGTGATATGGGGTGGGGTGATATGCTCGTATCTATGAGTGCCAGTTAAAAGGTGTGCAGTAGCATTCTGGACTAACTGCAGTCGAAAAACAGAAGATCGACTCACCCCAAAATAAAGAGAATTACAGTAATCCAGCCGAACGGTTACAAAAGCGTGGATTACTGTTTCAAATTGCTGTCTCGTAAGAAAGTGCTTAATTTTGGCCAGTTGCCTCAGATGAAAGAAACTAGACCTTACAACCAACCCGATCTGGCTTTCAAGCTTAAGCTCAGGATCCATTTTAAAACCCAGATTAACAATCTCTGGTTTACAGAATGATTTCAGGGATTGCAAATCAACACACGGAACAGCAGTGGAGGCAAGTCTGAACACCATTACTTCAGTTTTAGAATCATTAAAACAAAGAAAGTTTAGCGCCAACCACGACTTGACGTCCTCCAGACATGTTTGTAAACGATTTACAGACGACCCATCTTTCTTTTTAAGAGGAACATAAATCTGGCAGTCATCTGCATAACAGTGAAACGAGAGTCTGTGTTTTCTAAAAATTGAGCCCAATGGAAGTAAATAAAGTGAAAACAGGATAGGGCCCAGAATGGAACCCTGTGGTACTCCATGAGACAACGGAGCACAGGAGGACTCACAGTTTCCTAAGCGAACTGAAAAGGTTCGGTTTGTTAAGTAAGACCTGAACCATTTCAGAGCCACACCTGTTATACCGACACACTGCTCCAAACGTGAGATTAAAATTTCATGGTTTACAGTGTCAAATGCAGCAGTTAAATCGAGTAAAATAAGAATGACACTTTCACCAGAATCACATGATAAAAATATATCATTAAAAATTCTTAAAAGTGCTGATTCAGTGCTATGCATTGCTTTAAAACCAGATTGAAAAATTTCCTGAACATCTTGTGCATTCAAGTATGAGATCAATTGGTCATGTACAATTTTTTCCAAGACTTTAGATAAAAAGGGCAGCTTAGATATTGGTCTAAAGTTCTCAACAGCGTTTGTATCTAGCCCAGGTTTCTTAAGAAGTGGTTGCACAATTGCATCTTTGAAATTCTTTGGAACCACACCTGAAGTAAGGCTGCTATTTAAAATGGTTAAAATAGTTGGACATATGGTAGAAAAAACTTCTTTCAGAAAAAGGGGAGGGATAGGATCATATGGTGAGCCTAAAGGCTTTAAATGATCCACCACCTCCTGTAGCTGAGCAAGAGTAACCGACTCAAACTGTTGAAAGACAGCTGAGCAAATTGGAAGATCAGAGGGGTCAAATGTGGGCAAAATAATCTGCGCCCTAGCCGAGGCTACCTTGTTTATAAAGAAGTGCAGAAACCTTTCACACATTTCAAGTGAAGGCTCAAAACTAAGAGCAGAGGGAGGGCTTAAAATAGTCTCAATTGACTTAAACAATATGTGTGGTTTCTGATAATTCACCATAATAATGTTTGCAAAGTGTTTCCGCTTTGCTTCTTTTATTGTAAGCTGATATAAGGCCCAGCACTCTCTTAAACTTTGTAAAGAGACCTGTAAGTTATCTTTTTTCCATCTCCGCTCAGCCCTACGACATTCACGCCTCGCAGCACGGGTTTCATCGTTCAACCAGGGTTCAAGCTTTGTCTTAGGATGCTTAATTTTTAGAGGGGCAACAATATCCAAGACAGTCTGACAAGTGGTATGAAACCAAAAACTGAGTTCCTCTACGTATTGGAGTGTCTCAGGAATGGAGAACTGATTATAGTAGGTGGAGAACCGTGCTGCCGTGGAAGAATTTAACAAACGAGATGTCTTTGCAGGGACAAGCCCTCTGAATTCATTTCTAGATAAAGAGATGTCAAACAGAACCGGCATATGATCGGAGACTTTCAGATTAAAAACAGGCAATAAGTGGGCTAAAACCAGATCGAGAGTGTGGCCACACTGTTGCGTGGGTGCAGACACACATCGAACTAAATTAAAAGAATCAGTAAGATTCAAAAAGTCTTTAACCATGGGCTTATCTGGACAGCACACATGAATATTAAAATCCCCAACAATAAGAAAGGAGTCATATTTTATCGTGACTTCAGTTAGAAATGCAGCAAATTCCTTTATAAAGTCTTTACTGTATTTTGGGGCCCTGTATATCATTGTGCACAGTACAGGGGGAGAACAGGCTATTTCAAACAGTAACAGTTCAAAACTGGAAAAATAAAATTCCAATGAAACCTGCTTGCACTTGTAGCAATCTCTGAAGATAGTAGCTACTCCTCCACCTCGACCAGATCTGCGTGGGACATTAAAATAGCAGCAGTCCGAAGGCAAAAGTTCTGCAAAGGCGCTGGAATCACCAGCAGTTATCCACGTCTCAGTTAAGCAGAGAAAGTCCAAGTAGTGTGACAAAAAATATTCCTTAAGGATAAAAGTCTTATTTGATACCGATCTGGCGTTTACCAGGCCAAATTTGGCCGGAGTTGAATAGTCACTAGACTTTGAAGCTCGCGCAACGTAACGCAGGTTTTGCATACTCACTCCGCGCCGCCGTGGACAGGGAGGCAGGGAGCGGCCGGGCGGGAACAGCCCAGAGCCAGCGAGCGGCACCAGACACGCATAGGATGGCCTACGAAGATGCCAGGGAAAAGGGGCGCGACAGGCAACGCCAGGCACAGCACAACCAAACGCCAGACAGGCCTTCAGTTTCACCAATCTCCCACTCCTTTTGCCGCGACGGCGGCCCCGCTTCCGCGGAGACGGCACAGGTACACGGAGCAGGTGAGTAGGAAGCAACGACAGGAGTGGAGGCGGTATTTTGTGTGCATTTCCCAGTCTACACACCGGCGTATTGGGAGATAGTTGGAGATCAAGTAAAACTTGGCGATCATAGACCAGCAGGGAGTCGACATCATAACAAAATAAAAACATTAAAACAGAAACGTGGAGGAACAGACGGCAAGCCATACACATTGGCGCCATCTTTACCCTGTTACTCACAGTGAATGCTCACTGTGAGCTCCGGCAGACGTCCCCTTCTTTTTTAAAGTTCTTAAGACAAAGCACTATACTATGAACAGCAAGACATCTCCAACAGAAAGAAGCTAAAGGAAGGGCAGACATCTGCCTTGAATGGTTAAAGGGTGAGAAAAAAGAAGAGACAAAAGTGGAGAGACCACACAGCAAATCCAGCACGTCCAAATTAACACTGTCGGATTTGATTTCAACACTATTAAAGTGTCTATATGGGTCCAGTGTTAAACACCAAATCTGTCTGGAGTTGATAATTTAACACTTGGTGTTAAGAGTTTATATATTAACTCTCAAAGAGTATTTTAGTTTAACTGCGTAAGAGTTATCTTCTAATTCATTCTAAAAAGCGGGAATTTTACTGTTCTGAACTTCTAGAAATTTCTTTTGGAAATAAACATTTACTAAAAAGACGCAATGGTTTTTGAAAAACATTTATTCTGAACTGTGCAGCACAATTTCAAAACATTTTCTGAAAGATGTAACAGTGTACATGTTCTCACTTTCATTAGAATTTTGTTTATCAAAAGGTCTGACATAGGTGAGCTGGTAAATGCAAATAACAGCATTCTCATCACTTATTTCTTCAATACAATATGCATGTCCTTTATTCATCACTTTGTGGAACTTCAACGCACTTCTGCTCTCCCCCATATTCCATCTTCACAAGCATATCCTATGTGGAGATTGAAAACAACTTAGTTGACACTAATTAATGGCACAAATAATCCAGTAAACAATTGCAGCACAGAAAAAAAAAAGGAATCCTCTTTGAGCCATTACTTGTGTAAAGTATTTTCCCAAAAGACAAGAACACAGGCAACAGGTAATACTGAACTAAATGTAAAACCTCAACCTTTTTAATTTTTACCTAAACCGTGTGCACAAAACTCTGGAGGGATCTATGCTAACGTCGAATCCAGTCAGTACGCCTGCTACTGCTGTTTGCTCGTTTTGTTTTATAGGAGATCATTTTCAGGCTTCAAGTAGAACCATTATACCAACATTTCACATTCTAGACATTGTTTTAGGTGTATTTGACCAAAAGTTTGACTGAAAATTCACATGCAAGCTTTTTTTCAAGGCTGCAAACAATACCTTTCAGCTAGCTAAAACAGAATATTATGCTATCGCCGAGCAGCATGGCTAATGCCTTTCACACAGCTTTGTCTCAACTCCAAAGAGCCACAGAAGTAAAAGCTAATAATAATAATTGAAACAATCTTTGAAAAAAATGACTTACCAAGCATGGCAAACAACTCAAATATGTAGAGCAAAATGTTCTGAAACGGCTTCACTTCAGCTTCGATTGGAGCCTATGGTGCTGGGGGCGGAGTCTGTGAATTTACTCTGTTGGTGTCATAGCCCCTCTAGGAGTTCAGAGTTAAGAGGTCAAGAGTTAATGTTTCCATTGTAACACCTCCAGATTTGACATAGAAACACTCATTTTTAACACTTGATTTTAACTACTATCACTTTACACCTCAGAGTTACATTAAAAGAATGTGACTCTACTTAGAGTAAAATTAACTCTACTTTTGCAAGAAGACTATTAACACCAAAACATTTAACACTTTTGAATTTGCTGTGCAGGAACAACAAATGGGAGAAAAGTGAGACGAATACAGAGAAAGATGAATGAAGATCAGGAGTGATATGCAGTAGTAGTGTGTAAATGCATGGAAAGTGAGAAGAAGTAAGTGAAGTAAAAAAAAATGCTCAGGGCATGAGAAAGCCCAAATCAATGACAGCCTATCTAAGGGATGGTTCAGGCTCGCCTCATTAACTGGGAAGTGGTGACAAAGGAGAACAGCCTGATACCTGAAGGCTTTTAACCAAATTGGAAACTGCCAGATAAATATAATTCATACTAATCCCATGCTTTTTCTTAGGCCAAGGAAGGGAGCACCAACTAAATGGACTGATTCTTTTATAGTGCTTTTCTATTCTCCCAGAGAACTTAAAGCACTTAACTGATCCAATCAGTTAAGTGCTTTAAGTGATTTTTAAGTACTTACTAACATTCACACATATTCATATTCTGATGGATGCATCAGAGAGCAATTTAGGTTAACTGAAGAAAGCCGGCATAAAGATGATTGGACTAGCCCAGGGGGTGGGCAACTCCAGGCCTTGAGGGCCGGTGTCCCTGCAGGTTTTAGATGTGTCCTTGAACCAACACAGCTGATTTAAATGGCTAAATTAGCTCCTCAACATGTCCTGAAGTTCTCCAGAGGCCTGGTAACGAACTAATCATGTGATTCAGGTGTGTTGATCCAAGGTGAGATCTAAAACCTGCAGGACATCGGCCCTTGAGGCTAGTCACTGGCATGGGAAAGGGGAAATTATATAAATCTTAGATTAGCCACCAAACACAAGGGGACCAGATGTGTGAGTACAGAGCTTCCTCACTGAACTTACATGCAAGCTTCATCAACACATCTCCTACAGGTGAAGCAGAGGTATGAGTGTGTGTGAAAGGTAAAGCACTGTAGAGTAATATAGTGTTAGAAGTGTGTGATTTAAGGTCTTTAGTCAGTTAGACATAACTATCATTGCAACAAGAGATAATCTATGGATTACAATTGAGTACTTCGTTAATGCATAAAGTGCAGGTTTTATCTCTTCTCTTAGCTACAGCCACAGCGGTGACTGTTAGTAACTATTAAATGTACAAAAAGAATTTAAAGGCTTAGTCTATATGCAGATTTGACACGTCAGCAGTTTAGGTGTCCTGTTGTAGAATCTTTTAGTGTAACTTCATCTGAAATCAGCCAATTTTTACAACATATCCTGCTCAACTATCTTATTTGTATGCAAATTTTATTCTGCAGGATTTTAACATTTACAGTCATTGCTTACATTTTCAGCTACATATATCAAGTACTTTTGAAGATTTCTTTGAAGATTTATACATATTTTTAAAATGGTCAACTAGCCATAGTAAGGCCTTTTTTTTCCCACACATTGAAACATGAAGCAATGTTTGAACATTAATATATATATATTTTAAAAAAACAACCTGTTTTTTTTTTTCTTACAATCAAGATGAATCTGAATCTGAAATTTGGAACAAACGCATCAAAAATGGTCTAAATATCAGCTAGTTAAAAATACAATTTAAAAAGAATTTTAAAAAAGCAGAGCACTCCTGTTACATAGAATGCTTTTTAACAAACAGTTTTAGTCACAAAAATTATTAAAATGCCATTTTCATTCAACTTTCACGTTGGAATGCACAAATATGACAGGATGCACCACAAAAACAAAAATGTCAGTAGGCAGTCTAATCCAAATAGCACAAAATGTTGAAGTTCCCACATTAGTACTCTAAGTATAACTCAGAAAATAATTGTGTACAGATTCACCACACCTGACACATTCAAAACCACAACCACAGCAATGTGTTATTAAAGCAACCGGTTAGGCAATACACGTTTTTGCCTACTGACAGGGGGATCAAAGACTGGTCTCTAAGCTCGTGTGACTGGGGCACAAGCAATAATTTTCCCAGCAACTGTAAACCTCCAGAAACTACTCCTAACTCAAATAATAATTTGTTCTTGATTGGTAGCTGCCAGATGGTCACAAACCAATTTCTAAGCCTTGTGACTGGGGCCTTATCGGCCTTTTCCTTAGATCTTTTGGTTAATGTTGTGTCTGTAAAACCTCAATGCTAAAATCAACACAGGGAGACTGAGGAAGCAGCACAGATTCCAAATCCAGGATAGAGACGGTCAGTGAATGTGGTGTTGAAGGTGTGGAGGTGGATCAGAGTATCAGAGGAGACTCTGTAGAAGGACAGAGTGCCAGCAGGACAGTCCACATACACTGCTACTCTGTTAGAGACAGAGGAGGTTGAGTAGGAGGATATTGTTTTGTCATTGTGCCAGGCAAAATGAGGACCGTTGTTAGTGCACTGCAGACTCCAGGACTGAGTGTTGTGTCCAAATGCAGAGTCATAACTGCCTCCTTTCCTGCTGATTTGTCTGTAACTCACTGTTATCCAAACCTCTCCACTCCACTCGACCTCCCAGTAACAGCGACCAGTCAGACCATCTCTACACAGCAGCTGAAACCAAACATCAAATCTGTCTGGATGATCAGGATATGACTGAACCTGCTCCACATGTGTCACCTTCCTGTTGTTGTCAGACAGTTGGAGTTTTCTGTTTACGGTGTTCGTGTCGATTGTGAGTTGACAGGAATCTGATGGAGAGAACAAACACAATCCAGCTGCAGTTATTGATCCATCATCTGTTCATTGATTGACACTTTGATGATGACTCCTGACATGAGAGATGTGAATGAATGATTTGACAATTTGAAGATAGTTGAATGTGTACGGCTTTTTTTACTTGAATCACATTAAAAACACACTTACACTTCCTCAGACCTGGTGTCAACCATTGGACTCCAGCAGGCTCCACCCTGAAAAGAAGAGGGGGTCAGACCAGCACAGTCTCTTTCAGCATGTACACATGGACATTACATCCCCCTCATGCACATACTGTTAAACACTGATAAAGGAACAGTCCAACATTTTCTCAAATACACTTCAATCCATATGTGGATCAAAGTGGTGATGATTTGGACTGATCCTGGATCTGTCAGTCTTTTGAAGCAGCTGTTGGATAAATCTATAAAGTCAAATCATTGGTCCACCGTTGTAATAACTGGTGCATTCATAGAAGAACACTTTAAATTGGGAAAATATTGTGTCATCATCATGATTCTTTCCCCTGACTGGACAACACAAAATGAGGAAGAAAAAGTACTTGATGATGTTACGACTTAATTCCAATCTGCACATTACTACCTGCGCCCCCCCCCCTTATTTTAACTGGGATTTACAATGGAAATGGCAAATAGTAAACATATTTACTGGATTCCTCTAAAAAAAAAAAAAAAAAAGCTTACCGATAGAAAATGTAAACATTCACGTGGGATAGATGTGTGCTTATAACAGGCCAGTGTGAAATTATATGGTAAGTTGGCAGTAAACACTGGATTGTCCAAAAAGTTTTAAAGTTTTTTAAAACATAAATAAAGTGATGCAATAATTATTAACTTTCATAGATCTATATTTTAATCACAATGGAACATAGAAAACATATCAAATGTATAGTCTAAAAAAGTGCTCTAATTTAGGAAAAATAAATTTAGCTCATTTTCACTTTGATAGCAACATACCTCAAAAAAGCTGGGTTAGGAATAAAAATGACCTCAAAAAGTAAGTGGTACCACAATAAAAAGGTGGTGTTTATCAAACACTACTGAGATAATTACATGTGCATGTGTAACCAACATAGACTATGCAACCACTTAAAACTGGACTCAAAAGTGTAATCAAATCAATATTGTATAAATATCGTATTCGAATGATTACTGCCATATAGATAAGAGAGATACTGCTCTGTGAGCTCCATTCACTCTCTTGTTTCTTTTTCAACTTTAATTTTTTTAAAATTAATTTTAGGTAGCATTAAAAGAAAAAAAAAAAAAACACAGTAAAGAAAATTACAAACCAACAAACATACAAACAGGCTGGAGTTTACATTTATTTTCCATCTATTCCATTCGCATTTCTTGTTGTGTTGTTTTCTTGGTGCCACTTCGGAATGCTTTCCACTTCCTCCATTGTCCATTGTATTTACATCCCATCAATCTGATATTGAATGTTATTTTTTCCATCTCTGAGATACCCTCTACAATACTAATCCAATCTCGTTGAGTGGGAGGGTCTGGATGTAACCACTTCTTTGTAATTGCTTTTTTAGTTGCGGCTAGAATAATTTTTACTAAATATAAGTCCTCCTTTTGTATCTGTTCCTTTATGTTTCCAAGATACATCACTTGGCAGGTGTTTGGGAGTGCATATCCCAGAATATTATCCATGGTCATTTTAAGGTCTTCCCAATACTTTTTAATTTTTATGCACTTCCAGAATACATGTGAATGGTCTGCTTCTGTTTCTCCACATAGTCTCCAACATTCCTGTGGACTTGAGATCTGTTTACTTTTAATATTGGGTGTAATGAAAAAAACGTGTCAATTTTTTCCATCAAAATTCCCTCCACAACAGCGAATTTGTTGTGCTGTGTTGTATTTCACACATACTGACCCATTCCTTCTGTTATAGTTATGGCCAGTTCAGCTTCCCATTTCTTTTTGAGGTAAAAGGTTGTGTCCTGTCTATCCTCACTCTCTTGTTTCAAACTCATTAAAATATCTGAAAGTTCAAAACCAAAACCAAAACTCCAAACTCAGTAAAACAACATGTTACATGATAAACCATTTACAGCAGTTTAAAGTTCAGGAAAGTTTCTTTATGGTTCAGATGATGATTATAAAGTGTACAGGTCAAAGTGCGTGAAACTGACTGTTACGATTGGTCAAAATTAGTCCATATAAATATAATAAATGTTACCCTTTTTTTTTAATAAACAAGGAAAACACCTTTAGTCTTTTTTTCATTTGAATATATATTTTTAAACTGATTAAAAATCAAAGCTAATGCTATACCAGCTTCTAGCATTGCTGAACAGTGCATAAAGCAAACCTGATTACAGAAGCTCCCAAAAAACAACCAAACACATCCAAACCTCAAAAAAAAAAAAAAGTTGACTAAGCCCCAAAAGAGCAATAAACCTGTGTAGTTATTACAGTACAGTCTCAATACTTTCTTTTCTTGTTTGAATAGAGATTTCGCTAAAAGATGTGCTGATCCCTATTACAAACGGTCTGGTAGTTTTATTTGGAATTGTGCAGGGCTTGTCTCCATCATTGTTTCAAAGAAAAGAATTATCAAGATGCGGTGATAGCCAAATTGGCCAGCAGATGTCACTTTGGAGATGAGTTTCAGATTGTTTATGCACCTCAATACAATTCTGGTGTTGTGCCAAAAAACCACCCACCCACTTTAACCCCAGACTCTGCCACATGTGACATCTGCTGGTGATTAATAGGACAGGATTGCCTTTCATGTGTTTCTGTTTAGGCTCAAACCCATTTGATGTTTGGAGTCTTGCAATGACGAAACAATAATTCCTCAAAAAAAAAGTTAAACCAAAAGTAACAAGTCAGTTTTAAAAATGCGAGGAGTAGAAAGTGCAATATTTGCTTAAAAATGTAGGGAGTAAAAGTAAAAGATTCGAAGTAAAGTACAGATACCTGAAAATTCTACTTGGGTACAACAAAGTATTTGTTCTTTGTTACTTCTCTCACCTCTGTTTTCTATGTTCCACTGTGAATAAAATGTGGGATTATGAGATTTGCACATAATTAAATTCTGTTTTTAGTTTTATAAAATAAATTATTTTTGTTCTAAAGTGTTTAACAAAATCAGAAATCCTTATTCTGGAACTTTAAATGTTTTACAACCCAACTAGAGCTGGATTTTATTATCCCAGATGTAACAGTACTAAAGATATAGTTTTACATCTAATTTATAGCAAATTTTAATATGTAGATTATTTGGTGCTTTTAGTCTGTTAATGACACATCTATTTTGATTAAGGTGAAATGGATATTTGGTCCACTTTTAATATATTTTCTATAAGACATTTTCTCCATACCTGAGAGTGTCCAATTTCCAACCTTCATCCTTCACTCCAGCTGAAAGCAGCTTTATTCCTGAGTCTCCTGGATGGTTGTAGCTGATGTCCAGCTCTCTCAGATGGGAGGAGTTGAAACTCAGAGCTGAGGCAAGAGAAGTACAGCCTTCCTGTGTGATCAGACAGCCTGACAGACTGCAGACACACAAAACAACAATTCATACGTTACTGGAGGTCTTTCTTTCTTTCTTTCTTTCTTTCTTTCTTTTTTTTTCTTATTTCAGATACAATTACATCTATACTTTTCATCTATTAAATTCAGTTTCCTTTTTATTCATAAAGAGATTATTTCAAACAGACAAAAGGACCTCCAGTAACACAAGACCTCCTCAAATACCCCAGAAATCAGATTATGTCCTACGAACAATTACTTTATCCCAAAAAGATACTTCCAATGGAAACTGCTTAAAGCAGGGCCATCCAAGACAGCTGATTGGGGGATGCACGGAAGGAAAAGAACATTCTCCCTACTCAAACAACAACTGTCAAGGAACCAACTCTGGTTACTGATGATTATGTTTTTAAACATTTTCAGGTAGACACACCAGCATCCATCGTCAATTGTCTTTTATTGTCAGAGCAGGCAATATTGAAGGAAACCTGAAACTACCGGCTAAGGATACATTTAGATTTGGTAAAATTATAATTCATATCATCAGTAAAGACAACGGGTTATGTAGATTGGAGATGGCTAAAATTAATATCGAATCAGTCTTTACATTTCCCAAAACAATGTCAGATTCTATACAGAGAGTGCAGAATTATAAGGCAAATGAGTATTTTGTCCACATCATCCTCTTCATGCATGTTGTCCTACTCCAAGCTGTATAGGCTCGAAAGCCTACTACCAAATAAGCATATTAGGTGATGTGCATCTCTGTAATGAGAAGGGGTGTGGTCTAATGACATCAACACCCTATATCAGGTGTGCATAATTATTAGGCAACGTCCTTTCCTTTGGCAAAATGGGTCAAAAGAAGGACTTGACAGGCACAGAAAAGTCAAAAATAGTGAGATATCTTGCAGAGGGATGCTGCAGTCTCAAAATTGCAAAGCTTCTGAAGCGTGATCATCGAACAATCAAGCGTTTCATCCAAAATAGTCAACAGGGTCGCAAGAAGCGTGTGGAAAAACCGAGGCGCAAAATAACTGACCATGAACTGAGAAAAGTCAAGCGTGCAGCTGCCAAGATGCCACTTGCCACCAGTTTGGCCATGTTTCAGAGCTGCAACATCACTGGAGTGCCCAAAAGCACAAGGTGTGCAATACTCAGAGACATGGCCAAGGTAAGAAAGGCTGAAAGACGACCACCACTGAACAAGACACACAAGCTGAAACGTCAAGACTGGGCCAAGAAATATCTCAAGACTGGTTTTTCTAAGGTTTTATGGACTGATGAAATGAGAGTGAGTCTTGATGGGCCAGATGGATGGGCCCGTGGCTGGATTGGTAAAGGGCAGAGAGCTCTAGTCCGACTCAGATGCCAGCAAGGTGGAGGTGGAGTACTGGTTTGGGTTGGTATCATCAAGCTCAACTCCCAGTCCTACTGCCAGTTTCTGGAAGACACCTTCTTCAAGCAGTGGTACAGGAAGAAGTCTGCATCCTTCAAGAAAAACATGATTTTCATGCAGGACAATGCTCCATCACACGCGTCCAAGTACTCCACAGCGTGGCTGGCAAGAAAGGGTATAAAAGAAGAAAAACTAATGACATGGCCACCTTGTTCACCTGATCTGAACCCCATTGAGAACCTGTGGTCCATCATCAAATGTGAGATTTACAAGGAGGGAAAACAGTACACCTCTCTGAACAGTGTCTGGGAGGCTGTGGTTGCTGCTGCACGCAATGTTGATGGTGAACAGATCAAAACACTGACAGAATCCATGGATGGCAGGCTTTTGAGTGTCCTTGCAAAGAAAGGTGGCTATATTGGTCACTGATTTGTTTTTGTTTTTGTTTTTGAATGTCAGAAATGTATATTTGTGAATGTGGAGATGTTATATTGGTTTCACTGGTAAAAATAAATAATTGAAATGGGTATATATTTGTTTTTTGTTAAGTTGCCTAATAATTATGCACAGTAATAGTCACCTGCACACACAGATATCCCCCTAAAATAGCTAAAACTAAAAACAAACTAAAAACTACTTCCAAAAACATTCAGCTTTGATATTAATGAGTATTTTGGGTTCATTGAGAACATGGTTGTTGTTCGATAATAAAATTAATCCTCAAAAATACAACTTGCCTAATAATTCTGCACTCCCTGTAGTTTTCTCTGGACCAAGAGTGATACGTTTAGCTGCACGTTCTCTTGAAATTGTAGGTTTTTGACTGGAATCCAAAGGTTAGTGTGGGCTTTCTCCCTTCTAAACCCACGGGAGTGTCTGCTATCCCATTTACGTAATTATTTTTTAAATCCCAGAATAATTGCAACCAAATAAACTACAGCAATATTTTTTTTTTCTGACTATGAAACTGGAGGATTCATACTTGCATACATCATGCATTCAGCCTGTTCTATGCTGCAGTTTCCTTCCACTAATGACTTTGCAAAAACTGCATAAAAAAGTGCACACAACAACAAAACATTATAATCCAGGAACATACTTTGCCAATCTGATCATAGCTGTTCATAGCACTTCCTACGTTGGAATACAAGTCATCATGTTGTCAGCAAGAACTACCACATGTCTACCATTACCTCCGAGAATCAGAAGTGGGAAATGTAGATCTTTTTTCCTACAGGCACTTGCAAAGGTTTGCTGGTGCTATTAAAAGTCAGGTTTGACTTTATGACTTTCTGTGTAGTTCATGGGAACTTAAATTGCACTGTCAGAAATAGGTTTTTTTTTTTTTGGTGCACATGCTCTAGAAAAAATTTAGAATTGAATTTAAAATCCTTCTCCTTACACACAGCTTCTATAGCTGCAAAGGGGCTACATTTATTATAACTACAATTATTACTAATAATTGTATTAGCCAGGAGGCTGAGGTATAACTAAACATCTGACATACTGAGCAGGAAAGTTCAGGAGAGATAGGTGAAGTCCATGCTAGTTTGCTAGATAGTCGGCTATGAGCTAAGCTAAGCTAGCAAATCCCTAAAGACAAATGAATAAACACTATCAGCAGGTGATCCAAAAGAGAGCTGCAGATTACATGATGAAATAAGATGTTTTGCAAGGGTTTTAATGGAAGTGATACCATACCATAACTTGATACCATACCTAATTAAATACATTAAATTATATTAAACTTGTGTTTTGGGCATTTTCTTTTCAGCAGGAAATTATTATTGTTGAAATTGTAAAACTCTAAACTGACCAGTGTGTTAAAAAAACAACAACAAACAAACATATAAAAATATAAAATAAATTTTATATATAAATTATGATTTGAATACTTTTTTGGACAAATGTAAATAAAGGGTAAATGTTGGGATTAAGTGTTTCTGCAATACTATAATTACACATTTAAATAGCAGTCAGCGAAAAGTCTTAATCCTGACCTGAGTGTTTCCAGTTTACAATAGGAACTCTTCATGCAAACAGACAAATGCTTCACTCCTGAATCCTTTAGATCATTGTCACTCAGGTCCAGCTCTTTCAAACTAGAGGACTGTGAGCCAAGAACTGAGGATAAAGCTTCACAGCTCGCCTCTGAGAGGTTACAGACACTCAGTCTGAAAAATTAGAAACAAACACAGACAATAACAATACTGATATTAATGTGTCATTATGGAATTACTAGATATACTAGATTTAGCAATATTTAGCCTTGAATAAATCCTTAATGTTTAATGTGACTCTCAAATACTGAAAAACATTATTATACAGTAACATATGGAAAAAGTTGACTTTTATTCTTAAAATTTTAAACCAATTTATTCTGTCACTTAAGAGAAACTCAATATTGTTTGAGCTGACCTGAGAGCATCCAGTTCACATTGTGGACTCTTCAGTGCAGCAGACAGAAGTATCACTCCTGAATCCCCCAGGTTGTTGTTACTTAGGTCCAACTCTTTCAAACTAGAGGCCTGCGATGTGAGAACTGACGACAGAGCTTGACAGCTTCTCTCCGAAAGGTTACAGACACTTAGTCTAGGAAAGAAAAAACAAGTTCTATTTGTCAAGGTCCCAGGTCTAGTGACTCAGTGTTTATGTTTTTGATTATTAATATCCTTTGATGTAGTTCATTTCTGGTTATATATTTGATAGTTTCTAGCCTTTAGGTTTTGTTGCTGTGCTTCCCATGTGTTCCTTGTGTTACATCTAGTCATCATTTTTTCCATGTTTGTCTATTTCTTGTTTTACTTTGATATCTCTGTGTCCTGTGTTAGTCTATTCTGCTTTGCTTCCTCCCATTAACATGTGTCTATTTTCAGTTTGTCTGCTTCTCTTCCTGTTGTTTCCAGGTTTCAGGTTTCTTTTCCCATGTTTTAAGTTTCTTGTTTCATGTAGTGTTTTGTGTTTAGATTTTCCAGCTTAGAGCTAGGTTTTTGTTTGTTTGCTTTGTGGTTGGTTCTACTGAAAAAGAACCAGAATGATCAAATCATGCTTTAAAAATCATCAAAATTATTTTAACATTCAAAACACCAGTACAGGGACTGTATAAGAAGCATAATGTGTTGATGCATGCTCAATCATCCAAGTAAGTAAATCTCCCAGCCCATTGTTCCTTCAGTGGGCTGGTTTCAGTCATTATGCAAGTGTACTGTTTATAAGATTGGGGAAACCTGCAGTCAGCTGAGACTGAAGAAGTTACTTGGATGAGTGATGAAACGTTTCTCCCACTGAAAACTCTACATCCAGATGAACAGAATCAACTTTTGGAGAAGCATAATGTGTTCTTTCCTTCTGCTCCTAGTTAGCACTCTGAATGCACAGTTATGGATCAGTTGTTGATTCATCACATACTGTAGTCCACATAGCAAAACATTGCTGCAGTCAAGTCTGTACATTAGTTTCTCAGAGAGAAAAGATTTAAAGTGATTACAAATCATATGTAATGACAGACAACAAAAACCTGGCCAAAATGTTTTGTCTATATTATTTTTACTCTTTTTCATGATTCCTCCACAGAGTGGACAAGAGCTCAGAGGTTCCCAGCGGTCAGTCTGCCCAGCAGCAACAAACACATCTGGACTCCATATTTATGGTCTGTACACATACAATATTAGTTTTATATTCATTCTGTTCACAGTCATGTTCATGATGGGTATGGGGGTATGGGAATTGGTTGTCTCTCATGTAGAAGGTTGATGGACACATCTCCACCTCCTTCCATCTACATGCCATAGTGTGATACATGTAGTTATTCTTATATCCCTTTCTCCCAGTGACTAGGATGGAGTTCACACAAGAAATTATTTTACTTGTTGGAACAGACAAAAAACAAAGGAAATATCTAGGTGTTTGACAAAAATTTATGGATAACTAAAAAAGTTATATCAGAAATAAATATATAGCATTTTAAGTCTGTGTTTCAGTTTAAAATGACCTTTATCACATACTGCACAAAGATTCCAGAAGGGGAAGGTTTCTTATTATATGCTTTTACCTGTGGAACATAACGCTGGATTTTATCTTTCAGAGAGTGCAGTATAAAACCGTATCCCTGTTAAAACGTTGCCATGGAAATGAACTGAAATGCTGGCTTCAAATGAAATTTTTTGGGCTCTGGATGCAAAGGTATGAGTAAAATGTAATTTATAGGAGCTCTTGTCCGATAAGACTTGATTTATACTTCTCTGCTACAGTTTCTGTACTGAAGGTGAGGTAAAAACTCAGCTATGATTACTGACAAAAGAAAATGATGTAGTTAAAGTCTGGTGACAAAAAAACATGAATTAGAAATGGAGAGCACAGACCACCGAGACTAGTAAACCAGGGGGAAGACCACTGAAAATCACAACAGCCAAGAATTTATATTGATTCTGACATTTTTCTTCCATCTGATAAGGGTTACAACCACAAATGTTTCAGAGACTCTGACACTTTCTAATGCTGTGATATATTGAAAGTATATTATACTTAACCGTGGATGCTGAATGCTGATGAAAATTATATTCAATAGCTTTAGAGTTTCTATAAGAGTTTCTATTAGAGGCTAGAACCTATTAAAATATTGTGTGTGGGGGGGGGGGGGGGGTTCTTTCAATTGAGCATTTGCTATTTTGTTAACTATAATCAGCATTTTAAAATTAAAGAAGCGAGCACACATTTACATACAGAGCTTTGTTGGAGGCTTTGATCACTGGTAGCAGTCTCAGAAGAGCCTCCTCTGAAGCTGAGAATTTCTTCAAGTCAAACACATCCAGATCTTCTTCCGATGCCAATAAGATGAAGACCAGAGCTGACCACTGTGCAGGAGACAGATTATTTGTCAAGAGACTTCCTGAACTCAGGAACTGTTGGATCTCCTCCACTAGAGAACGATCATTCAGTTCATTCAGACAGTGGAACAGGTTGATGCTTTTCTCTGCAGACAGACTCTCGCTAATTTTCGCTTTAATGTACTGGACTGTTTCTTGGTTGGTCTGTGAGCTACTTCCTGTCTGTGTCAGCAGACCATGTAGTAGATTCTGATTGGTCTGCAGTGAAAGACCCACGAGGAAGCGGAGGAACAAGTCCAGGTGTCCGTTTGGACTATTTAAGGCCTTGTCCACAGCAGTCTGATAGAAGTATTTCTCGTTAGATTCTCTTCTTTCAAACTTCCTGGAGGTTGTGTGGTTTTCTTCCAGCAGATTGACTCCAGAGTCGATGAAGGTCAGGTGGACATGAAGAGCAGCCAGAAACTCCTGAACACTCAGATGGATGAAGCAGAACACCTTGTCCTGGTACAGTCCTCTCTCCTCTTTAAAGATCTGTGTGAGCACTCCTGAGTAGACTGAGGCTGTTTTGATATCGATGCCACACTCTGTCAGGTCTGATTCATAGAAGATCAGGTTTCCTTTCTGCAGCTGATCAAAAGCCAGTTTTCCCAGTGACTCAATCATCGTCCTGCTCTCTGGACACCAGTGTGGATCTGTCTCAGCTCCTCCATCATACTTGACCTTCTTGACTTTGGCCTGAACCACCAGGAAGTGGATGTACATCTCAGTCAGGGTCTTGGGCATCGTATTCCACTTTCTTGTTTTCAGCACATGCTCCAGAACTGTAGCAGTGATCCAGCAGAAGACTGGGATGTGGCACATGATGTGGAGGCTAGGTGATGTCCTGATGTGGGATATGATATTGTGTGCCTTCCACCAACTTCTGAATCTCTTTCTGAAGTACTCCTCCTTCTGTGTATCAGGGAACCCTCTAATTTCTGTTACCCTGTCAATGCATTCCGCAGGGATCTGATTGGCAGCTGCAGGTCGTGTGGTTATCCAGAGGTGAGCAGAGGGAAGCAGTTTCCCTCTGATGAGGTTTATCAGCAGCACATCCACTGATGCGGACACCGTAACATCAGTCAGTTTCTCAGTTTTGTTGAAGTCCAGAAGAAGTCGACACTCATCTAGACCATCAAAGATGAACACAACCTCGAAGTCATCAAAGCTGCCGATTCCTGCTTCTTTGGTTTCAGTAAAGAAGTGATGAACAAGTTCCACCAAGCTGAACTTTTCCTCTTTCAGCACATTCAGCTCTCTGAAAGTGAATGGAAATATGAACTGGATGTCCTGGTTGGCTTTGTCTTCAGCCCAGTCGAGCGTGTATTTCTGTGTTAAGACTGTTTTCCCAATGCCAGCCACTCCCTTTGTCAGCACTGTTCTGATTGGTTGTTCTCTTCCAGGTGATGCTTTAAAGATGTCTTCTTGTCTGATTGTTTTTTCTGGTCTGTCTGGTTTCCTGGATGCTGTTTCAATCTGTCTGACCTCATGTTCATCATTGACCTCTGCAGTCCCTCCCTCTGTGATGTAGAGCTCTGTGTAGATCTGATTCAGAAGTGCTGGATTTCCTGCTTTAGCAATCCCCTCAAACACACACTGGAACTTCTTTTTTAAAGCAGATTTTTGTTTCTGACAAACTACAATGGGAGTTCCTAAAGGCACAAAAGGGCAAAAATATCAATTAAGTATTTATAAACTAGAGATGCCACTTATTTCTACAACAAACAGGTTTTTGAATGCATTTTTGTAGATCTCTTGACACATTAGTAAATGTTTTTTTTTCATCTAGCATAAATCTTTAGAAAAATCCTCTTACTGCTCTGCAGTCGGTCAGCCAGCTCCTCCTGCTTCATTCCCCTGAGGAAGTCTAATGTGATCTTCAAAACTGCATTTCTGCTGCTTCTCCTCCGCTCTTCATCCTCACCTGCTAATACTTCCTCATCTTCCATTTGTCTCTCTGCCCATTCTGGGTAATCTTGACGCAAAACCTTGTGGATCGTCTTCAATTCATTCTTCACAAAAATAATGATGTCGTCTTCCAGCATCTGGAAAACATTACTGCATTAATGATCTAACCACCCCTCAATCTCTATAGGGTGCTGGGTAAAGAGGAAAGCAGAAGGAAAAGAAATACCCAGAAGCAATAAACAGAACAATACCCCAAGGTGAGACAAGACAACGTTTAATGACATACAGTAATGTATACCAAGGCAGTAAAAACAGGGAGTCGAAAAGTACTCAGTCATCATGAAATTCCCCCAGAAACCTGAGCTTATAGCAAAATAACTATGGGATGGTTCAGGCTCACATAATCAAGCCCTAACTCAAAACTTTAACCACAAAGTAACACTAAATGTCTAATCCTAAAACCAGAGAGCATCTCTGTTTTCTGAAACCAAACTGGGAGCTGGTTCTACCCAAGATGGGCTTTGCAGTTGAAGGTTCTTCCTGCCATTCCACTTTTAAAAGCTCTAAGAACCAGAAGTAAGCCTGCAGTCTGAGAGAAGCATGCTTTTTTTGAGATAAGAAGAAATAAGATACCGCAATCTCTTTAAAATATGACAGAAAATCCAGGTTTTGTTGAGCTTGTATGTTGGTTCATCACTGCAGTATTTCTTTACTACAACCATGTTCATGTTCAACACTGGGTTGAATATTATTAAATCACTCTAACTGTTTGCAGTAAGAACTAGGTCCCTCCTTGAAATTCAAAGCATCGCTTATTTAAAAGAATTGACATATATTTCTATATAACAGCTCCTCTCTGTTGTGACCTTCTCACACTCATGAAAGCAATGCCCTATAAAAGCTGGCCTAGGTCTTCCACTGCACCTGGCATCAAATTATTGGTGACCTTTGTGTCTTGGTTAGGTTATGTTTAATAAATGATTTTATATTTATGTAAACTTTTTGTGTAAACTCCCTCCTTGTCACCTACTTTGAGGTGACAAGGAGGGAGTTTAGGTGCTTGTTTGAGATCTTTAGATCCACTGGTAAGATTAAACTTTAAGTCACTAATGATTTACAAGTTGGCTTGTGGTTTGCTAAATGCTTATCTAAGTTGAACTGAGTTGGAGTATAGCCTCATTAAAGGTGGCCCAGGTCTTTCATGCAATCGAATAGAACATCAACTTATTGGTGGTCTTTGCATCTTGTTTAGGTTACGTTTTATTTAGGTAAACGTCTTGCATGAACTCCCTCCTTGTCACTGGGAGAAAGGGATATAAGAATAACTACATGTATCACACTATGGCATGTAGATGGAAGGAGGTGGAGATGTGACCATCAACCTTCTACATGAGAGACAACCAATTCCCATACCCCCATACCCATCATGAACATGACTGTGAACAGAATGAATATAAAACTAATATTGTATGTGTACAGACCATAAATATGGAGTCCAGATGTGTTTGTTGCTGCTGGGCAGACTGACCGCTGGGAACCTCTGAGCTCTTGTCCACTCTGTGGAGGAATCATGAAGAAGAGTAAAAATAATATAGACAAAACATTTTGGCCAGGTTTTTGTTGTCTATGAAAATACCTTTAACAACATACTATAAATAAAAATGTGTGCACAGCTAAACAATCGGTGCACAGTGCAAGTTTAGATATTAAAATCTGGACAAAAAAAGCTGCTCAGACAAGAGAGATATCATCACATTGCTCAGCTATTTTGAACCCAAGTCATCAAGCAACAAACCTGAGAGTGGTCCTTGACTCATATTTTAAGCCCAGGATTAATTTGTTGTCTGTCATTACATATGATTTGTAATCACCTTAAATCTTTTCTCTCTGAGAAACTAATGTACAGACTTGACTGCAGCAATGTTTTGCTATGTGGCCTACAGTATGTGATGAATCAACAACTGATCCATAACTGTGCATTCAGAGTGCTAACTAGGAGCAGAAGGAAAGAATACATTATGCCCGTTTTACAGTCCCTTTACTGGTCTTTTTGAATGTTAAAATAATTTTGCTGATTTTTAAAGCATGATTTGATAGGCTCATTCCTGTGTATATGTCTCACATATTGAGAACAATTGAAGTGGTTTCTGTGAGACAATTAAAATGAATGAATTATCAGCCAAATTCTCAAGATCCACCAGAGCCTTATAATGATCTCTGTCACTGTAAGAACACGATGTTAGAATCCATTTGGGAATCTTCAAATTCACATGTTGCAAAATGTGACAGCTTTTAGATAAGTGAGAACTTATAGAATAAGGATTAGAATACATAGAAAAACCTAGTAAGTCAAATTTTACTTTATTTTGGTACTTCGTACAACCACAATTCTGTGATTACAAACTCTCAAGTCAGTTAATACAACTGCTCAATTACAGCCACTCTAATCACAAGTTTGTTAATTTGTATGCTTTGCTTGTTGCAAATGTGTTACAAAACTAAAACGTGTACACTTGTAGCTATGATGTGAGACAGGAGAGTTGGAGGAGGCATGGAGGGACTAGGGGTAGAGCTCAACCAATCAGAAAGCAGAAGATCAAATCCTGCCTCTCCCTCCTTTTCTCTGTCTGCCATGCTGGATTAATAACCACTGAGCAAAATGTGCCAAGGTAACTTTGTTGAAATATATTAGCTTAGTAATTAAAGAGGATGTAAAACAATGCACATACAAAAGCTCATTTACATGATGGAGCACAGCTTTAAAAAAAAAATCAAATAGATGTAACATTGTTACATCTATTTGATTTTTTTTTTTCAATTTAAGAAACAAATGATAAGTAAAGTTTAATTTTTAAGAACATTTAAAGAGATCAATTTTGACCTGTTCCTGGCTGCAACAGTCTTTCCCAAGAGTTTTATGTTAAGAGATCTAGGATATACAGTCCACTTTCACTGTCTGTCTCTTTAGCAGTAAATCTTTCTTTGTTGTTTAGCTAAATTGACTCATTAATAAAGCACTTTATAAATGAGGACTGTGTGGAGGATGGCCTGTTTAAGTCATCAGACTGCCAGGCCAGTTGTACTGGGCCATGCAATCACTTGACAAAGCAGACGTTTGCGATGCGATCAGCACTACTTTATGCAATAAAATATTCTCACCTTTCCCAAGCACAATGAAACAGTTTACTACATAAGAGGTTACTACATGCATGTCACACCAAAAACATAACTGTTGTTACTGAAGACAATTGGAAATTCTATCATCGATCAGCACATCTGCAGCCAAAAAGAAAAAAAAAATCTCCACATTAAAATCTCCTTCACTTACATTTGGAAATAATATGAAATAATATTACGGAATTCAGCCAGTGAGATGACAGGAGAAAAGTAAAGTCTCCAAAAAGTGTGGCATCTCTTCCTCTGAGCCTCTGCATTGTTTTAGCTTTTTCGCAGACATACTACTGATGGGATTCCCATTCGTGCTTTGCTAAGAAACCTAGTTTTGTAGTTTGGATGTGCTTCGGAAAAGGGAGACTACTGATTGCTGCTGACTGCACTGCAACCGACTAGAGGAAGAAACAAACAACTTTTTGACTCCGGTGAAACACCTCTTACCTGACTTAAATAGGTTCTCCTCCACACTGTCCTCATTTATAAAGTGCTTTACAAACCTGAACATTACTGCTAACAGCTGGATTTTTCCGACTGAGTCCAGCTAGCCACTTACTATTAAAGACAAGAAGAATGAAAGGTGCTAAACTTTTTGGAGACCTTTTTTTTTTCTTCATGTCATCTCACTGACTGGATTACTTCATATTAGACAACCCAGTATCACTGTATCAAACATGTTATAAACATGTCCATTTCTGGCTTTGCCTCTCCAAAATGTAAAATAGACATGCATGAAGAAGCATGGTGAGATAATATATTTAAACCCACGAAGTTGGTAGTCAGCAAAAAACATATTAAGTACATTGCAGGGTCCTTAATCATCAGAATCAATTAAGCTAGCGGGCTATTATGTATATATATGTAAATGTGTTAATAATATCTGTTTAAAAACTTTCCTGGATTTAATTTTCATGTTGGCTTGAGATAAAATATCTCATTCTGCTATTACTGCAATTTATTGCAACTTCTATGTGCCTGTACATTTCATGTTTTGAGAGGCAAAGCATGAAATGGACATAGTGCATGGCTATTACATGCTTTTTCATGATATTAGGTTGGATCAGAAGTGAGGATAAGCAAAGTGAATGCAAGGCCTAATTTTTAAAGTGCTTCACAAACCGGAATATCACAGCTAACAGCTGGATTTTCCTGTAAGAGTGCATCTAGCCAAACAAGAAGGAACCACTTACTACCGAACAGACAGGTATGAAACTGAACAGTATATCCTTGATTTTAAAACAGGAAACACATTGTTGCAGCCAGGGACAACTGAAAAATTGTGATAGTTTGTCTTTGGCAGCATAAAAAGCATTTGTTTTAACCAATACTTTGCACAATAGGAATGTCCAAAGAACTCAGTGAAGATCTAAGAGGAACTATAGATTTATACAAGCTGGGATGGTCTCCTGGAACAATTTCAAAACACTGCAGATTCCAAAATCATCAGTTCTTGCAATTGTAAATAAGTACAAGTTATCATGATGTGTCAGCCCTGTGCCAAGGTCTGGAAGAAGTCCCAGATGGTCAACTTTAGATGGAAGGAAATTGGTTAGGATGTCTGGAAATAACCCAGGAACAAGTACACATTAAACATGATTTGGGAATGGATTAAGCAGGCTTAACATTAAGCTTTAGCTTAACGTCAAATTAATTATACTTCATATACAGACCAGAAAGAACTTTGAAGAACTTTGATCTTCTAAAGAGAGATCAGTTTAATTTATAAAGCACCAAAACACAACAACTGCCGCCTCAAGGCACTTTGTATTATAAGATAAAGACCCCACATTAATGCAGAGAAATCTTTACAATCATATGGCCCCTTATGAGCAAGCACTTTGGTAACCATAATACACCATCAAGTAGTTAATTTAAATCAGACACCAAACTGACAGGTATCAAAGAGTTCATGTTACTATCAGCTTACCTCTCCGCAGCAGAGGGTTGTTGCTCCTTAAATTCAATCAAGCGTTTTTTAGACTGGTCACTCTTAACGGACACTAAGCTGGGTTCAGATCCAGGATGATGTTTGCGTTTAATTCCGTGTTTTTTCCTGTGAATAATGATCGAGCAGTGATTTGAGTATATTAGCAGTAGTAGCATTCTGGCTGCAGAGTTTCTGTGTGGAGTTTGCATGGGTTCTGTTTACACATAGTGACCTGGTGTAAGAACACATTTGTTCCCATTTCTTTAGTTGAATCTATGGAAATGTCAGAGATAACACAGTTTGACAGCCATAAAATAGCATTTATGTACCAACGAAGTGATTCTCGAAGAGCTATTAGCTGAAAAATGGAAAACAAACCAATAAGCAACAGGTCTAAACACAATCTACAGCAAATTATCAGAATCTGAAAGTCGTGTTCTTAATAGCAAAAACTCCAACATAGATCTGAGTAAGAACCAGAGAGATGTCACTGGCGTTTCAGTTGATACAACTAGTTTTGCCAAAGTCTCATTAGAAATTCAATTCAATTCAATTCAATTCAATTTTCTTTATATAGCGCCAAATCACAACAAAAGTCGCCTCAAGGCGCTTCATAGATACAGAGAAAAAAACCCAACAATCATATGACCCCCTATGAGCGAGCACTTTGGCAACAGTGGGAAGGAAAAACTCCCTTTTAACAGAAAGAAACCTCCGGCAGAACTAGGCTCACGGAGGGGCGGCCACCTGCTGCGACCGGTTGGGGTGAGAGAAGGAAGACAGGATAAAAGACATGCTGTGGAAGAGAGACAGAGGTTAATAACAGATATGATTCAATGCAGAGAGGTCTGTTAATACATAGTGAGTGAGAAAGGTGACTGGAAAGGAAAAACTCAATGCATCATGGGAATCCCCCGGCAGCCTATGTCTATTGCAGCATAATGCATATACTATTATATACTGTACATATATTTATTAGTTTCAGATGTAGCCATTCTTGTATTTTGCTTGTTTACATTATTGTATTTGCACAACTCTGTTGCTTGTGAAGCTCGCACACAAGAATTTCACTCACATGTCCTGTACCAATGTACCTGCACATGTGATGTGACAATAAAAGTGATTTGATTTGATTTGATTTGATAACTAAGGGAGGATTCAGGGTCACCTGGTCCAGCCCTAACTATATGCTTTAGCAAAAAGGAAAGTTTTAAGCCTAATCTTAAAAGTAGAGATAGTGTCTGTCTCCTGAATCCAAACTGGAAGCTGGTTCCACAGAAGAGGGGCCTGAAAACTGAAGGCTCTCCCTCCCATTCTACTTTTAAATACTCTAGGAACAACAAGTAGGCCTGCAGAGCGAGAGCGAAGTGCTCTAATAGGGTGATATGGTACTACAAGGTCATTGAGATAAGATGGGGCCTAATTATTTAAGACCTTGTATGTGAGGAGCAGGATTTTGAATTCAATTCTGGATTTAACAGGAAGCCAATGAAGGGAAGCCAAAACAGGAGAAATATGCTCTCTCTTTCTAGTCCCTGTCAGTACTCTTGCTGCAGCATTTTGGATTAGCTGAAGGCTTTTCAGTGAGTTTTTTGGACATACTGATAATAATGAATTACAGTAGTCCAGCCTGGAAGTAATAAATGCATGAACTAGTTTTTCAGTGTCACTCTGAGACAGGATATTTCTAATTTTAGAGATGTTGTGCAAATGGAAGAACGCAGTCTTACATATTTGTTTAATATGTGCATTGAAGGACATGTCCTGGTCAAAAATGACTCCAAGGTTCCTCACAGTGTTACTGGAGGCCAAGGTAATGCCATCCAGAGTAAGAATCTGGTTAGATACCATATTTCTAGGCTTTTCAGGGCCGAGTACAATAACCTCAGTTTTATCTGAATTAAGAAGCAGAAAGTTAGCGGCCATCCAGGTCTTTATGTCTTTAAGACATTCCTGCAGTTTAACTAATTGGTGTGTGTTGTCTGGCTTCATGGACAGATAGAGCTGGGTGTCATCTGCCTAGCAGTGAAAATGTATGCTATGTCTTCTAATGATGCTGCCTAAGGGAAGCATGTATAATGTAAACAGAATTGGTCCTAGCACTGAACCCTGTGGAACTCCATAATTAACCTCAGTGTGTGAAGAGGACTCTCCATTTACATGAACAAACTGGAGTCTATTAGATAGATATGATACAAACCACTGCAGTGCAGTACCTGTAATACCTACAGAATGTTCTAATCGCTCTAATAGGATATTATGGTCGACAGTATCAAATGCTGCACTAAGGTCTAACAAGACAAGCACAGAGATGAGTCCACTGTCAGAGGCCATAAGAAGATCATTTGTAACCTTCACTAAAGCTGTTTCTGTGCTGTGCTGAGCTCTGAAACCTGACTGAAACTCTTCAAATAACCCATTCCTCTGCAGATGATCTGTTAGCTGTTTGACAACTACTCTTTCAAGGATTTTTGATATGAAAGGAAGGTTGGAGATTGGCCTATAATTAGCTAAGACTGCTGGGTCTAGAGATGGCTTTTTGAGTAAAGGTTTAACTACAGCTAGCTTGAAGGCCTGTGGTACATAGCCGATCATTAGAGATAGGTTAATCATATTTAAGATCGAAGAATTAATTAAACTGCTCAAAGGACTTCTTTGAGCAGTTTTGTAGGAATGGGGTCTAAAAGACACGTTGATGGTTTGGAGGAAGTAATTATTGAAGTTAACTCAGAAAGATCAATTAGAGAAAAAGAGTCTAACTTAACATCAATGATACCAAGAGTAGCTGCAGATAATATTACATCTGTGGGATGATTACTGGTAATTTTTTCTCTAATGATAAAAATTTTATTTGTGAAGAAGTTCATGAAGTCATTACTAGTTAACGTTAAAGGGATTGTTGGCTCAAAAGAGCTCTGACTTTTTTTCAGCCTGGCTACAGTGCTGAAGAGAAACCTGGGGTTGTTCTTATTTACTTCAATCAGTGATGAATAGTAAGATGTTCTGGCTTTGCGGAGGGCTTTCTTATAAAGCAGCAAACTATTTCTCCAGGCTAAATGATGATCCTCTAAATTTGTGACACGCCATTTCCTCTCCAGATTACGAGTCATCTGCTTTAGGGTACGTGTTTGAGAATTATACCACGGAGTCAGGTACTTCTGATTAGAGACCTTAGTTTTCACAGGAGCTACAGTATCCAGAGTCGTACGTAGTGAGGAGGTGAAATTATTAACAAGATAATCGACTTCTGTTGGGGTAGCGTTCAGATAGCTGCTCTGCTCTATGTTGGTACAGGGCATTGAAGATGATAACAGTGGGTGGATTATATTCTTAAACTTAGTTACAGCGCTTTCAGAAAGACATCTACTGTGATAAAGTCTACTCTCCACCGCTGTGTAATCAATTATTGTAAATGTAAATGTTATCAGGAAATGATCAGACAGGAGAGGGTTTTCAGGAAACACTGTCAAATGTTCAGTTTCTATGCCATATGTTAAAACAAGATCTAGAGTGTGATTAAAGTGGTGGGTGGGTTCTTTTACATTTTGAGAGAAACCAATTGAGTCTAATAACAGATTAAATGCCATGTTGAGGCTGTCATTTTTAGCATCTACATGGATGTTAAAATCACCCACAATAATTATTTTATCTGAGCTGAGAACTAAATCAGATAAAAAGTATGAGAAATCAGACAGAAACTCTGTGTAAGGCCCAGGTGGACGATAGATGATAACAAGTAAGACTGGTTTCTGAGTTTTACAGCTGGGGTGGACGAGGCTAAGCATCAGGCTTTCAAATGAATTAAAAGTCTGTCTTGGTCTTTCATTAATTGATAGGCTGGTGTGAAAAATTGCTGCCACACCGCGCCCCCCCCCCCGGCCTGTGCTTCGAGATTTCTGGTAGTTAGAATGACTCGGGGGTGTTGATTCATTTAAACTAACATAATCATCCTGCTGCAACCAGGTTTCTGTAAGGCAGAGTAAATCAATTTGTTGATCAATTATTAAGTCATGTACTAACAGAGACTTGGAGGAGAGAGACCTAATATTTAATAATCCACATTTCACTGTTTTACTCTTTGGTTCAGATGTGGATACTGTATTGTTCTTTCTTTGTAATTGTTTATGTTTAAGTTGTTTGTTGCTGGTTTTTAGTTTGTTTTTTGTCTTTTTGGGAGCTGACACAGTCTCTATGGAGATGGGTTTTTGGGGGGGTAGCAGAAGGAGAGAAGCTGCAGAGAGGCGTGTAAGACTGCAACTCTGCTTCCTGGTCCCAACTCTGGATAGTCATATTTTGGGGGGTTTACTAAATTTGTCCATATTTCTAGAAATGACAGCTTCTCCATCCAAAGTGGGATGGATGCCATCTCTCTTAACAAGACCAGGTTTCCTCCAGAAGGTTTGCCAATTATCTACGAAGCCCACATCGTTTCTGGGACACCACTCAGACAGCCAGCAATTTAAGGAGAACATGCGGCTAAACATGTCACTCCTGGTCTGATTGGGGAGGGGACCAGAGAAAACTACAGAGTCCGACATTGTTTTGGCAAAGTTGCACACCGATTCAATATTGATTTTAGTGACCTCCAATTGGCGTAACCGGGTGTCATTACTGCCGACATGAATTATGATCTTACTGAATTTACGTTTACCCTTAGCCAGCAGTTTTAAATGTCCTTCAATCCTTCAAGCATCAGGCTTTCAAATGAATTAAAAGTCTGTCATTCCTTCAATGTCGCCTGCTCTGGCCCCTGGAAGACAATTGACTATGGTTGCCGGTGTCTCTAGCTTCACATGTCTGAGAACAGAATCACCAATTAACAGAGTTTGACCCCCGGCGGGTGTGTCGCCGGGTGGGGAAAAACGGTTAGACACATGAACGGGTTGGTGGTGTACCTGGGGCTTCTGTTTAGGACTATGCTTCCTCCTCACCGTCACCCAGCCGCCCTCTTTCCCCAGCTGCTTGGGATCTGCCGGGGAACAGCTAGCGGGGCCTACGCTGTCTTCGGCTGCACCAGCTACAGGGGCCTGGCTAGCTATGGGTGAATGAAGGGTGCGAAGCCGAGTCTCCAATTCAGTAATCCTGGCCTCCAGAGCTGCAAATATGCTACATTTGTTACAGATATCATTACTGCTAAAGGAGGCCGAGGAGTAACTAAACATCTGACACAATGAGCAAGAAAGTGCTGGAGGGACAGGTGAAGTAGCCATGGTGCTAATGAGTCGGCTACGAGCTAAGCTAGCGAAACAGTACAGAGACAGTGAGTGAATACTTTGGCTATAAATTAGGTAGTGAGTACAGAGAAAGTGTGCTTCGGATGAAGCACGTGAAGATTATACTATGAAAGAAGAATGTATTTAAAAGTTGTTAATTAAATTGCTAAGCAAATAAGCTACTCAGAAAAACCACTGTGTTTGAGCAGGAACAGGAAGTGATACTCTACCGCAGAGCGAGTGAACACCAAGTGACAGCGCCACCAAGAGTTGTGTGAGCACATCATGGAAATGGTCAGAACAATTCTACACAGCAAAATCTCCAGTGTTAAATTTACACTGGAGAGCGTCTATATGGGTCAACACTTCTGAGTGTTAAATACAACACTGAGTGTTAAATTAACACTTTTGACAGTGTTATATGTTTAAAAGTAACCTAGTCAGTTTTGAAGATTAACAATGGCTAACACTGAGCAGTGCTGATTTTCTAACATTGGAAAATAACTCAAAATGTTAGAAATATTCCAGTGTTAGAAAATCAGCACTGCTCAGTGTTAGCCATTGTTAATCTTCAAAACTGACTAGGTTACTTTTAAACATAAAACACTGTCAAAAGTGTTAATTTAACACTCAGTGTTGTATTTAACACTCAGAAGTGTTGACCCATATAGACGCTCTCTAGTGTAAATTTAACACTGGAGATTTTGCTTTGTACAAACTCTGTTTTGCCTTGCATACTGTATTTACATTATTTTTACATGTTTAAATAAATCAATGCAAGTATTTCCAGCAAATTTAAAAAAAAAAAAAAAAAAAAGAACTAGGGAACTTACAGTGGGGCAAAAAAGTATTTAGTCAGCCACCGATTGTGCAAGTTCCCCCACCTAAAATGATGACAGAGGTCAGTAATTTTCACCAGAGGTACACTTCAACTGTGAGAGACAGAATGTGAAAAAAAAAATCCATGAATCCACATGGTAGGATTTGTAAAGAATTTATTCATAAATCAGGGTGGAAAATAAGTATTTGGTCAATAACAAAAATACAACTCAATACTTTGTAACATAACCTTTGTTGGCAATAACAGAGGTCAAACGTTTACTATAGGCCTTTACCAGGTTTGCACACACAGTAGCTGGTATTTTGGCCCATTCCTCCATGCAGATCTTCTCGAGAGCAGTGATGTTTTGGGGCTGTAGCCGAGCAACACGGACTTTCAACTCCCGCCACAGATTTTCTATGGGGTTGAGGTCTGGAGACTGGCTAGGCCACTCCAGGACTTTCAAATGCTTCTTACGGAGCCACTCCTTTGTTGCCCAGGCGGTGTGTTTTGGATCATTGTCATGTTGGAAGACCCAGCCTCGTTTCATCTTCAAAGTTCTCACTGATGGAAGGAGGTTTTGGCTCAAAATCTCACGATACATGGCCCCATTCATTCTGTCCTTAACACGGATCAGTCGTCCTGTCCCCTTGGCAGAAAAACAGCCCCATAGCATGATGTTTCCACCCCCATGCTTCACAGTAGGTATGGTGTTCTTGGGATGCAACTCAGTATTCTTCTTCCTCCAAACACGACGAGTTGAGTTTATACCAAAAAGTTCTACTTTGGTTTCATCTGACCACATGACATTCTCCCAATCCTCTGCTGTATCATCCATGTGCTCTCTGGCAAGCTTCAGAGTGGCCTGGACATGCACTGGCTTCAGCAGCGGAACACGTCTGGCACTGCGGGATCGTTGTAGTGTGTTACTGATGGTGACCTTTGTTACTTTGGTCCCAGCTCTCTGCAGGTATTCACCAGGTCCCCCCGTGTGGTTCTGGGATCTTTGCTCACCGTTCTCATGATCATTTTGACCCCACGGGATGAGATCTTGTGTGGAGCCCCAGATCGTGGGAGATTATCAGTGGTCTTGTATGTCTTCCATTTTCTGATGATTGCTCCCACAGTTGATTTTTTCACACCAAGCTCCTTGCCTATTGTAGATTCACTCTTCCCAGTCTGGTGCAGGTCTACAATACTTTTCCTGGTGTCCCTCGAAAGCTCTTTGGTCTTGGCCATGGCGGAGTTTGGAGTCTGACTGTTTGAGGCTGTGGACAGGTGTCTTTTATACAGATGATGAGTTCAAACAGGTGCCATTCATACAGGTAACGAGTGGGGGACAGAAAAGCTTCTTACAGAAGACGTTACAGGTCTGTGAGAGCCAGAGATTTTCCTTGTTTGAGGTGACCAAATACTTATTTTCCACCCTAATTTACGAATAAATTCTTTACAAATCCTACCATGTGAATTCATGGATTTTTTTTTCACATTCTGTCTCTCACAGTTGAAGTGTACCTCTGGTGCAAATTACTGACCTCTGTCATCATTTTAAGTGGGGGAACTTGCACAATCGGTGGCTGACTAAATACTTTTTTGCCCCACTGTATCATCAGCTAAAGGAGGAAAAAGAAAATAAGAAACAACCCCCAATTACCCCCCCCTCTCATTATGCAATTACAGCAACATCAAATTAATTATACTTCATATACAGACCAGAAATACTTTATGAACTTGTATCTGCTGAAGAGGAGACCATTCAGTTTTATTTATATAGTGTCAAATAACACAAAGAAACCCCAACATATCATATGGCCCCCTATGAGGAAGCACTTTGGCAACCATTAAACACCATCAAGTAGTTCATTTAAATCAGACACAAATTATCAGCAATCAAAAAGTTAATGTTCCCATCAGCTCACCTCTCTGCAGCAGAGGGTTGTTCCTTAAATTCAATCAAGCGTTTTTTAGACTGGTCACTCTTTAAGGACACACAGCTGGGTTGAGGTTCAGGTTGGTTCCTGTGAATAATAATGGAGCAGTGATGTGAGAGCTGAGCTGCGACATGTTAAAGAGTCATGGACAGTTAGAGATGGTCATCTCACCTCTGAGCTTTGGTCTGGCTCTCATGTTCCCCACACAGAGTGGTTTTAGAGGGAGGGACTCCCTCCTCTCTGTCCTCACACTGATCCATGCTGCTGAGTTCACATCCACATCAGCTCACACACACTTTCTACCTTCACCTGCAGAGGAAACACAAATCATTCATGTGCACATCAACTCAAATCCTCCTTTCCATCATGTGTGCTGTCCAAATATCAGCTGTTCTTTTCTGCTTCATCTCAGTGTCAGAAGAGAAAATAAGAGACACATCCCAGATAGCAAAATTGGCATGGCCTGGATCTGGCCCACACAGTGTGCTTAAACATGGTCCATATACCGCAAAGAATGACGGCCCTCTGGTGGCCCAGATCTGGTTTGCCCGAGGTGTCCCACACATGGGCCAGAACAAGCCCAGTTGCAGACACACTAGATATCCTGTGCTGGCCCATGTGTGGATTACCTCTGGCAAACCTGGTCTGGGCCACCAAAAGGCCATCATTCTTTGCGATATGTGGGCCATGTGTAAGTTCTATGCAGCCACGGGCCAGTTGCAGACACACTGCGGGCCCTGTGGTGGCCCAGAACAGTTTCAACTCTGGCCCCAGTTTTCAGCCTAATATATACATTAATCAAGCCACGCAATAACAACATGTGCTGGAACATAATAGTACAAAAGTAACATGACCAAACTCTGTTCAGACAATGAATGGACTGATATATAGCACTGGATTACTCACAGTGCTCTATACAACATACCACATTTACCCAATTACACACTTTGTCTAAGCTGCTTCCTAACTACATTAATTCTCTTGACATACAGACTGGAAGAGCCAGGGATCGAACCACTAACCTTCCGGTCAGTAAGTGACCTGCTCTACCTCCTGAGCTACAGCTACCCAGCAGAAAAGATGTGCAAACCCTCACTAGGTTTTAGATAAAGTGTACACTGACAAACCTGTCAAACCTGCATTTGAAACGTTGGCTACCACAGCAGTATAGTATTGCAACAAGGCATTTGGGTCTTCTAACTAAAATAGGAAAATACGAACATAAATAGTACTATAATTGCTAGACCTGGCCCACATCTGGTTGACATACACTCTGCCATGACACCAGTCAGTTAGAAGTGCCAGCTTGATGCCGGATCTGGGCCTCTTTTCTATGAGCCTGGGCCACATAAACCAAACCACAATCGGGTCAGATGTGGCATGCCATCATATAAACAGTGCCATCAACTCCAGGCCTGGCCCATATCTGGATGACATACCACTTACCATGCCAGAAGTCAGCCAGCAGTGCTGGCTTGACACCAGAAATTGGGCCAAACCTGTCTGCAAAGTGGGATTAAGTATCAAAATGTGATTATTTGTGACCTTTGTGACCTAATTATTTTATTGAATGAGGTTGGCTTTAATCTTTCAAAATGATTTGTAATAAGCTTTGATCTTTTTTGATAAGTTTTGACTGCCATCCTACCACCATCTTCACATTTTCTTGTGGCCCGAACCTGTCTTTTTTTTTTTTTGACTGTTTAAAATATGAATGTGTGCGTTTACACTGCATGGAACATGTTAACGGCAGCACGGTGGCACGGTGGTTAGCACTGTTGCCGCACAGCAAGAAGGTCCTGAGTTCAATTCCAACATCAGGCCAGGGTCTTTCTGTGTGGAGTTTGCATGTTCTCCCCGTGTTTGCGTGGGTTCCCTCCGGGTACTCCGGCTTCCTCCCACCGTCCAAAGACATGCAGCTTGAGGGGATAGGTTAATTGGATAATCCAAATTGTCACTAGGTGTGAATGTGAGTGCGAATGGTTGTCTGTCCCTGTGTGTTAGCCCTGCGACAGATTGGCGACCTGTCCAGGGTGTACCCCGCCTCTCGCCCTATGACAGCTGGGATAGGCTCCAGCGCCCCCCCGCGACCCTGAAAAGGATAAGCGGAAGCGAATGGATGGATGGATGGATGGAACATGTTAACCCCTCTCTCTCTCCACGCTTAGCAGTTTGCTGAGAGCTCAATTCAAGTCCAGCAGTTGAAGACAGTGTATCAAGAGGCCGTTTGATAAATCATCTCCAGGTTAGAGTTATTCACCATTAATTGAAGAATCCACTCTGTGGAGGGCTCCTGGAAAAACTGCTATTTATAAGCTTTGATTTTTAAGAGCCTTTCTCGGTCTACTGGCTACAGTCTAATTACCAGAGCAGGAAGAACTTTTTTGTTTTTCTTTTTGTTTTTCATTTATTTTATAAGCTGGCCAAACCTCAGCTGTTGGTTCCTAAATCATTTTAACGCACACTACCTTCTGTCGAGCTGCGGGAAGCGCTTATAAATTATTATAGGGCTTAGAAATCGGGCCGCTATCCTGGACAGATAACAGCTACAATTGACCAGCAAGGTGGGCGAAGCTGGGCTTAGAGGCTTTTAAATTAGTCGTAAAGTTAGGTGTACCAGTACTAAGGTTTGGAAGATGAAGTGAAGATGTGACATGGTAATGGAAATAATTTATTGGCAGTCAGTGGCAGTTTTTGTTATATATATAAATGTGTGAAATTGTTATTTGGATGAATGATTAAAGGTGCACATTGTTTTGAGAGAAAAGTGTGTGTGTGTGTGTGTGTGAGAGACAACGAAGTCCAGGGAAGTGTGTAAAATGCTGATGAAAGTATTGTGTGAATGAGGCTACAAAGCTGAGCTAAAGAATGGTGATATGTGTGGGGAAAAAAACCCCAAAAAAACCCAAAACTATTAATTGTCCTGAGGTCTGAAAGAGCTCTGCTAAGCACGCTGAAGATTTTGATGTGAATGCTTGCAAATGCAAAGAGCTTAGTATATTTAAGTGTGTGTGTACTGAGAGCATTCTTTTATATCAACATTTAGTAGAGTTACAGAGGGTTTATAGACTGTAAATATAAAATAAGAGTTCAATTAGGCTGTAGAAACAGATGAAAACATGAGTTTGTGTGGCTGTGGGAGTGTGTGTCTGGCAGGAAGTGAAGCAGAAAACTGAGCTTGTGACGTTGGTGTGATATGTGAAAACAGAGGAATTAGAGACTGAATGTATTAAGACATAGCAATGAAAATTATATTAATTAAATGTTTTAGTGTGTCAATACAGGTGGACTCTTCTCATATTGAAAACATGAGTACAGCAGCAAAATGATAGATTAACAGAATTGGGATGAAAACAGGCCAGGCTTTGGCTTAAAATTTGACAGCTTCACCTCTCATTCTGTCCTTATCCTGAGAAGAAGCTTAAAAGACAGTAAATCTCCTGATGAAGACAGAAGACAGACAGAACACCGTGTACTTGAAGAATTAACAGCAGGCAAAAAGACAGTGCAACTGAACTATAGCACTGAAGACTCCAGCAGCAGCATGTAAGAAAACACTTGATGGAACATGCACTCTGAATTACAAGGTGGGAAGTTGAACAGTGGGTTGACTGTGTGAAAGCACTGGACAGCACTGGACACTGAGTTTCAGATTTGCCATGCTGGGAGTGAACCTCCAAGAAAACACTGAAAAGATCAAGAGAGAAGCAATGGAGAGAAGAAACCACTGATTTGGGCCTGTGTTGATCTGCGAGCCCACACAGGAAACTGTTAGAACAGCGACGAGGATCAGTAGTGAGAGGTGAACCTAGATGTGATACAGTGAAAGCATATGGGAAAATTGGATTGAAGATTGAGACTGAACTCATGGAGGTTTAGAAATGTCCAGAGGATCATAACAGAAAGGTAAAAAAAGAAAAAAGAAAAAAGAGAGAGAGCTAAAGAGAGAAATAAACTAACAAGTACCTGAATGAATAGAAAAGACACGTGCAAATTGTTACATGTGAAATTATTTTTGGAGAATGTGAATGTGAATGAATGTGACTACATGACATAAATGCTAGATTTAACATACTTAAAGCTAGAGCTGGAGGAATAACTCACGAAAGTCCCATGACAATAAAGTGATTTTTGTGAAAAGGAAAAAGGATAAACCAGTGATTAAAAGCTTACAGTAGTTTTAAAAATAGTGAATTGGTAGTGCTCTTGTGCCGATTGAGCAAAAGAAATGACTACGGTAAAAATAAAAATAATTTCATGTGGTAATGTTTAAATATGCATTTCTGTTGTCAAGGCAACTTCTTAAGATGTGACTCAATATGGAAATTAGCTGAAATTAGTGGTGTCAAAGAAGCTTCCTGTCTGGCTATGTGTCTGATGCTTTCAATGAAGGAAACATAGCAGTGACTGAGAAGAATTACTTGGTATAATATATAATGGTAAAATAATTAAATAAGGTGGTCAGGTCTGTCCAGAAGTGCAGATTTGGACAGGAAATGTATAATTTAGTGAGGACACATTGTTATAACGTGTTTAGAGTGCTTAATGGGGAATATTACTGTTGTGCAAATGGTGCTGCTTTTAACACGATTTTCTTTGTATTTAGCAGGTGAAATTATGTCAGTTGACCTCAGATTGTCAGGATGCTGAAGAACCTGAGGCCAACATGTTGTTAGATGAGTAAGCAAAACTTTTCTGTGATTAAGATTTTTGGGGTTGTTGTTTTAGTGATGGGTCGATTCTGTTGGTTAGGTTAGGGTTGTTTTCTTATTTTAATAGAGGGAGTTTTACTAATCATGGACATGGTTAGAACTTGGCCCTTTAAAATTGTAACAGTGCACTTAGAGAAATCCTGTCAGGTGATTATGTTTTGTGTTTTGATGAGCTACTAATCAGCTCTCTTTTTCTCATTTTTGTTCTAAGCAGGCCTGCACGATTGAATTAACAGCGCTGTAAAGAAAAAAATTTCGGGAGAGCAAATATAAGGTGAGCTTTTCCAGATTACAATGGGCTGGGGAGAAGCCATCTGTGGGAACCCGGTTCCTGTCTAAAAGGATTGCCATGTGTCAATCCAGACCAAAAATGATGAACAATAGTTTTTTCTTTTGAGTGAATGCGTGTGAGTAAGTGAATGTGTGTGACTGGACTGACGATATGGACTAAAGGTTTGACTGACTTGACACTGAAACAAAGACTGGACCAAGGTCAGGAGGAATGAAGGTTGACAAACAATTAATCACGTAAGGGAGAGAGAGGGAGACTGGAGGTTTACATAAGTTTGGAGTTGCAGACTTTTTTGGGTTGCTGATGTTTGCTTTAAGAAAATTTTGTTTTATTGACTGGGTTTAGATTATGGTAGTAAATTATATAGTGGGGAAAATGCCAAATGCTAAAGGGGGAGAAGCAATATTTATGAGTCACATAGGGGATCGCTAGACTTTTCATATAAAATGCAGTTATACATTTGCATAATGACTGAAACCAGCCCACTGAAGGAACAATGGGCTGTGAGGTCAGTTACTTCAGTGGACTGGTTTCACCCATATGGAAAAGATATATATATAAATCTTATAAAGTTTGTATCTGTCTTGTGTGAAACTTGTATGAAAAGCATACAAGAGTGAAAACAGATATAAGATCCCTTGAAAAATTATATAATGAAACTTGTATGTTTTGGATACTTACTAAAACAATATATGAAAGTAATGAGAAAGTGGCCACTATCATGAGTAAATCATGTAAGCCTTATACGATTTACTCATGAAAGTGGCCACTTTCATGAGTTAAGTCATATAAGTTTTTACTATTTCTTTTCCATATGGGCAAGTCATTATGCAAGTGTACTGTTTATAAGATTGGGGAAACCTGCAGTCAGCTGAGACTGAAGAAGTCACTTGGATGAGTGACGAAACGTTTCTCCCAGAAAACGCTACATCCAGATGAACAGAATCAACATTTGGAGATTTATTTTCCTGGATGATTGAGAATGCATCAAGACTTTTTCTTTTAACCCTTGTGTGGTGTTCGTATTTTTGTTACTCAGCCAGTGTTCATGGGTCTGGTGGAGTTTTGGCTTTCCAAATTAACACTATCAAACAATTTTATGTTAAATTACTCAACAGATGTTTACTTCATCCCAATTACAAGACATATGAACAGCAAACATGGTTAATTTTTTCCCTTTACCTTTGTTAGATCACATTTATGAATTAATGTGCTTCTCGTTTTTCTTTTATATAAAATGTTATAAATAAATCAGTTATAATCAAGTGGAGTGAGTGGAAAGACACAACACATTTACACGTGAAAAAATAATTAATTGTTTAATTTTTCTTTTGAAAAAAACTGAACACGGGTCTCACAGACCCGAACACCATACAAGGGTTAAGTTTCTTAAGAGGTGGTGAAGCATTTTCAGTTTCAGTAGCGGGTCTTTAGCTTATTTGACACATAGAATGTGTCAAGAAGGGGTGATTTTGGGTTTAATTTGAAATAAGGGGCTTTAGGATCATTTTATGACTTTCTGGGTGTTTGATAATTTAGCTATGATAAAACTTACTCATAAGTAATTGCTTTTATGCTTAAACGTAATTGATTGAAAATATTTGTTTTCTCTTTGATCTTTTAAAATGATTTTCTTACATGAAGAGATGATCTGTTGTGAAAGGTGACAGAGGGTAGTAAAAGGTCAATGTAAAAAAAAATGCTTGCAGAGACAGATAACAGGAAGTTAAGACACAGTTTGCTTGGAAACTTTGCACTTGCAGAGCAACAGTTTTTTTGTACAGGATGTTCATGATCAGATAACAGAAGAAGAGAGCTTCTTAAAAGGGTGTCAAAAGTGTTGCTTTTTTCTTGTTTTTTTTAAAAAAGAAATTTATTATTCAAGTTATGTTCACATTTCATCTTTGGTCTGTATTTGAGTCCTCTATTCACTCTACACACAGTCAGCAACACTTCAACAGCAGATACAGATTTTCAGAGGTTTGTGATTTTTAAATAATTTTATTGCTGTGATGTCATTACTGTTGATGGCTTCCATTTTCATTTAGGTGTAGCTGTGGGGGCGGGGTAACTACAGCAGGACTGCAGCGAATCCCTCAAAGCATCCATAAATCTGTCCTACAGGATCATTGGAGAATAACAGCAGCACTCAGAAGGAACCAGCAGGGGGCACTCACTTAGTGCTTTTAAATATTCTCCATGAATTCTGGAGCATATTTAACAGATAAACGTGAACTCTGATCCTTCGTTAAACAAAAACAAAAAAACTTGAACATCATAGTCAAGCTGGAGTCCAGCATCTGAAGCAGGTTCTCATATCAGGACTCCAGTTTGATAGTTTGACTGTGAGCCTGTTCAGAGTCCACATGAACACTGAGTGTGACTAAACATCACAGCACAGTCACACTTCCCCTGTTAAAGAGGATCAAACAGTGGCAGATATGTTTGATCCAACAACGTTCCTCATGAAGATGCCCACACAGACTGTAAGTCTGATGTGATGTGAGGAAAACAAATCTCTACCGGCACACTCTGATTGAAAGGCTCTAAGCTGGATGTTGGAGACTTTGTTGTTGCTTTGGAGTCTTTATCCAGCACCAGACATCAGAGATGAAACGAGTCTTCTCCGCAGAAACACTCTAACAAAGAGCAGCTGCTTTGTGATGAGGAGGTAACCTCAGAGACTGGAATGAATTAAAGTTTCACTTACTCAGCTTCTTTCCATGAACTTCTTCACTCTGTAGCTCTGCTGTCTGCACCAGGTCTGTGTAGAAACAGAAAATCCTCTGCTTCTTCTCCGTTGTCACTCCTCTGTATCTGCAGGCTGCTCTCACATTAAGCACTCCACACCATAAAAGAGTCTTAAGATGTGGCTCGCGGGTCAAAGATCAGCTAACACACTCATATAAAATCCACACTGTAGATAGCAACACGCAAATAATTTTCAACAATAGTGTCACTACGGGTGTGTCTGTAATCTTAAACACTATAAACATTAAACAATTCAGACCATAAACGAGACTTAATCTGCAGCACATGGATCAAAGGTAAGCTGCTGCATCCTCATATGACTTTATATCAATAATTAACCTGCAGCAAATGTTCCTCAGTCTGTTTCTTTGATTACAGTCTACTAAATCCACTCAGAGCAGCAGCAGCCAGTCCCATCATCCAAAAGAAATCATGTGACATTTGCAGCGGCTCTTCTGCTTTGACATGGGTTCAAAAGTCCCTCCTATCTCCTTTTCCTAAACTATTTTCTTACATCACCAATGTCAAGGAGAGGTGGGTAGGAGAGTTGGTAAGGACTTGGGAAAACATCTGAGCTCTGAGAATCTGAACAACCTCACACTCGTCTCTCCTTAGCGATGTGACGCCAGATTTCTGCCATTTTGAAAGTATAATGTGCAGAAAATGGAGTGCAGAATGCATATTTTAATTTACCACAGCATGTTTTAAACCTGTTGTTTTATGCAGGCAATTTAAATGAGAACAGCCTGTGAACATGAAGTTTGAATTTTAAAGAAAAGAAAACATTTAAGGTCAGATATACTAATGTCTGCAGCAGCACAAAGTCACCTTTAAATGTTATAAACCTACTGGATTTAGTGATGAGGCTCTGTGCAGAAAGTTGTGTACAGGAGTGTTTGTGTAGCTGCCCTCATGGTGTATAGGACTTTAATACCAGAACCACCAAAATTCAAAACTCCATCGAACCACATTCACTTTGACCCCCTCCTACAACAACAGCAGTAATGGAACATACTGTTTTCTCATAGGTAAAAAAAAAAAAAAAAAAAAAAAAATTCCTGGATGTGTTCTTGCTCCACCTGTTTTATCGAGCATGCAGCGGCGATGACTTGTGTTGACTTGGTACAGCTAAATATCCCAGAATACATTTCGTCCAAAACTCAAACGCGGCAATGGTGGACAAGCGCGGCTAAAAACTTTTAAATATTACTCTTTCTGGGTCACAAAAGAAACTTAAGTTATTTTCAAGGGAGAATGTAGCTGTGTAAGCTTCAAATATCTGCTCAATTTATCAAGATATCATATATTTCCAAACGTGCTTTGATGTTTTTGGAGACATCTGTGACCCGCCAGCTCCATAGCAGACAGCGAGGTCGAGGATCACTAGAGCCGGCAAGAACAGTGGATCGTTTTGAACCCCCCTGCGGTCTTTTCGCTGCCCCTGGTTTACCTTCTTTCTTGCCTATCAGTTCACTTTTGCTTCAGAGGCCTCATCGGAGGAAGCGGGCAAGAGAGCAGGCTTTCTTGAGTGGCTTCGCTGGCTTTGGAGAGAAGTGGATCTTTGGGGGCTTTATTCCTGGGATGCTGCCGGTAGGATATGCCTGAGACTTGTCATTACTGGATTAATCCCCACAACCTCTGACAATGTTGACCTCCTTACTAATTCTTTCAATGAACACTGTCTTGCCATTCTTAAACAGGTTGCTCCTTTCAAAACTAGGCATTGCTCTGTTAGTTCCTGCATACCCTGGTTAAACAATCATACGTGTAGCCTCCGATGCTCTTGTCAAAAAGCAGAGCGTCTCTGGAAGTCCACTGGTCTGGTTGTCCATTTTGAACACTTCAAAGAACTACTTCACTTATACAATGAGTCAGTGAAAGAGGCTAAATCCTCTTTTTTCAATAATCTTATAAACTGTCATAAAAATAACCCAAGAATTCCATTTGATACCATTAACAGTATTGTTTCACCCCCAACACAGCATGCTGTGTTGCTTTCTGATGAAGACTGTAATACTCTCCTCAATCACGTTGTAAATAAGGTGATGTACCTGAGATCCAAAATCTCTTCAAGTGCCTCCCCTCAGTGTCATGTGTCCAGGGGTGATTCTAGCATCAGAGCTTTGGGGGTGCTGAGCACCCAGAGAGCTTCCCAGCCAGGCAAGATAAACTTTACTCGTCACGATTGGACTTCTTCCTTGTCTCTGTGAGTCCTTGCATCCCTAAATGTCTCCATTTCCATTCTCTCTGTCTCCTTGGTGCATTTAAATCCCTGTTCCTGGCTGTCCTCGTCGTCTGTTGTCTTCGTTTCCATTATCAGTCATCATAACTTTACCATCTCTGTGCAAGTCTGCAAATTTCTTCATTAAATCATAAGATTCTTAAATTCATCAAGTCTATCTGTGCCTGGGTCCTCGTCCCAAAACATGACATCACTGTTTTGTACATTTTAACACAATTTAATCCCCACATTTGTGAAAGAAAAGCAAAACACTTTTTTTAAGTCTGTAACAAAACCATCAAATCTGATAAAGGTTATTTAAATGCCGCAAAAGACTACTACTGAAAAAGAAGAATGGATTGGAATAAAAAAAATACCTATCTTAACCTTAATTAATAGGGGAAATTACTAAATTATGCTCATAGTGAGTAAAAAGTAAACAGTGTATTTTTTGGACAGAGATTAATTTTTAATGTGTATGTATAATATAATACAGATACATAAAAAATACACTCTAAAAATAGAAGAGCCCTTGAAAAGTACAAATGTATAATGTATTAATTAAAAAACAATTCAAATGGAGGCAAATTTGCCTATGGTACAATTTATACTATATATGACAAGATCTTTACTGCAGATACTACTATGGCTCTGCAGATTTTTTATTTTATTTTAACTTATGTCGCCTCACCTTGAGGTTGGCAAATCTGTCTATCACTTTTTGGTGGTCAACTCTCTCAAGCAGTTTAACAGTTTCTTTTTTGGCTGTCACTGTTCCCTGTCTGTTTTCTTACCTGATTCTTCCTGACCTTGTACTTTCTACTCACGTTCCCCTCTTTCCTCTCTCCCTCTTTGGACTGACAATCATACACAAATAAATTGTATTCAATTAGATGAAAAAATTACATTAATATGAAAAAAAATACTATTAAGATCACTAATGAAAAAGTTCTCTCTCAGTGTACTTTCAACCAAAAGGCAAATAACCAAACCACATGTACATCTAATAAAATATATAAATATTGAAACACTGATCCAACATTATTCTTGACTGATGGATCATTTGATCTTACACTTTTACCTGAATGTGGCTCCTTTTTTTGAAAAAACCTCCTTAAATCCATTATGAACCTGGCTGTCTCTCTGTACACACACACACACACACACGCACGCACACACACACACACACACACACAACAGGAGTTATAAGGTTAATGGGCATCCAGTCAGTTAGCTAGTTAGTACCTTGGGTTTAATATCGGCACATGTATATATGACAAAATAAGCAACTTCTCTCATTCCATTTCAAACAGGACAGTGGTAACAACAGTAGGCTATGGACAATTTTAAGTTTTAGATTTTAAATAGGCTATAAAAATTTAAACGGGAGCAACAGGACAGTCAGATGTTGCTGCTTTTACTCAATGGCTGTTGATTTTACTACAGAGTAGGATGGATTGTTGGGTAGCAAACATCGTCGGAAAACACATTTTCAACGCTGCAGGTTACCTGGGTGTAATGTTTTTCAGCTAAAAAGAAACATGGTCTGACTCCTACCTAACTATATAAAGAGTAACTGAAGGTTAAATGCAGCTAACATGTCCTGCTTTAAGCCAGAAACCAGAGGTGTGGACTCGAGTCACATGACTTGGACTCGAGTCAGACTCGAGTCATTAATTTTATGACTTTAGATTTGACTTGAAAAAATGTTCTAAGACTTGTGACTTGACTTGGACTTTTACACCAATGACCTGGGACTTGAATTGGACTTGAACCGGTTTACTTGAAAAGACTTGATATTTCACCCCAAATATAAAATTTAACATGCATATTATATAGAGATTGAAAATGTGACGTCATTCAGGGGTAAAACCGCAAAGGATTCTGGGAACTCGTGGCAAGAGGTACTAGCGCACGCAGGCTTTCAATTGAAATCAGTCACACAGCGATAAAAAGAAACACAAAAATGTCAAGAAGCCGTTGTATTATTAACTGCAATAGCTGGTCGCATGACAGCCACGGGAAGCCGACGGGTAAAGAGATCGGTTGTTATCGGATTACGTCGTTGAAGAGAAATTGTTCAAGCCATGTTTCCGAAGTAACAAAGACGCGACGGATGGCCTGGATTGCAGCCATTCAAAGACCAAATATAACGTCCCAGAACACTCCAGCTCACAGGTTAGTCTGCTCAAGCATTTACACAAAGGTCAGTGTTTTTTAGTAGTTAATACGTCATTTTCATAACATAATTGGTGATATAGGTTACAAGCAAGTCTGGCGCTGAACAGAAATTGTCGCGCTATGCTCCTTTATTTATTGTGCATAAATAGTGAATTGTCCTGACACAATATTGCGTTTCGCCTCTGTTATTATGGTACATTGACAAAAACATATACTTTTATTCACAGGATAAAACAGTTGTTTTGTATCACTAATTGCCCAGTACGATTACAGCATACAGTATTATTGTCACTGCTACATTTCTGTAACGCGTACCAGAAATTATTTCCACTACTAATTAATTACCGTTGAGCTCAAAGGTCCTATTAATAAACGGTTAACGAATGTGTATTTATGAAGACAATTTGTGAGACTGGTAAACTTATGATACGTACAATGGTCTTTCGTTCTACACGGTGCATTTCAAGGTCGTGCACCCATCCGTCGGTAAACTGTACCTGGGCTTGTTGCAGTGACCTGAAGTTACTAAACTTCATGAGTGTGTGCACTCACTCCAAGAACCATATGATTATAAATATACATATAAATATGCTACAATGAGATAGCTGACTTCATCTAACTAGCAAATGTTTTCCAGGCTACGTTGGTGATGCAGTTTTTTTTAATATGTATGATATTTTTGTCATGCGATTTTAAAGCCGGTCCTACAACCGCATCTAAGAATAACATGCAGCTTATCTCAGAACTGTCGGTGAAAATTATTCTTGGAGCTAGGTTTAATTGAGCTGCATTTTAAAGAGGTGCAATTTCACAATTTGTGTATATTTTCTAAGTTCACTATTTTGTCATGTGTTGAGAAAAACACAGATTTAAAAATTACATGGTCTAATATTTACATTTAGCATATAACTGCAACATTCTTTTTTCGTTTTTTTTTTAAAGACTCGAAAGGACTTGAAATTCAAAATTTCAGACTTGTGACTTTACTCGGACTTTTACACCAGTGACTTGAGACTCGACTCTGACTTGCCTGACATTACTTGAGACTTGACTTGAGACTTGAGGATAAAGACTTGAGACTTACTTGAGACTTGCAAAACAATGACTTGGTCCCACCTCTGCCAGAAACGCACACCTCCGCTCCGCTGCGTCTCAGCCACCATCGTTCTGCCAGAAAGAGCACTAGAGCCAGAGGGGGAGCTGGAACAAGCCATTTTTTGGGGGGAGGGGGGGGGGATATCTATACTTTTGTTGTTAAAATATGTCTCAACCAAGTACTGTATGCTTTTCATATTTTTAGTAGTGTGTCACACAAACAGCAAATATTGTCAAAAAAAGTAAGAAATCTTTGGGCATGGGTCATTTACTTCTTTTTCTCCAATCACACTGTATGACTTAATTACAGTAATAGGTAAAATGAAATTCTCATCGTGTTCTTTAGATATATAGCATCATGTACTGTCTGTTACACTCATCATCATTGGTCCCACATTGTTATCCATCATCAACAGTTCACTGAGGCAAGGTTGTGTTCCATCTTATTTTAAACATTCTGAGGTAACTCCACTCTCAAAAAAACAGAATCTAGATCCTAGCTCTACTAGTAATTATCGGTTTTTAATTAGTTTTGCGAGATCTCGCAAAAGTTCATCTTAATTTTTTTTTTCTCCCATGTCCCTTGCGGGGCTCCGTAGTTTTGCTAGCGGACCACGCTAGCAAACACTCTCCACTTGCGAGTAAAAAAGAAAAAGAAAAACAAAAAACACCCCTTCCCTATTGGTGTTAAAGTTTCCCATGTCAGCCTATCAAAAATGATATGGCAACATGTGGCACTTGGTTGTTTAGGGAGAAGGGGACATTTTAGGAGTGACACCCGCGATGGAAAGCGGGCGAGCAAAAGAAAGAGAGCGTGAGTTTTCATATGTAAGACATTAGTGACGTTTAGTGTGTTTGGAGGCAAGAGTTAGTGTGCTGTGCTTGTGTAGTTATTGTTTTGTATTGTGTGTCAGTTATACTGCTGAATGTCACATATGCTCTAAAAAAGCCATCAAAGGCAGATTCCAGTGTAAACGCTGTTCCCACATGCAAACAGGACTGATACACCTCCTGTTGTCAGACCTGCAGGGTTTAGGATTGTGCTGTTCTCTTCTGTCTTATATTGAACACAAGCAATTTTTTTTGACTGGCACAAATAATTTGTGTGCCAGTGTGTGTTGTTAAAACAATAATAATTGCTGAAACAATAAAATATGAATTAAGAAAAAGCACAGTTATTAATCTTGTAAACACAAAAACATTAGTTGAAGCAACTTTTCTCCTAAACTTGAAAGTTATCCATTAGAACCTAAAAATGTAAATGCAGTAGGTTGCCTTGAGTTTTTAAGTTTTCGCAACAATTTTTTTTTACAGTGTGTTGAAAGTCATTTGTCACCCTCTGGTGGTGAAAGCTTTTTGATTTCTTTAACACACACACACACACACACACACACACACACACACACACACACACACACACACACACACACACACACACACAGACACAGACATAAAGATGAAGCCATACCGGCTCGGACATCGCCCAGATTAACAAGATTTAACAGGTGTTAACAGGGCAAGCATGATGGAAGAAGAATCGTTGAGTGCGAGATGACTGACCTGAGAGAAAGGATCATGGAGAAGCTTGAAACCTGGATCATCCGTTGTCAGTTACCAAAACTACATGAAATACCCTCAGAAGATGAAGAGCCACAAGAAGCAGTACCAGTATGGAGAAGGAGACCAGAGGGCTTGATCAAGATAGCACAGAGGTTTAGCAAACTATTAGAGCTGCAGAATGGTGTGATGAAGAAGTACAGCAAGCTCTCCATACCTGAGGCTTTGGAAATTGCAAGCAAAGACTCACAGCCTTGACCAGCCCTTTGAACAGACACACCAGAAAGCTAGAAGGTGGGGGGGGGAATAAACCAGCTGTTCTCCACAGAACCAGCCATGGTGTACTAGGTGTACTCTAAGTGGCAGGCGAACAACATGAGAACAGAACCACCAAGACTGTTACGGCCGAGAGGGCCAGGCTGTGGGTGTAGACTCAAATGCAGACACAGAGGGAGGCAAAACGGGCGTGAACACAGTGCTTTATTTACAGTGCCTAGTTAACTTACAAAGCAGGAAACTATGAATGCTATGAATGGAGAATGCTATGAACTGTGGAAGCTATGAACTGAGAACTATGGGCCAAACTATGAACATGAAACTCTGAGTGCTATGACTAGGTGCTAGATTTCGTGGATAGATCCTGGGAATGGAAAAAGGGGCAGCGGCTTGGATGGAGGTACGCAGTCACTATAATGAGAGGAGACAAGTAGTTAGTGGCAGTCTAGTGAATCACAGCTGAAGGATTAGACTATGGTGGTTAGGGCTTACGTGTTGCAGGTTAAAGTGTCATGCGAGGAGGGGGTGTCCAAGGGGTTCTGGGTGAGGAGTGTCCAGAGAGGATCCAGAATATACTTGGAGTGAGGTACTTGGCTGGGAGGCAGGCAAATGTAGTCCAATGATGGAAAGGAAGCAACCAGATGACAGAACCAGCGTCCAGGCAGAGATGTGAGTAGTTTAGCTTGGGAAGAGCGACTGCCAGGTGGGTCCTATGACAAAGAAAACACGGTGAGGAGAAAAGCAGTAGTTAAGGGCTCTCACAAGGGCTTGGCGGCCTAGCACTAACATGAGTTAGCAGAAGATCTGGCAGAGGTCTGTTGTGAATGCTGGTCTTATAGGGCTTTGGAGCGTGATGTCACGGGAGGTGGGCCACCCTCCCTTTCGCCATGACAGTAGGCCAGACACAGGATACAGCTTCAGCTGTGGTTCGTATGTGTTGTGTTGAGATCTCACGATCGTGAAGGCAAGAAACTGGATAACGGGCTCTCTTTTCATCGTTTTCCATCCTGGAGGCAACGTGAGGGATCCCATGTATCCGATATTACTAAACAAAGACGTCAGGCTTGCATTGCAGTGGTGAGACGAGCGGATCGAGTTCTGTGCAGTCCCCAGCTTTTTGTTGGTTTGCTCTCCGCATTTTCTTTCCGGTGAGTTCTAAATTAATTCATATCACTCTTAAAAGGCTTTTAGTGTTATTTTCAATGTGCTGAGGTCATAGATAATGAGATAAAACATGCTAATGTCTGATGCTGCAGAACCATGTCATGTCGACTGAGTAGCTTATGATTTAGCATTATTGCAGGCAAAGCAGCATGGATGTAACAAATCCAGACTGGGCACTATTAGATTATTCTGTTATTATATGTTACCTTATATATGTAATCAAAGTAGTTGAATTAGAATACTGCTGTAGATCATATTATACCCTTTAATATAGAGCGTGTGATCTGTATGTAGTTTAGTTCTCATTATACTTTTGAGTTAACAGAACATATTCACATATTAGTTCATTAGATAAATGTGCATCACTCTGTATCCTTGATCTGCTGGGAATGTGTTACACTGTTTTCTTGACATGCTCTATTGTTGAATCATAAAAAGAAGGTTGTAAGCAGGAGACTCTGTGTCTAAGACAGGGGAGATAGACCACATTCCATACCCCCACCTTTACAGAGAGCAGAGAAAGACAGGGAGCCGAGGTCGTAACTTGGGCGCCGTAACAGAGAAAGAATGTGAATGTTTAGGCTTTTACGACTAGGTGGGGGCCACTAGCGGCTATAAGAAGCTGAGTAACACATCACCATTTCGAGACTGCTGCGAGCCTCTTCAGGCATGTCTCCCCATCATGATGATTCTAAATGCTCTTTGTGTTGAATTGTATGGAAATAAATGATTGTTGATTGAGCATTTATACACCGAGTATTGTCCTTCCTTCAGCCCAAAGATTCAAAGAATTGGGAGATTACAACAGCACCAACACTGCACATGGGCCTCTAAAAACATACCAAATTGCTCTCATTGTACACTAATCCGCACATAACTTCCAGTTGAATTGCACACCTGTCACTAATTTTATCTTACAGGCTTTTGTTATGCAGCTGCAGAGTCTGAAGGTGTGCCCCGTGCAGAAGTGATCGATGAAGATCTGACAGAAGACCAACAACAAAATCACCATGTCATGGAGGCAGTGGACAGCAGTTGTGTTGGACAAGTGGAAGATATGAGGTACCAGCTGCAAATGTGGACAGTGGCGATCGGACAGACAGCATCACGGAAGCTAAAGGGCAGACGAAGTATTGTGTGCAATGAACAGGGCAGAGCAGAAATAAACAACACTGCTTGATAAGATTGTTAAGTGTGGTTGTCAAACCAGCGCCAAATGAAACTTTCTCTTGTTGAGTATTCATAAAGCTGTTGTGTTGCATGTGTAGTTCATTGTAAATAATTGTACTTTATGTGAAGTAGTTTCAATAAAATAGAAAAGAAAAGTATATTTGTTTGTTTTTTATTCTTGATCTGTTCACATGTACTTAGCAAGTACATAAAAATGAAATGCAAACTATTTACATGGCAACACACAGCTGGCATCAATCTTGAACCACAAAATTAAACATTACAGGCTATTTAGAGCAGCACGTTGTTTGGAGAAGTATTTCCCAACAAGTTCAGGAAGACACACTTAAAGAAAGAAATCTTGTGCTGGCTTTAAACGTGGTTCCCAGAAATCCACATCAGGGAAGATGCGTATCACAGCAAGGTCTCTCTGTCCACACAACAAGGTCACAGTGGTTGGCGCCGGTAACAAAGATTTGTATTTGTACCTGACGGTAGTGTATCCAGTAATGGTGACAAATCCTCCAGCTTTGCAATAGGAATCTGCCTTTTTTGCGATCGCTTCCTTTTGCCTCTCAAAGGCAAAAGGAGGGTGTGTTTATATTTTAATCAAGACCACGTTTTTGGGCAGCTGCTGAGGAGAAGTCAATGTTATGTGCAAACTTGGGCTGTATCTTTGTCATATTTCCGGGCAATACCCAATATGCTGGCTCATCTGTTACAGTTCTGGTGCCTCTGAAACGCACTGTAGCCTCGACTTTAAACAAAAGAGCAGCGACATAGGTGCAGGTCTCTGCAGCCATACATGTGCAGTGAGCAGCCTCAACCCTCCCATTGGTGCTCACGACCCATGGCTGTAATGCAGTTTCATTCAGTCGTTGTGAGTGCAGTACCTGAAACACATAAACACTTTTGATAAAAGGTCTGTAATGAACCAAGGCTAATATAGATGGGTTGGCTGTACGTGCAAATCAAAAACTGTAACAAGGAAGTTGTTTATAAAGTTATCAAGTTCAAACCGACTTACCTATGTCTTATCAACAACGTACTCGCAGCCGATGCACGGAATTTTTTCAAAGTACCGTCTCTTGGCGTCTGGGCGCAATCGGTCGCGATACAGCCCTTTGGCTTTTGCGCTGATTTTGAGCATGGTTCTGGCAGTCCCGATTCCAACACTGTGCACTTGTTTTGCTTTCTAGCCTACTGACATGGCGCCGCGATCCCACAATGCACTGCGGCGTGACGTCAACTCCAAAGCCCTATATGCTGGTGACTTGATTGGAACCAGGTGTGGAAGCTGATTGGAGTCTCTGCCTGAAGGTGGAGCCCAGCGGAGTGGAAAAACCCTGTACCCACCCGGACCATGACAAAGACTGGAGACTGAGCACTACTGGAAGAGCATATGGGAGAAGGATGCAACCCATAACTTTAATGCTCAGTGGTCTACTCTAAAAACAGAAACCTCCCTGAACAGGGTCCAGTAACCATCGCAGTGGCAGATATCGAAGAAAAGTTCTCCAGTATGAAGAGTTGGACAGCACCAGGTAAAACTGAGGTTATTGTACTCGGCCCTGAAAATCTTAGAAATATGGTATCTAACCAGATTCTTACTCTGGATGGCATTACCTTGGCCTCCAGTAACACTGTGAGGAACCTTGGAGTCATTTTTGACCAGGACATGTCCTTCAAAGCACATATCAAACAAATATGTAAGACTGCTTTCTTCCATTTGCGCAACATCTCTAAAATTAGAAATATCCTGTCTCAGAGTAACGCTGAAAAACTAGTTCATGCATTTATTACTTCCAGGCTGGACTACTGTAATTCATTATTATCAGGATGTCCAAAAAACTCACTGAAAAGCCTTCAGCTAATCCAAAATGCTGCAGCAAGAGTACTTACAGGGACTAGAAAGAGAGAGCATATTTCTCCTGTTTTGGCTTCCCTTCATTGGCTTCCTGTTAAATCCAGAATTGAATTCAAAATCCTGCTCCTCACATACAAGGTCTTAAATAATCAGGCCCCATCTTATCTTAATGACCTTGTAGTACCATATCACCCTATTAGAGCACTTCGCTCTCGCTCTGCAGGCCTACTTGTTGTTCCTAGAGTATTTAAAAGTAGAATGGGAGGCAGAGCCTTCAGTTTTCAGGCCCCTCTTCTGTGGAACCAGCTTCCAGTTTGGATTCGGGAGACAGACACTATCTCTACTTTTAAGATTAGGCTTAAAACTTTCCTTTTTGCTAAAGCATATAGTTAGGGCTGCACCAGGTGATCCTGAATCCTCCCTTAGTTATGCTGCAATAGACGTAGGCTGCCGGGGGATTCCCATGATGCATTGAGTTTTTCCTTTCCAGTCACCTTTCTCACTCACTATGTATTAACAGACCTCTCTGCATTGAATCATATCTGTTATTAACCTCTGTCTCTCTTCCACAGCATGTCTTTTATCCTGTCTTCCTTCTCTCACTCCAACCGGTCGCAGCAGATGGCCGCCCCTCCCTGAGCCTGGTTCTGCCGGAGGTTTCTTCCTGTTAAAAGGGAGTTTTTCCTTCCCACTGTTGCCAAAGTGCTTGCTCATAGGGGGTCATATGACTGTTGGGTTTTTCCTCTGTATCTATGAAGCGCCTTGAGGCGACTTTTGTTGTGATTTGGCGCTATATAAATAAAATTGAATTGAATTGAACCAGGCCCTGACATGGTTCACACGGTCTGTTCAGCTGACTGCACTCCACAAGTGTCTAGCAGTACAAACGAACCAGCTGCTAGTCAACAAGATACATCCAGAATGGCTAACTGAGGGCCAGGCGGTCCTGATCCCCCCCCATCCAACTACTGGCCAATAACCTGCCTCAGTACCACATGGAAGATCCTGTCCAGCATCATAGTGGGCAAAATGAACAGGCACATGGCTCAGTACATGAGCATGGCACATAAAGGAACTGGCAAGAATACCAGAGGCCCAAAACACCACCTACTGGTAGACCAAGCAGTCACCTAAGACTGCAAGACTAGGCTGGCCAACCTGTGCACTGCCTGGATTAACTACAACAAGGTCTATGACTCGGCTGCTTCTATTCTGTGTCACATCGTCAATAAACACTAGTTTCCCAGGGCCACTGGCAGCCATGCACGGCCAAGCCATTACACTGCCTCCGCCGTGTTTTACAGATGACAGATTATGCTTCAGATCATAAGCTGTTCCACACTTTCTCCACACGTTTTCCTTGCCATCATTCTTGTAGAGGTTAATTGTCAGTTTTGGCCGGCGGTCATAGGTTCTGTCCAATAATATGACGCGAGACTGGAGTAAAAGACATCCATGGATTGGCACTTTATTAAAGAAGGCGCATGATAACAGCACAAACACTAACTACAACTAAACAAAATGGCTTCCTTTTATACTCTACCTTTTCAGGTGAGCATCTGGAATAGCCCAAGTATGGGGGTTAACTAATCAAAATGAACACATAACCCTCCACACAAACAAACATACAATAACATTAAAGCACATCGCAAACATATACATATTTCCAACACATACTATAAACAAACCAATAACATAAGCTTCACCCATTTCTATCTAAATTAAAACCTTCTTTAACCATACTCCCTAACCCGGCACACTGGTCTGCTCCAAGAGCTCTTAAACAGGTGATTGAGCCGCTTTCACTCTTTTGCTCCACATCCTGCAAGAAGCAACCAGGACAGGTGAGTACCTTTACAAGTTCTCATTTCACATATGTTTAGGTTATTGATAAATGATTAACTGCAAGCAGCTCTAACTTTGGCTCTTCTCCGACACAGGTAGGATGGCCAGTCCCACTGTCTGTTTTCTGTTACAAGCTGTCAATTTAATCGTATGTCAAATAACCTAATAAAAGACTCCATAAGAACTAATGTGTTTTCTTTATTACCCTATTTTAAATTCCCAATCCAACAATTTATTATTAACAATACCAACCAGGTAATGGAACCCCTGGTTTCATCTGTCCAAAGAATATTTTTCCAGAACTGTGCTGGCTGTTTTACATGTTTTTGTTTTGTTTTGTTTTTTGTGTTTTTGTTTTTTCCAATCTAGCCTTTTTATTCTTGAGGCTTGAGTTTCAGTGAACCCTCTGTATTTACTTTCATGCAGTCTTCTCTTTACAGTAGACTTGGATATCAATACGCCTACCTCCTAAAGAGTGACGTTCAATTCATTGGCTGTTGTGAAGCGGTTTCTTTTCGTCATTGAAATGATTCATTAATATGGATACACTCAAATGAAAGCAGGGAGTCGACGCATTATGCCATCTGTCTACTCTTGAAAATAATTTGCACATCTTGTTATGTATGGTTCAATATGTGGGGCAATTCGTGTTGACTTCAGTTGTGCCTTGTAAACTCAGCGATCTATATGTCAAAAGACAAAAGGTTGGTAAAAATGCTTTTTTGGGGGCTAAGTTTCCTTTGTGGACATAAACTAATCTGTCATCACTTTCTCTTTGTATTTAATGCAGTATTTTATACAATTCAGAACTGAAATAATAACAGTCAAAAAGCTTCTATAATTCTAAAGGGAGTGCAGAATTATTAGGCAAATTAGTATTTTGTCCACATCCTCTTCATGCATGTTGTCTTACTCCAAGCTGTATAGGCTCGAAAGCCTACTACCGATTAAGCATATTAGGTGATGTGCATCTCTGTAATGAGAAGGGGTGTGGTCTAATGACATAACACCCTATATCAGGTGTGCATAATTATTAGGCAACGTCCTTTCCTTTGGCAAAATGGGTCAAAAGAAGGACTTGACAGGCTCAGAAAAGTCAAAAATAGTGAGATATCTTGCAGAGGGATGCAGCAGTCTCAAAATTGCAAAGCTTCTGAAGCGTGATCATCGAACAATCAAGCGTTTCATTCAAAATAGTCAACAGGGTCTCAAGAAGCGTGTGGAAAAACCAAGGCGCAAAATAACTGCCCATGAACTGAGAAAAGTCAAGCGTGCAGCTGCCAAGATGCCACTTGCCACCAGTTTGGCCATGTTTCAGAGCTGCAACATCACTGGAGTGCCCAAAAGCACAAGGTGTGCAATACTCAGAGACATGGCCAAGGTAAGAAAGGCTGAAAGACGACCACCACTGAACAAGACACACAAGCTGAAACGTCAAGACTGGGCCAAGAAATATCTCAAGACTGATTTTTCTAAGGTTTTATGGACTGATGAAATGAGAGTGAGTCTTGATGGGCCAGATGGATGGGCCCGTGGCTGGATTGGTAAAGGGCAGAGAGCTCCAGTCCGACTCAGACGCCAGCAAGGTGGAGGTGGAGTACTGGTTTGGGCTGGGATCATCAAAGATGAGCTTGTGGGGCCTTTTCGAGTTGAGGATGGAGTCAAGCTCAACTCCCAGTCCTACTGCCAGTTTCTGGAAGACACCTTCTTCAAGCAGTGGTACAGGAAGAAGTCTGCATCCTTCAAGAAAAACATGATTTTCATGCAAGACAATGCTCCATCACACGCGTCCAAGTACTCCACAGCCTGGCTGGCAAGAAAGGGTATAAAAGAAGAAAAACTAATAACATGGCCACCTTGTTCACCTGATCTGAACCCCATTGAGAACCTGTGGTGCATCATCAAATGTGAGATTTACAAGGAGGGAAAACAGTACACCTCTCTGAACAGTGTCTGGGAGGCTGTGGTTGCTGCTGCACGCAATGTTGATGGTGAACAGATCAAAACACTGATAGAATCCATGGATGGCAGGCTTTTGAGTGTCCTTGCAAAGAAAGGTGGCTATATTGGTCGCTGATTTGTTTTTGAATGTCAGAAATGTATATTTGTGAATGTGGAGATGTTATATTGGTTTCACTGGTAAAAATAAATAATTGAAATGGGTATATATTTGTTTTTTGTTAAGTTGCCAGCACAGTAATAGTCACCTGCAAACACAGATATCCCCCTAAAACAGCTAAAACTAAAAACAAACTGAAAACTACTTCCAAAAACATTCAGCTTTGATATTAATGAGTTTTTTGGGTTCATTGAGAACATGGTTGTTGTTCAATAATAAAATTATTCTTCAAAAATACAACTTGCCTAATAATTCTGCACTTCCTGTACATCAAACAAATCAAAGCCAATATGATCCAATATTTTCAGCTGGAGAAAATCATTTGAAACATTTTCAAATGATTAGCTTCCAAAAATGAGTGAAACAGTAAGAACGTGATAAAATCACATTAAGAAAGAGAAATCAAACATTTAGATTCATTTTAATGAGCTCAGACTTGCTTAAAATGCAGAGGAGCTGGTTGTGAACTGAGCTTCAGAGAAACACAACATACTGTTATTCACTGAATTCAATGAATTGGTGGCGGCGGTGTCGGGCAGGACCGGATCAGCGCTGCCAGATCTTTCATTCTCTGCAGGTGGTGCTCTGTCTGGTCCTGCAGCTCTTTCTGTTGGCGGTGCCACACTGCCACCTGCTCCCGCTGCATGGTTGCCACCTCAGCTATCATTTGCCCCAGCTCCTCTCTCTTGTGGCCCAGTCCGGGGTCTGCTGTGCCTCCCGTCCTGGGTTTCGGCACCACTGTGAATGACCACGGCAGACCCGGTGACACATTTATGCTTTTCAGCATTCTTTATTAATACTCAGGGTTGATGTGCATACACACAGAGAGCTGCGGATCTCAAACTCAACAAAACCAACAACAACAATCACAGGACCCAGTGTAAAACTTAAGTCGGTGGGGCATGTCTGCGGATGCCGTGTAGATGTGTCCGCCTTCCCTGCATGGCGCCGCAGGCCATGCCCCACCACAGAGTCATTTATTATTTTTAATCATCATGTATGTGTGAAAAGGCATTTGACCAACCAGATCACTCCATTTGGCAACAAGTGTGCTATAGGTAAAAATGTGCACCAGTAATAAATATGCAGATAATAAAATAATCCTATTTTACTACAGGCACACATCTATGTGTTGCTCTGGGTCAATCATCTCTCCGAAATTAGCGGGTCAAAAATCAGCTGTTGCACCCTAATATGACATTAATCTAGTCAGTAATTAGTCTGCCACAGCATCAGTCTATTTCTCTGTGGAAAGAGAAATAGATGACAGAAACAATTGTCTCTCATCTTCTGTGAGATGCAGGACAATAAAGTCTAAATGCCCTCGATATTCTTTCCAAGAGAGGCATCTTCTTCCTACCTCCTTACACCTTTACTTTTCTCTTTCCTTTACTCCTTTGTTGTCTCCTTTGTCTCCCCCCCCCCCCCCCCCCCCCTTTCTCCTTTTTTACTTCCTATTCTTGCCTATCCTCCCTCCCTGGTCAACCACTGATCAGAGCTCATTGATCAAAGACCACTAATCAATGGCTATGAGTACCATTGACAGATAGTTGGGGAATGGCTGCAATCACAGCATTGTAAGATGGTGAAACATGTACCCATAGGCCCCCTCCCCGATTCAGAGATGGTCTTACCCTTCCTTTCGTTTTGACTCCCCGCTCAAACCAGCATTTCTCCCAGGATGTGTACTCAATGATATACTCATCACTGAAAGAGTGTCCACTGGCCTGTAGGTGTAAGTTTAGTGGTTGTTGATCAATGGTCATGAGAATTTGTATATTAATGATCAAGGAACTGACCTCCCAGCCCATTGTTCCTTCATTGGTGCGAGTTTCAGTCATTATTAAAATATACTGTTTATAAGATTGGGGAAACCTGCAGTCAGCCGAGACTGAAGAACTCACTTGGATGAGTGACAAAATGTTTCTCCCACTGAAAACGCTATGTTGTATTTGCCCAGTCTAGTTTAGTAATGTATCATTTCCTTGAGTCAGCAAATAAAGCTGCATTTTGAGTTCATTCCCGTGTGTTGTGAGTCTTGCATTTAGATTAAGTCATCGGATTCAACCTATACCAACTCTATACTGCCTCGCACAGTGGCTCTCAAACTTTTCAGTGAGTACCACCTCATAAAATGTGTGGCTTTTGAAGTATCACCCTTATGACCGACTATTAAGTACAGTAGTATACGCCTATTTAACACCATATTCAGTTTACACAAGACCATTTCATTTCTTATATGAATGTTATTTATTTTAACTGTCATAATAGTGGTAAATAGTCTGTATTTGTATAGCGCTTTACTTGGTCCTAAGGACCCCAAAGCGCTTTACACTATACACAATCATTTACCCATTCACACACACAGTCACACACTGGTGATGGCAAGCTACAGTGCACTGACAGAGGCCTGTGACCACCACCAGTAAGCAACAGGTGCCCAAGGACACAACGACCGAGACTGTCGGAGCCGGGACTCGAACCGGCAACCTTCCGATTGCAAGATGAACGCCCAACTCTTGAGCCACGATCGCCCCAAGTGATAATAATAACAACTGTGCTGCATTAAAACATTCACTAGGCCGGATATCCGACCTTTAAGTGATGACCCGGACCCTGCTTCAGGGTCAAAACTACTTTTATTAAGGCTGTTGTGTTTTTAACATGGTTTAATGCTTTGTATCTTGTGCTAATTAATCTGAACAAGCCCCTAAAAAAGTCAGTGATCACTGTCGGCCTCTCTCAGGTCTGGTCTGAGAGTGTTACAAGCTACATGCGTATATATCTCTGATATATGTCACACACACAGTTTCAATCAAAACACTCTGCTTAGTTTCACTTTCTGTCTGCACACTTCCCGTTCTCTGCAAAAGCATGCAGTTTCCTGTCAGTACTTCTGGCGTAGAAACAATAAGCACTAAATAAGCACTAACAATATATTAATTTCTTGACAAGTGGAAAAAAGTTAGCGTTCATCCTCCAGCTTCACTGCGTTGATATTATGCTAACATAGCTGTGTAGTTAGCCACCACGTAGGGTTTTTTTTCCTATGGATGTTTACTATTTTTATTATGTACAGCACATTGGTTCAACCTTTGTTGCTTTTAAATGGGCTTATAAATAAATTTGATTTTTTTGACATCATTATATACTAGAGGTGGGAATCACCATACATTCCACGATACGATATTATCACAATACTTAACACACGATACGATATTATTGCAATTTTTAAAAATATTTTGCGATATTCAGATTCTGTACATAAAGGTAAACTTTATCAATATTCGTTTTATCTAATATCAAAGTCTCGCACTCAGTCTTTCTCTCATTTCAGTCAGTTTTATTGTTGACAAACTGAACGGTTTGTATTACAGTCTAGTCCAACTTAACTGAATGCAACCATCTGGTACAATTATAGCTATTCTGAACTATGCAATTTGTAAAAACTATGCAGCCCCTTCAGCAACAGAAGAGCTTGAAAGTAAATTAAAACAAAATATAATTTTACATTAAATAAAAAAGTTTTAAACTTAATTAAAATAAAACATGTCTTAAATTAAAATAATTAAACTGTCATGTTTATTGCTGGCCAAAAAAAAAGTTAAACACATTTGGACAGTGAAGCAATGTCAGGATTCTTGCTCAGAAAAAGGAGCTGATCAACATGCTCTGAAGTCAGAGCACAAAAACTTTTTTTGTAACAAAATATCGATTTCTGCTGTCCCTGTATCGATACATTATTAGCAAACAAAATATCACAATACTACACAGTATCGATTTTTTCCCCCACCCCTATTATATACCAGCCAGCCCAACTTCAGTAACCCTACAAACGTCACTGCTGTCTAGTTTTCTGTCTTCATTTATGTTGGAAGTGATAGCAGAGCTGTGCATTTTAATTTTTCAGAAATATCTCAATCAGAACATGGTATACTATTTAATCTTAAAAGTTTTTTTGAGACTTCCCGTGTACCACTAGAGGTAGGCCACAAACCACCAAGGAGCATGTACCACAGTTTGAAAGCCACTGGTCTAGTATAAAGATAATAGTATACTGTCAGTATAAGGGTTGGAAATCAGCCAAGGCAGCTCTTGAAAAATCTGTTTACATCTTGTTGAAATCAGTTGTGTAATTCCACACAAAGAGCAGTAAACCTCAGAGCACAAGTAACAGGTCAGTTGATCACATCATGTACACTATGAAACTGTACTGTAGCTCACCTTAGAAATTATTGAACAGGAAGTTTTACTCACATCTGTAAATCTAAAATTTTCCATCAAAACAGGATTTGGTCCTGAAATCAAACAATTAAACATGTTCTAATGTCAAATTCCACAAAATTCTTCACCAGGGCCCTTTGTGATGATTTAAACTAAAAACTAAAACACTACCATGTACAGGCATTTATGAGAACATTATAACCAAACTGTTATAATAATGGATTGCATTTATATAGCGCTTTTCGAGACCCTCAAAGTGCTTTAAAATTCCACTATTCATTCACTCTCACATTCACACACTGGTGAAGGCAGCTACAGTTGTAGCCACAGCTGCCCTGGGGCAGACTGACAGAAGCGAGGCTGCCATATCACCATCGGCCCCTCTGGCCATCACCAGTAGGCGGTAGGTGAAGTGTCTTGCCCAAGGACACAACGACCATACCATATCTCTCTGTGAAAAACACAAGACTAGTTAATTTTTTTAATGCAGCCTCTTGTATTTATTAGATAAATCACATACATTGTGATGTCTTAATACAATCATTAGAATAGTATTAAAACTCCTGTTATCAACTAGTAACACAATATTATTGTTTATCCTGTCTTCAGGTGCGTCTCTGATAATATTTGAGAATTTCATGTTATATAATGGCAGCAGGTCACAAGGAGGGAGAAGATGCACCAAGAGCTGAAAAGGATTTGTTTGAGCAGCAAGTTATTCAGTTGAAAAAAGGAAGGAAGAAGCATAAGCTTATTTAATCCTAGGCCACCAGTGTTGGGCAAGTTACTTTGAAAAAGTAATTAATTAGAGTTACTAGTTACTTCTTCAAAAAAGTAAATGAGTTAGTAACTGAATTACAATATTCTAAAAGTAACTAATTACTTGAAAAGTAACTATTGCGTTACTTTAAAAAAATGTTTAACCCTCTGGGGTCCAGGGTATAATTGGCCTTTTTTTAAAATTTATTTATTTATTTATTTTGTGTCCCGTTTGGATCTTTAGCCATCAGAATTGTTGTCTTAAGGCCAAGAAAGATGCCAAGCGGATTTATTTTACCAAGTGGATCATCATGGCCTTGCCATATTGGTCCATTTGATTGACCTTTATTATAATTATGAATTTATTTTATTTTCGGTTGCTACAAACGGGACAGACATGACTGGGGGATAGGACAGGGAGAAAGAATGAAAGAAAGAGAGGGAGAGAAAGAAAACCAAAGGGGAGAAGAGACGGTGAGAAAGGGGGGAAGAAAAACAAACAAACAAACAAACAAAACACTTGGACCACCTGTTTGGAGAAAAAAAACAGAAGAGAAAGGTATGAGCAACATAATAAAAAAAACAGCACCATCACAATAAACTAGCTAGCAGTAGATAACAGTAGATACTAAATATTAAATGCTATTGTGCAGCACGCAAGATAGACAGCGCACAATGTGCTTTGAGCCAGCAGCCAAGAAAGGTGTAGTCCGCGTCTGTGAACACCTCTGTGTACGCCTTTGTGCATACCTGTGTGGATCAGCATGCTTGTATTCCAAAGGTTTCTCCATGTAACGATCTGCTAGGGAGTGTGGGGAGCCATAGCCTCGTCCCCCAGGGCATGAAGCAGGTATGGAGGAGATCCAGGCCCCAGATATCCAGAGGCCCCAGAGTACATGGACCCGAGGAAGACCACCAAAGGGGGGGGAACCGTGCCACCCTCCTGGGAAGAGCTGAGTAGAGCCCCAAAGGAGAGGTCACCCTGCAGCTACGGAGCAGAGACCAGAGGGGGTTGCAGTGGCGTGCCCGCGGGCTCTGCCGGCAGCCAGTTGTGCCAGAGAGGACCGAGCTTCAGGCCCAGAGGCCAGAGGCCTGAGGGCATCCCACCCCCTGGAAGGAGCCCAGCCGGGCTACAGGCGCCTGGCCCCGCCAATCGGCCACCAGGGGTGAGCCGGTACATACATGAGCGCCCAGCCCCAGACGACAAGGACCACCAACACACCAACGTCTGAGGGCATCAACCACCGGCAGGGAGTGTGGTGAGGGGAGATAGGCCTCCGTACTTTAGAGGGCCTGAGGTGTACCCAGAGAGGTTGAGTCTAAGACCCAACCTGACATATAGACACAGACGAACAGGCACACGCGGACACAAACGTGCATTCCCAGCCCATATGCACAACCAAATACTCGGCACTCACCCAACGTGTAGACAGACACAAATAGACACTGCACAGACAGTTATACTCCCCAACCATACTCTATATCCCAGGTCCAGGTACCCCTGCCCTCAGAGGGGCAAGCTGCACCTAGACCCAGGAGATGTAACCCTTCTCTCTGGGGTGGAGGCAAGCGGACCACCTCCTTATCTGCAGTAGCAGGGAGGCCCCGCATCCCAGACCCCAGTCTGACGGCGAGCACCTCCTCCCAGCCCCCCAGCCCTGACGGCTAACAGAACCAGGTTGAGTGAAGACCTCAAACCTCCCTACGCCCGCTCATATGTAGTGTTGCTGTGTGCTGTTCTAAAGTGCATTTAAAACTCAGGAGAGCATGGTACTTGCTTCCTCTCAGAGAGCAGCACGGCTCCTCCCGAAAACCCTTAGTGTCTAAATGCATTTAAAATTGAGGGTAGGGCACCAGCGCCAGAGGTGGGTTGGAGTACATCCCCCACACTCTGGAACCCTGGAACCCTCCAGGACCAGGGGGCCCAGGCCCATCCAGACCGGGGCCCAAAGCAGACTACTTTTGATTTTCCCTCCACATTTTACCTTTAAAAACTATTTACTTTGCTTGTTTGGTATCATCCTTCTCAGCACAACCTCACGTGTCTGAATTTACAGTTATGTTTTCATTTTGACATACTGTATTAACACAATTGATCTAAAATCAGACAAAAAACATAAAATCAGAGTAGAAAAAGTTATATTTTTTTACTGTAACAACCACAAACATGTTTAATGAAACATATTTCATAACTTTAAATGCAAATATAAATTGTCAATTTTAAAATCCTATGCACAAGTTTTGCAAACAACAAAGTTATTTGCATTCATTTACCTTTTATCTTGATTTTTTAAATAACCATTTCAAACTATTTACAGAACAATCAGCTGTTCTGCATTCAATAAGATGCCACACAAATTATTTGTGCCACTCCAAAAAAATTATCTCTGTCCACTATAAAGGAGAGCATCACAGCCTGATACCTGCAGGTCTGACAGCAGCAGGTGTATCACTCCTTTTTCTACCTTTTTCTACTTGGAGACAGCAGACGCCTCATTGTTCTGACACACAACACAAAACTATCCACAACACTACACACTAACTACACAAGACAAAACATTAACTACACACTCCAAACACGCTAAATGTCACAAATCTATCACATCTCAAAACTCGCTCTCTCTCTTTTTCTGCTGTGTTTCTCTCTCTCTCTCTCTCTCTCTCTCTCTCTCTCTCGCCGTCACTCCTAAAACGTCCTCTGTTTTGTTTTGGGTTTTTTTTGGGGGGGGGGTTGCTCATAAGCAGAGAGTGCTTGCTAGCACTGTCCTTAGACAGTAAACATAAGGAAACTATTGAGGAAAAAACGCCACGTATATATTGTTTATCATGATTCTGGTTTTACGTGGCCTATCAACACAATTTATAAACTGGTATATATCACCTTGCTGCTTTGTCTTGAAGTGGTTATGTGACTGGCTTACCACGACTACTTTATTGTTCCTCAGTCAAACAGCAGCACTCATGCGATTGTTTTGCCCCCTTAGCTCCAGGTGTTGTGCTCGACAGTGATCGTGATTACCGTCCGCGGGAGTGCACGCAGCTGCTTAAAGCTGTAGCGTCCAGATTACTTACGTAGTCAGCTACTTCCATGCAACTGATATAAGATGCATGCATCTGTTTGTTGAAAAAGAGTAATGGACCGCTTTTTCTTGTTAGTAACTGTAACGGCGTTGTAACGATAGGAATAGTAATTAGTTAGATTACTCGTTACTGAAAAAGTAACGCCATTAGTAATTTTTTATTAATCCTTTATTTATCCAGGTAAAAAAAGCTCATTTCCAAGAGAGACCTGGCGTTACTAATGCTGTTAGTAACGCTGTTACTTGTAATGCTGTTATTCCCATCACTGCAGGCCACACATCAAATCTGTTATATGTTTGAAATCTGCTTTTATATTTGATCTTTACTCTCAAATCCTTAAACAGCAGTGAGTCTGCAGCTGAGAGAATAAAAAGTCAAACTATCAGGAGCAAGTTATGTTCAGAGTTTCAGTTTTAAATCAGCTTGAAGTGCCACCTTTTTACTGATTCTTTGATTTCCAGGATGTTTTCAGTGTGATATCGATTAGCAATTCTCTGCTGGGGCAATACGTTTGATATGTGCAGCTTGTTACTAAACCACTGAATAAAGCTCAAATTTAACATTTTTCTCTCCCTGTTTTATAGGGATTTATCCAAAATATGTGCTGGTCATAGTTATTGATATTCTCGTTGTCACAGTAGACACAGGATAATTGTGTTTTCAGCATCAGTTTTGTTCCTCTCACACACTCCCCACACATTCCACTGTAATGCTGTCAAAGCTGAGGCCGACTAAAGACAACCCCATATTTGGTTTTGGACAACAATTGAATACACTTACACAGAGTACACACATTCAAGTCCACACTACACGCACCTACATAGTCATGTAGAACACGCATACACTTATGGAGAACTGTGAGGGCGTCTCAGGACATGCTCTCTGTTTGACATACACACACTCACAATAGACACGAATAGATATACACACCACACACACTGGTTTTCTCTAAGTGCTGGACTGAGTGGAAACATCTGGAGGCCATATAAGGGGAACTTCCTGAGTTCTGAGAACGGACTGATACTTATCATGTGACTTGACGGCATCATTGCAATAAAAGCCTTGTGACATGGGTTTTCGGGGGAGATCAGCTCTGAAAGGTTTATGATGCTCATCTTCCCCACATATATATGTGTATAATAAAAACCACTATTTTGACATCTACTGAGGACCATGCAGTCGTTTGTTTCCTCCTCAAAAACTCGAACCTTGACATGGACAAGATAACCTTCCAACGGCAAGTAAGCCCGAGATACAACTGAAACACAACAATCAGTTTCACTCATGTTTTCTCTCTCTCAGTGGACCACCCTCCTGGGGCTCAGTTTCCACTCTCACAAACGGCCATTTCTGCAGCAAATAGCAGACTGCTTCTGGAAGAGACTACTGCACTGTGAGACTGCTTCTGGAAGTCTCACAGTGCCAATTCCCTGTGTTTTGAAATCTGAGCATTGTACAATAAAGTTATTGAAAGAAATCTCCGTCTGTGGATCGGGTTTCCTTCGAGGCGTGAGCACCTATCAGCAGAGATTGTCCATAACCTATAGAACTCAAAGAAATATTCTCAAGTAACAGTCAAATATGCCATTCAGCGTGTTAGTTACGACGTCGGGAGCAGCTGGGAGAACAAAACGACACAGAAACTGTACGGGTTGCTTTCCCAAAATCAACTCAAAGGTTTTTTCATCTTACAACAGTATATATAGAGGAAAAAGGTTCGTGTGTCAACAGATTCTCAGTTCAAACCGGTACAGACCAAATAAGGGAACGTCTTCCTGCCTTGTGAGCAAAGAAGTATCCTTTGTGTAGTTTATCAGTTCAGCTACAATTTATGATCATCCCAGCAAAATACACTCCTAGACATAGAATATAGAGTTCTTTCATTAGTGAATTCTGAAACGAACCACCTGGCCTTTAACAAGCTCCTTTCTAAGAGATAAGGAAGGGAGGATGGGAGTAAGGAAGTGGTCTCTGTGGTATTTTCGACCTTGAGGTACCAACCTGTGATTCTTACACATTAATTCTTAGGTTACAGAGAAAGAGAAAAACAACTAGTAAATGGGCCTTATTGAGTAACAGTTTTCCTGTATAATATCACTATAAAACAATATCCTGTAAATGCTAACCGTAGTGCTAAAATATCACAACAGTTATGAATTGTACACCATCCATTCTCAGCTTGGTCATGGAAAAGGGTTCAAAGAGGCCTTGACACTGACATAATAACCAGAGTCGTTTGAGCTGAACATTTCTGCTGCTATTGACAGCCATTTGAGGCATCAGAATCAGAATCAGAATACTTTATTGATCCCTGGAGGAAATTATTTTTTGTTACAGTGCTCCATTATAAACCAACATTAAGACAAGACTTCCTGAAGTCCACGATCAGTTCCTTGGTCTTTGCCACGTTGAGCTGCAGATGATTCTGCTCACACCACGTGACAAAGGAGTCGATCACAGCCCGGTACTCTGTCTCATCATTCCTGCTGATGCATCCAACCACCGCAGAGTCATCAGAAAACTTCTGAAGATGGCAGGTCCCTGTGCAGTGGCTGAAGTCTGTGGTGTAGAGGGTGAAGAGGAAGGGGGAGAGGACAGTCCCCTGTGGTGCCCCTGTGTTGCTGATTACCTTGTCAGACACACACTGTGGGAGACGTACATATTGTGGTCTTCCTGTCAGGTAATCAACAATCCAGGACACCAGAGAAGCATCCACCTGCATCACTGCTAACTTATCACCCAGGAGGGTCGGCCTGATGGTACTCAAAGCACTAGAAAAGTCAAAAAACATGACCCTCACAGTGCTCGCCGGCTGGTCCAGATGGGTGTAGACACGATTGAGCAGGTAGATGATGGCATCCTCAGTTCCGAGACGAGGCTGATAAGCGAACTGAAGGGGATCCAGATGTGGTCTTACTATGGGTCGCAGCTGGTCCAGGATGAGCCTTTCCAGGGTCTTCATGATGTGGGAGGTCAGTGCCACGGGCCTGTAATCCTGGGGGCCACTGGGACGTGGCGTCTTCGGTACAGGGACAAGGCATGATGTCTTCCACATCACTGGGACCCTCTGCAGACTCAGACTCAGCATAAATAGTTTATGAAAGACTCCACACAGCTGGGGGGCACAGGCCTTGAGGACGAGGGGACTCACTCCATCTGGTCCAGCAGACTTGCGTGAGTGAAGTCTCCTCATTTGCATCTCAACCTGGTATTGAGTGAAGGTGGGGGAGGGGTGTCAGGAATCTCACAGGAGGCAACAGCGCCATGTGAAGAGAGAGGCTGGCAAAGTGGTGTGGCTCTGGATTCCAGGCTGACTACAGGTGAGGTTGTGGGGGTGGGAGCAGACACTGCGGTGTCGAATCTATTGAAAAACAGATTCAACTTGTTGGCTCTATTCTCACCTCCCTCAGGTCCCCTGCTGTTGGTTGGCCTGAATCCAGTGATGGTCTTCATGCCCCTCCACACCTCTCTCATGCTGTTCTGCTGGAGTTTCCACTCCAGCTTCCTCTTGTAATTGTCCTTAGCCTCTCTGATCTTGTCCTTTAGTAACACCTGGACCTTCCTCACCTCCTCTTTGTTGCCCCCTCTGAAAGCCCTCTTCTTGTTGTTGAGGAGGGCTTTGATGTCCTTAGTCACCCAGGGCTTGTTATTTGGGTAACAATGAACAGTCTGAGCTGGAACAATGGAGTCGGTGCAGAAAGTTATGTAGTCTGTGATACACTCAGTAAGCCCATTGATGTCCTCGGCGTGAGGCTCACAGAGTGTTTCCCAGTTGGTCACCTCGAAACAGCCTTGTATTTCCGCTATTGCCTCCTCTGACCACCTCCTAACAGTCCTGGTGGTCACAGGTTCCCTCCTCACAATTGGCACATAGCGGGGGGTGAGGTGAATCAGGTTATGATCTGACCTACCAAGTGGGGGGAGGGAGGAGGAGCTGTATGCATCCTTGACGTTAGCATAAAGTCTAAAAGTAAGTCTAAAATTTTCTCTCCCCTGGTGGAACAGTCCACATATTGTTTGAATGTTGTTAGTGTATTGTCCAGTGATACATGGTTGAAGTCACCTGAGATCACAATAAAGGCACTCGGGTGCTGAGTCTGTAACCGAGCTATGGCAGAGTGGATAGTGTCACATGCAGCTGTGGGGTTAGCAGAGGGAGGAACATAAACAGCCACCAAGATGACGTGAGAGAATTCCCTGGGTAAATAATACGGCCTGAGTCCAACAGCACACAGTTCAATGTCTGGGCAACAAATCCTTTCTTTGATTGTTATGTTGGCAGGGTTACACCACCGCTTGTTAACTAAAACAGCAAGCCCACCTCCTTTCCGCTTACCGCTAGCGATGCTGTCCTTGTCCGCCCGAACAGTGTGGAAACCTTCCACGGAAGCATTCTCATCGGGAATGTCCTGGTGCATCCATGATTCGGTGAAACACATCAGGGTACACTCTCGGTATTCCCTCTGACTCTGTACCAGTGCTGAGAGCTCATCGATTTTATTTGCCAATGATCGCACATTTCCCATCACGATAGATGGCAGACACGGTTTATACCTCCTCCTCGCTTCGAGCCTCCGCTGTCTCACCATCTCCTTTTTTCTTCTCTTCTGTCCTTGACCTCTGCATCCCCCATGTGTTTTCCTCCAAATTTCAGCTGGTACTTCTGCGGGCCTGGCCAGCGAGCCGGCCGGCATCAGGGCGATCAGCTGATCTCTGGAGTAAACAGTCCGTGCGCGTAGGAGATGTGCCACGGTCCCATTCCTTGATAAAAGTAACAGTTCCACGGCCACCAGAAGAACAAAAACTCTCTCAATCCACATGATTGAGTAAGAGATAATAAACGGATGTAAATACAAGTCAGAAAAAAAAGAATGCGTAACAAAAAAGAGCTAAACCAAGAGAAAAGCAGGAGCGACTGTAACAGGCTGCACGCTGGTTGGCGCATGCGCACTGTATTTACATCACTGTAAATTTATTCTTACCACTGCTCAGATTCTGTGTCTGACCATTTTTTAATTTTGCACATTTCTGAAGTACCGTATTTTCACAACCATAAGGCGCACTTAAAAGTCTTAGATTTTCTTCAAAAAGTGCGGCGCGCCCTATAGCGCAGTGCGCCCTGTGTGTTGTAAGGAGGACGTAGTAGAGAACACCATGAGAACGCTAAAGGGTGAAGTGTGTGCGTTGACTTTATTGCACATACCTGTATAAAAGAACAGGTATGTGCGTTATGCAGGACATCGTTGTTTTAACAACCCTGAAAATGGCAAAGAGACACGCTTACGAAGCACAGTTTAAACTGAAGGCCATCAGCTACGCGGAGGAACATGGAAATCGAGCAGCGGCGAGAGAATTTAAGATTAATGAATCGATGGTTCGCAAGTGGAGGAAGCTGGAAAACAAGCTCCGGCAGGTCAAGAAAACGCAGCTGAGTTTCCGCGGACATAAGGCGATCATCGAGCAAAGAACGAGCGGGAGAAGCGTTTCGACGGTCACCATTCGGCTAAAAGCAGTTTCACTTTCACTTTTTATGAAACGGTGCCATTTTTCCCTCCGGACCAGGACTACGGTAGAGCAGCAACTTCCAGCGGATTATAAGGAAAAGCTGGCCATCTTCCGCTCCTACTGCAGCAAACACATCGGCGACAAACACATCCAGCGATGGATGACCGATGGAGACCACAGTTTAACCAAGAGTGGAAACCAGCGCCGGGCGAGTTACGCCACAATTTGCCAATGGATTATAGATGCTTGGGCTAACATGTCTGCTGGCACTGTTGTTCGAGCTTTCGCAAAAGCCGGCATCATTTCCGAGGAGCCGCACGGCACGGAAAGTGACTCTGACAGTGAAGAAAGTGAACCTGGCATGTTTGATGAAGATTTAGCGCAGCTGTTCAATTCAGACACAGAGGATGAGGACTTCGATGGGTTTGATTGATGATAAAAATGTGAGTACCAAACTTTGTTTTGCTCCTGCTTTATTTTTAAATACGCACACTTGTATGCTTGTGTGTTGTTGATGATGACGATTACTGGTAATAAAAATGTGAGTAAGGTACCGAACTCAGGTTTGCTCCCGCTTTATTTTTAAATACGCATACGGTACTTGTTTGCGCCCGATGATCCAGTGCGCCTTATGTGTGTGTTAAATACAGTAATGGCACACATAACTGAGACTGCGCCTTTTAGCACAGTGCGTCTTATGGTCGTGAAAATACTTGGATGTTTCATTTGATCTTGGATGTAGTAAGCGACGTACGAAGCACAGGGCCCAGCTCTTCTCTGACAGCATGGTGGGAGTTTCTAAAATTGATGGCGTCTTCATTAATCCCATGCAAACGTACACCTATCTGGAACAACCCTGACATATTACAAAACAATAATATGATAAACTTTTCAGATTGGAGTGGTAAAGGAATCAAATATTTAGAACATATACTAGAAGGAACAGAATTTATTTCATTTGACGGACTAGTTACACAATATGGGATCAACAAGAAAAGATTTTTAGAATATCAACAAATTAAATCCATAGTAAAAAAAGAAATTTAAACGGGGTCAAGTTGAACTACAAACACCACCAAGTGTGGTTCAATTTCTTACTCTTAAAACCCCCCAAATTACTATCCAAAATATACAGAATCCTTTCTAAAACAGATGAATAAATATCACTTCCCACCACATCAGATCAATTGCTCTGGGCTCCTTTGATCAGCTCCCTCACCTAGTGGGGGTGGGGGCTCATAGTTTGCTCCCGCCTTCACTGTTGTGATTGGTGTGGGGGTAGGGACAGGCTTAGGGCGTCGGGGGGTTCCTCGGAGGCATCTTCCTTGGGGGGCTCAACCTGGGGTAGCGATCATGGCCAATTAGGGGCTCTGTTGGCTCTTAGGTGACGGTTTCCTCGTGGCTGCGTGCAGCGGGGCTAAGAGAGGGTCTGTGCTGGCTGACGGACGTGGGTTACTGACCTGGTAGCCTGGCTGCCCCTGGGTGGGTCCGGGATGGGCGTGAGGTTCTGGGGGCGCTCCGTCTCTGGGCTGGGGCCCTGGCCTGGCCTCGGGGGCTTGGGTCCTGGTTGGTGTGTTGCCGGGGTTGTTGGCGGGTGCGTGCATGGGGGGGCAGCCATGGCGCAGGGTGCCGCCAGTGCATCGAGCCACCTGGGGGGCTCTTCAACTGGTGGGGGAGATTGCCACATCTTGCAGGAGCTTTCCTCTCTTCAGGAACTCTCTCTGCAGGAGGGGGAGATACAGGAGAGGTGGAGGAAGATCTCAGCCTGGGCATCTATTGTCTTATGTAGTCTGGAAGATGAGTGAATGATGGGGTGGGTGCAGTTTTCTCTGTGGTGGGGTTGGGTGGACTGTCCCGGGCTCTGTGGGGCCGGGCGGTGCTGCTGCACTGGGCCCCTGTCTGGATGGGCCCGGGCCCCCTTTCCCTGGCGGGTCGCGGAGTATGGGGGTGCCTACTGGGGCGAGCGGGGGAGCTGGCCCCAGTAGGCGGTCTGCCTCTCCCCACTGCACCCACTGCGGTGGGGAGAGGCAGCGGTGGGGCGAGGCACCCCACCCACCTGGGTCTGGGTGCAGTTCCCCCCTCCAGGGGCAAGGGTACCTAGACCCGGTTCGTAGAGAACGCTTGGGGAGTGTGATCGTGTGTACAGCATCTCTTTATGTTTGTCTCCACGTTGGTTGAGTGTGGAGTAAGTGCATATGAGAGCATGAGGGTGGGAATGGATGTTTGTATCTGTGTGTGCCTGTATGTCTGTGTCTATATGTCAGGTTGGGTATCAGATGCCACCTCTCTGGGGACATCTCAGGCCCTCCAAGGTTTGGAGGCCTATCTCCCCCCACCACCACTTCCCCTGCCGGTGGCGGACTCCCTCAGACGTCGGTGCGTTGGTGGTTCTTTGTGTCTGGTGATGGGCGTCCAGGTACACACCGGCTCACTCCTTGGCGGCCGCTTATCGGGGCCTGGAGCCTGGGGCTCGCTCGGGCCACTTCGGAGGTGGGGTGCCCCCGGCCTCTTGGCCTGGGGCTCGGTCACTCAGGCACAGCTGGCAGCCAGCGGAGCTCACGGGCGCATCACTGCAACCCCCCCTGGCTTCTGCTCCGCGGCTGCTGAGTGACCCCTCATCTGGGACTCTCCTCAGCTCTTTCTGGGACAGTGGCGCGGCTGCCCCTCTGTTGGTCTTCCTTGGTCTCTTGTCTTGGTCTGGAGTTTTGATCTCCTCCATACCTGCTTCATGCCCTGGAGGACGGGGCAGTGGCTCCCCACACCCTCTAGCAGATCATTACATGAAGGAACCGTTTAAAAAAAACAAGCGCGTCCATGCTCACAGGTGTACACACGGGTGATCACACCCACAAACTACACCCTTTTTGGCTCCTACCTCAAAGCCCACTGTGTTCTGTTGATCTTATGTGCTGCACAATAATGTTTAATATTTAGTATTTACTGTCATATTCCCATATATCATTGTGATGTTGTTTATTCTATTACTCTTGTTTTCCTCTGCTTGTTTTTTTTTTCTTTCTCAACAGGTCAGGGCCGTGCAGAGAGGTTTAAAGGGGCGGGTGCTCAAAGTTAAAAAGGGGCACATTGAACCAGGCTGAATAACAACAACACACATTCATCAAGAATCTAATATGGGAAGGGCAGGGCTGTGTTGATCTGAGACTGTAGACATTAAAAAGTCCATAGGAGAGATGGTAGCTGATTAAACAAGTGTCATGAGATAATAACAAAATGCAAAGATTGGTGACAGCGCTTGGAACCATAAGGCAACAAAAAACTGTGAGAAATAATTTAGGCTCTGCCTGTGAATCACTCTTTGCTTCTCTTCTTCCTTCCATCCCATCATTTCATATGTCACTCTCCACTTGCTATGTGAGAACAAGGTACAACTTTCTATTGCAATAAACTATAATCTAATTATCCACACCTAACAACTCTTGCACTTAATCTATAATAAAATGATGACAGAAAAATGTTATAGCACTGCCTTTAGTAGCCTCACACAGCTCCTGCTGTTTCCTCCTCATGTCCTTACCAGGCATTTCTGGACAATGTTATATCATGAGTAATATTTTTTTTAAAAATCCATCTAAATAAAACACACACATGCACGCACACACAGTGACATTTTAGACCTTCTTCAGAATACTGTATATACTATGGGCATCATGGTGCTGATCCAGAATCCTTACATTATTATTTATTACTAGAGCTACAATAATAAAGCAATGAGGAGGGGGAAGTAATAAATATGAAATAATGTATTTATGATGATTCCATTTGTTTCACTATCCACTCTGTGCAGGGGCAAAGCTTATTACATTTTTTGACTGTAGAGATACAATAATTTTACTGCTGTAAAATCCAAATTTTGTCTTATTTAAAATATAAATCTAATATAATCTGCTTCTTAATGTATGTCCTTTAAAATACAGCTTGTGTTTTTTAATATATTATAATTATAATAATTATTATGTGGACATACATATTAGATCGTTTTTTAGTGAAATATAATCCCTCCAGAAAGGCAGGAAAAGCCCGGAAACTTACTTTAAAACTAAATATGTTTCTAAATACTTTAAAACTAAATATGTTCCCTAAAACGGTGACAGAGCTACAGACCCATGACAGCCTTACACAGGTAGCCAGCAGCTATGACCAGCACTACTTGTGCAGTTAATAAAAGGACAGGTAATGTTTGTCGCGCTGCTGCACACACAGCACACTCGTTTGTTTCAGTTTGTCAGTTGCCACAAGACAACTTACCAACGTGTACGTAATAAGCTGATACTCCTGGGTGCTATACACTACAGTTTACGCTGTACACCTACTTACTGGTTTTGTCGCATCAGTCTGTGTCTCTGAGTTAACTTGTGTTTCTCCTACAGCTCCGGACCGCTAAAAATGCGCGTGCTCTTTGTGAGCTCGTTCCCGGCTCGTAACCAGCGCGTTCTGCCGTCAAGGGCGATCATTGGTTAAATGTGATCATGTGACTGATGCAAGCCAGATCCTTTTATTTAGCAAAACTGTGATTAATAGTTAAATATTATTGTTGAGGGGCACAGACAGGACTCCGCACGCACACACACATAAAAAAAAAAGAATATTTTTTTAAAAAAAGTTGCCTCAACAAAAGGGCACTTTGGGCACCCATCAGGAAAGGGGCGGGTGCTCAAGCCCCTCTAGCCCCCCCCCTCTGCACGTGCCTGCAACAGGTGATCCTGGTGATCGATATATGCATTTTTTTTCTTTTTCTGCTCATTCTGTTTGTTTTTGTTTTTTGCCCTTCTCCCCCGTCCCTCTTCTCAGCTGTTTTTCTTTCCCTCTTTCTTTCTCCCCTTCTTTCCCCCAGTCAAGTCTGTCCCGTATTCAGCAAGTGAAAATAAAATAAACAATAAAAGGTGAATCAAATGGACCATTACGGCAAGGCTGGGATGGTCAATTTGGTAAAGTAAATCCATTGGCCATCTTTCCTTGCCTTTAGACAATAATTCTGATGGCAAAAGAGCCAAACGGGACAGGCAAAAAACAAAACAAAACAAAAAAAATAATCTAATGAGTGAAAATGAATCAAATTGAATGTTCCTTGTGTAAACCTTTCTCACAGAAGATGGTGCCCCAGTTAGAAATACTTAGCTGCTGATTTACAAACAAAACCAAGTATCCTTTTTTTTAGAATCTATAGAGCACCAAAGAAGAACACTGATTTCCTTCAAGATCAAAATGATATATTTGATATCAAACTTGATTCTGTCTATGATGATGACAGAGTGGTTAAACTGATTCAAATGACTCATTTCTCCAACTCACATCAACTGATTTCATTGTGAAACTTAGACTTGTGGAGCAGAACCCCAAACAATAAAAAGCAGATTTAAAAACACTTAAGCCATCGGTGTTCATTAAACTGACATCATGCAGTTCAACTTCTGACCAGCCGAGGGCGATAAATCACCATCAATGAAGAGTTCATCATCAACGACAGCAGTGTGATAGATGCTGAATGTCTTTAATATTTTTACACAGACTACATTCCAACATATATATCCAACTGTGATCCAACATATTGCAGACAATTATACTTTTTTATGCATTTATTAACAATTAAACTTGAAAGTCTGATTTCCAAAAATGTAACTTTGTTGATGTTTAATGGCACAGAAAGCCAAATGAAAATGTGCTAAGCTATATTTTTACGCTTGACTGGATCCCTTGTGCCTAAAGAGGAAAACATCATGCTAAGAATATTGCTCATAATAACATTTAAAGAATTAATAAAAATCAATTTTTAAAAAAAAGTTATCAATTCATTGTATACTAAATAGGTAACCAAACTCATGAATTACAGAGTTGACCTCTGCATGATAACCAATTCAACAGTACGCGCTACTCTACTAATATGTGTGGTACACTTGAACAGCCCATGATATTTAATAGACAGCGTGAGAGTCTGTCTCGTTGGAGCAGATTTCCTAAAAGGCTGGTATCTTTCGAATTCTTTTGCTTGCCGTAGTGAGCTGAGCTTGAGCTACACAACATACTGATATTCACTATGAAACTTTATGTGGGAAATGACAGAAAAACAACACATTGATTCTGGAACAAACGTATCATCCATTTTTAATGATGTAAAATATCATCTGGTTGATCAACAAGAATCAATCAGCATGAATCTGAAAACATGTTGAGCGGAAGAGACAGACATGTAAAGACTGAACTATCTGTTCAACAGTGTTGTTCTAACTAAACTTGGCATAGACTCACTGAGGAACCAGGAAAGACTGTAAACCCAGGATAAAGAGTTTCAGTGAATATGGTTTTGAAGGTGTGGAGGTGGATCAGAGTATCAGAGGAGACTCTGTAGAAGGACAGAGTGCCAACAGGACAGTCCACATATACTGCTACTCTGTTAGAGACAGAGGAGGAGGAGATGAGTGTTTTAATCTTGTTGTGCCTGACAAACTGACAACCATCCTCAGAGCAGCTCAGACTCCATGACTGATAATTAAATCCAAAAACAGAGACAATCCCACCTCTTCTCCCCCTGATGCCTCTGTAACTCACTGATATCTCAACATTTCCTCTCCACTCGACTTCCCAGTAACAGCGACCAGTGAGACCATCTTTGCACAGCAGCTGAGGCCAACCATCAAATCTGTCTGGATGATCAGGATATGACTGAACCTCCTCGACATGTGTCACCTTCCTGTTGTTGTCAGACAGTTGGAGTTTTCTGTTTACGGTGTTCGTGTCGATTGTGAGTTGACAGGAATCTGATGGAGAGAACAAACACAATCCAGCTGCAGTTATTGATCCATCATCTGTTCTTTGATTGACACTTTGATGATGACACCTGACATCCCAGATGTGAATAAGTGATGTGAAGATCGTTGAATGTGTGCTGCTTTGTTTTCATAAATCACATTAAAAACACACTTACACTTCTTCAGACCTGGTGTCAACCAACGGACTCCAGCAGGCTCCACCCTGAAAGGAACAGAGGAGTCAGATCAGGAGACTCTCTATCAGCATGCACACATGGACATTATATCGCTCTCATACACATACTGTTAGGCACTGATAAAGGAACAGTCCAACATTTTCACCAATACACTTCAATCTATAGGGTCAAAGTGTACCCTTTGGCTTTTTCTACCTTTTCTGTTCCATTGTGGGATTGTTGTCACACAAGATTCTAAATATATATATATATATATATATATATATAGCAGCTGGATAGCATAGTAGGAAGACTGCATGCCTAGGCTAGACCCCCCCCCCCCCCCCATTGCTAAATCAAGCCTACTGCAGACATGAGAGATATGAAGTCATACCGGCTCGGGCATCGCCCGGATTAACAAGGTCTGCATCAGGTGTTGGGGAACCAGTACCCCCTGGTGAAGGTGGCTACTTGAACAAGACAGCATTGGTGGGCAACAGATGAAAACAGGGCACTGTTGGAATACTACTACACAAGTAACCCCAGCAGAGGGAGTTACATGAATACAGTGGTCCCAGTGGTAATCGGAGTGCTAGGTGCAGTGACTCCCAAGCTAGGCGAGTGGCTCCAGCAGATCCCAGGAATAAGATCTGAGATCTCTGTCCAGAAGAGCGGAGTCCTAGGAACAGCTAAGATACTGCACAGGACCCTGAAGCTCCCAGAGCTCTGGTAGAGGACCCAAACTTGAAGAATAGACTGCCCGCAGGGGCGAGAGGAGAATTGTTTATTATTATTATTATTATTATTATTATTATTATTATTATTATATAATTTAATGCACGGCTCCACCATTTTAATGAACAATGCATTTATAATAAGAACATTTCAAGTGGGAAGGATATTGTATGATCATCATGATCCTTTAGGTCTCCTGACTCATAAAATTTAGAGAAGTGCTGCATCAATTTTGAGGGAATAATCCAGACATGCCATTCACCAGCCACATGTATTAGTCAGGTGCAATGTGTGTCAGGCGGCAGCCAGGAACGGAGGCCCTGACAGACCAATCCCTGGCTACCAAGACTAGCAATTGGGTCATGGAATTTCACTTCTCTGTTTGGAAAGGAGCCTGAGTTAGTGCATGAGGTTGAGAGGTACTGGCTAAATATAGTTGGGCTCACCTCAAGGCATGGCTTGGGCTCTGGAATAAGTTTCCTAGAGAGGGGCTGGACTGGTCTGGAGATGCCCTTGGTGAGAGGCAGTGTGTTGGAGTGGGTATCTTAGTATCCCGTCAGCTTGTTGCCTGTATGTTGAGATTTCTCGCATTGGATGAAAGGGTTTGTGTCCTGCAACTTCGGGTGGGAGAACGGGTCCTGACTGTCATCTAAGTTTATGCACCCAATGACGGTTCAGAGTACCCAGCCTTCTTGGAGTCCCTTGGCGGGGTACTTGAGGGTGCTCCACCTGTTGCTCTTCTGGGAGACTTCGATGCGCATGTGGGCAATGACAGTGAGACCTGGAGTGGGAGGAACAGCCTCTTGGATCTGAACCAGTTTGTTGTTTTGTTGTTGTACTTCTATGGCCATATGTTCTGGGAATCCTGGCACTGTGGAATGTACAGGGTGGGCCATTTATATGGATACACCGTAATGAAATGGGAATGGTTGGTGACATTAAAATCCTGTTTGTGGCACATTAGTATATGTGAGGGGGCAAACTCCTCAAGATGGGTGGTGACCATGGTGGCCATTAAGAAGTCGGCCATCTTGGATACAACTTTTGTTTTTTCAATAGGAAGAGGGTTATGTGACACATCAAACTTAGTGTTAATGTCAAAGGAAAAACAATGGTGTGTTTGGTTTCAATGAAACTTTATTCTTTCGTGAGTTACTTACAAGTTTCTCTTTGTTCACAGCCATTGACGTGTTAAAGAGGTTAACACGTGAGGAGCGGATCGAAATTGTGTTGATATCTGGTGAACGCAGTAACCGGGTCATTGCAGCAGATTTCAGTGCAAGACACCCTACGAGACCACCCATCTCCCATGCTACAGTTAGCAAACTGCTTGCTAAGTTTTGTGAAACTGGTTCAGTGTTGGATTTGCCAAAATGCGAACGCAAGAAAACTGTCACTAATGAAAAAACATCAGTGGCTGTCCTAGCTTCATTCAGCAAGAGCCCACAGCGTAGCACTCACTGCATGTCACTGGAGGGTGGCATTAGTCGAACATCCCTTTGGCGGATATTAGCTACTCACAAATGGCACCCTTACAAACTCCAGCTACTGCAGCATCTCAACAAGAATGACCCAGATCGGCCCACCGAATTTGCAGAATGGGCAAAACAAAATTTGGAACAGTTCACACAGAAAATTTTGTTCAGTGATGAGGCAAACTTTTATGTGAATGGTGAAGTTAACAAACAAAACCACCGCTATTACTCTGACACTAACCCACATTGGATGGATCCCTCCAAGACTGTTGGAACAACAAAAGTGATGGTTTGGTGTGGTATATGGGGTACAACGATAGTGGGTCCATTCTTCATCAATGGAAACCTCAAGGCCACTGGATATTTGAAATTGCTACATGATGATGATCTTTATGCACTGAAGGTGGCACATTCCCTGAGTTTTTCCAGCAAGATGGTGCACCACCACATTATGGGTGCCAGGTCCGAGCATTCCTAGATGAACAGTTTCCTGGAAAGTGGATTGGTCGTCGTGGGCCAGTTTTATCTTTGGGGTCATCCGAAGGCAATTGTCTATGGTGTGACGATACGAGATGTGCAGCACCTGAAACTATGGATACTGGATGCCTGTACTGCCATTTCTCCTGCGGTGTTGCTATCAGTGTTTGAAGAGTGGGAGAAGAGGGTTGCATTGACAATCCAACACAATGGGCAGCACATTGAACACATTTTATAAGTGGTCAGAAACTTGTAAATAACTCATGAAAGAATAAAGTTACGTTGAACCGAGCACACCATTGTTTTTCTTGTGATATTACCAATACGTTTGATGTGTCACATGGCCCTCTTCCTATTGAAAAAACAAAAGTAGTATCCAAGATGGCTGACTTCTGATTGGCCACCATGGCCACCACCCATCTTGAGGAGTTTGCCCACTCACATATACTAACGTGCCACAAACAGGATTTTAATATCACCAACCATTCCCATTTTATTAAGGTGTATCCATATAAATGGCCCAACCTGTATAGAAGCAGCAGGTATGCCACATGTAAAGCTGCCACTTTGTATTTTTGGTCAGCCATGCTAGGAGGTATGCTGTAAAAATGCGTTGTAGGGTTCAGAATGCATCATAAATGGTTTTTATTAAACAGTTAATTTTTAAAAAAAATCTCCTATAGGGAGACTATTAATAATAAATTAATTAATTTTAAAGAAGTTTAAAAATGAACTAAATGTCATGACTGGGCAGCCAAGCACAGGTAAGTGGACCAAAATGCAGACACCACACGGAGGCTCGGAGGTATAGTGCAAACGAACAATTTATTTGGCACTCAAAACTGGCACACAATGAAAGAGGTGAATGAAACAAAACACTACACGTGAACTAAGGGCGAGAGGGAAAACACGTGACCTCTGAATATAAACTACCTACTAAACTAATGCAAAGCTTCATGTTAAGGTACTAAGAATCTATAACGAAATACACACTGTGACTGGCAAGAACTAGAAGACAAACTATTACTAGGGATGCTGTGAATTTAAACAAAGCTATGAAACACGAGGCTTGGCTAGAACAATCTCCACAATAATTGTCGAAACAAGAAAACAAGAATCACACCGCGTGTGCCGCAGCAAAGTCCAAAGGCAATAGTCTCTTTAGCTGGCTGGGAAAAAAACAGCCTGGGCACAATACTTGGGTATTTTCCGGAGCAGGCACACAAGGTACAGGATTACAGCGTTTCTCTCTGAGTCATTGTCTGGGTAGAAGGTGAGGCTTGGAGGGGTATAGAGGTCCGGGTGAGGCTAAACCAGTTCGTCTACTCTCACTGTGAAGTGTTGGGCAGGGAGGCAGGCAGGTGAGTAGCGCCGAGAATAGAAAACAAGCCAGCGACGGGAAGAAGACAGTTTGCTGACAACAAGATCCAATCCTCTGAGAAGGTGGGTTAGCTGACATTCCGGCAAAGAATGTTTGAGAACGCTGGTCTTAAGAGCCTGCCAGCTAATTACACACAGGTGCCATAAACTAGGGGTGTGGTGACTCTGCCCAGTGATGGATTTACTGGCACGCAGGAAAACCCAGCACTCACCTGGACGATGACACTAAATTTGTATAATCATCCATTAGCTATAGCAAGTCAGATTTTATGATACGAAGAATGATCTTTTTCTTCTTAAATCATTTCACCTGCCTCAAGACTTTGTGCTAATCTAGAATAATATATTAAAGGTCCTCTTCTATAGAGAGATTAATCTAATATTAGTTAGGGTCAGAGGGAGATACATACAGAGGTCTGTCTAAAAAGAGTTTTAAGCACTTCCTTCTTTATCAGATATTCTCACCATACCTGAGAGTGTCCAGATCTTTTTGTCCATCTGAAAGAATTCCCAAGTCACCTGGATGATTGTGGCTCACATCCACTTCTCTCAGAGTGGAGGAGTTGGAGCTGAGAGCTGAAACCAGAGAATTACCGCCTTCCCCTGTGATCAAACAACCTGACAGACTGCAGACAAACACACACACACACACACACACACACACACACACACACACACACACACACACACACACACACACACACACACACATATATTTAGTAGTTTTCTTTTGTTTGTTTGTTTTTTTCCTGAAAGAATGCCATTCATCTATAGACTCTTTCAAGAAGAAGGCCCAGCAGTGGTTGTACTTCTGGCTAATCTAAAATCTCTTTAAATGGAAATTCTGTTGTTTCTATTTATTCTGTTTTCTAGTGTCAGGAAAAACCTGAAGATAAAGTTAGAAAATTCTAAATACTAGCCTAATAATTTCCAGTGTACAATGTGGACTCTGCAATCCAACAGACAATAGCTTTACTCCTGAATCCTGCAGGTTATTGTTACTCAAGTCAAGCTCTCTCAGGCGAGGGGCCTCTGAGCTGAGAAGTGAAGACAGAGCTTCACAGCTTTTCTCTGACAGGTTGCAGATGCTCAGTCTAGAAAAAAATGTACAAAAGCACACTGCTTTAAAAAGGCATACATGGTGCAGTGAAGTGATCAGCAAATTAGCAGTATTTATGCAATTTATGTAGAAGCAAGGCAGTTCACTATCATTTAGACTATAACGAAAAGATAAAACAACACATGGACATATTGTCACAGAGTTATGTACTCTCCATGTTACCTATGCTAATGCTACTTATTACTTATTATGACCTCAAAGTTTCCAGTTTCCAGTGTGGACTCTCCACTTCAGCACACATAAGCGTTAGTCCGGAGTCCCGCAGATTGTTATTACTCAGGTCCAGCTCTGTCAGACTAGAGGACTGTGAGCTGAGAACTTCAGACAGAGCTTCACAGCACCTCAGTGAGAGGTTACAGCCACTCAGACTAAAAAAAAAAATGATACATGCTGCATTTATAAAAGACAACATTAGGCAGTATTTACATGCTGTTCAAGAAGTTAAAGTTAAAGTTGTAGCAGACTATTGTGACTTAAGGTGAAATACTGAAACTACAAAGATGCAAAAACATGAAAATGACGCTGACTTAATTTTTTTTTCAGTTCTTATTGATTACATTTATCAGTTAAGGAAATGAGAATGTTGATTGATCTGACCTGAAAGTTTCCACTTTACACTGTGGGCATTTCATTCCAATAGAGAGAAGCTTTACACCTGAATCCTGCAAGTTGTTGTTACTCAGGTCTAGCTCTCTCAGACTAGAATGTACTGAGCTGAGAATTGAGGACACAGTTTCACAGCTTCTCTCTGTAAGGTTACAGCCGCTTAGTCTGTGGAAAAAATCATAATAAGGAATATATGAACAGAAAGTCAAAACTTTATTAATTTTACAGCAGATTATTGATTATTTCTGTAAACTTATAAACTGGAATCGCATCTGTAACTGGAAGGTCGCCGGTTTGATCTCTGGGCTCTCTGTCCTGGTCGTTGTGTCCCTGGGCAAGACACTTTACTCTACTTGCCTACTGGTGTTGGCCAGAGGGGCCGATGGCGCGATATGGCAGCCTCGCTTCTGTCAGTCTGCCCCAGGGCAGCTGTGGCTACAACTGTAGCTTGCCTCCACCAGTGTATGAATGTGAGAGTGAATGAATAGTAGTATTGTGAAGCGCTTTGGGTGCCTTGAAAAGCGCTATATAAATCCAATCCATTACTATTATTATTATTAAATATCAAAATATTGTCTTTCTGACCTGAGAGTTACCACTTTACAATGTGGGGAAATCATTCCAACAGACAGCACCCTCATTCCTGAATCTTGCAGGCTGTTATAACTCACGTCCAACTCTCTCAGATTAGAGGACTGCGAGCTGAGAACTGAGGACAGAACTTCACAGCTTCCTTCTGATATGTTACAGACCCTTAGTCTGAAAAATTATGAAGATGAAAACAAGATGAAAAAAAAGTAATATTGGTGTTCAAGTGTATTCATGTTGCAGTAAGATTTAACAGATTTAACAATATTTTACACTGGCATTCTTATTGATTTGTGTTAACAACACAAAAATGTGTTAGCACACTATGATTTAGATTGAAATACTACAAATGCAAAGCTAAAATGACACATAGATGAAATTAACTCAATTCATTATTTATGTCAGCTGGTGAATAAGAGACTATCACTTGATATGACCTGAGAGTTTCCAGTTTCCAGTACTGACTTTCAGCACACAGAATTTTCATTCCTGAATCTTGCAGGCTGTTATTACTCAAGTCAATCTCTCTCAGACTAGACAGCTGTGAACTGAGAAATGAGGACACAGCTTCACAGCTTCTTTCTGAGATGTTACATCCACTTAGTCTGAAAAAATTTAAACACAGGAAAAACTTACTGGTTATCTTTGTCAACTGATTAAAAAACACAGACACAAAAAATAAACAAACAAAAAAACAAAAAACGAGAATGTGACCTGAGAGTTTCCAGTTTCAAGTTTGGACTATTCACTCCAGCAGATAGAAGCTTTACTCCTGAATCCTGTAGGTCATTGTTACTCAGATCCAACTCTCTCAGATTGGAGGACTTTGAACTGAAAACTGAGGACAGAGCTTCACAGCTTCTCTCTGAGAGGTTACAGCCACTCAGTCTGGAAATAAAAAAAAAACAAGTAAAAGCATAGTACGCACTAGCTGACAGTTCTTGCAAGCAAGAAACAAAACAAACAAACAAAAATACCCATGATAACCACTTTCCTGTTGGTGTAAAAACAAATCACATAGACCAAACAAAACCTTATATGGCAACCCTGGGCATTTGGTTACTTAGGAAGAGAGGAAAGTTGTGGGAGTGACAACAGTGAGTTTTGGGATGTGAGAGATCACGTTTAGCATATTTTGAGTGCATAGTTAGTTTGTAGTGTAGTTGGTAAGTGTTATAGTCATGTTCTTTCCTTTGTTTTGTTTGACAAAACAATAAGGGGACTACTGAATGTCACAGTTGCTGCCAAAAGCCGCAAAAGGCAGATTTAAATGCAAATGCTGTCTCCAGCTGGAAACACGAGGAGTGATATACCTCTTGTGTACATTCCCCCTCTGTCTTCTGCTAGACAGGAAATTTTTCTTCTACTGCCATTTTATGGGGGTTTTTGTGTGTTAATACAGTAAGTCAACAAAAGATATGTGAGGTTGTGCCGAAAATAAGAATACCAAATAAGTCAAGGTAAACAGTTTTTAAAGGAGAAATTCAAAAGTAGTGAAAGATGGGCAATTCTACCATCTATTTCAGAGGGCTGATTACATATTTACTTACAAAGCTTTTTTGGAGGTTTTGACCACTGGCAGCAGTCTCAAAAGAGCCTCTTCTGAAGCAGAATATTTCTTTAGGTCAAACACATCCACATCTTCTTCTGATGACAGTAAGATGAAGACCAGAGCTGACCACTGAGCAGGAGAAAGTTTATCTGTAGAGAGACTTCCTGAACTCAGGGACTGTTGGATCTCCTCCACTAGAGAACAATCATTCAGTTCATTCAGACAGTGGAACAGATTGATGCTTTTCTCAGCAGACAGATCCTTTCTAATTTTCTTCTTGATATACTGTACTGTTTCCTGATTGGTCTGTGAGCTACTTCGTTTCTGTGTCCACAGCCCTTGTAGCAGACGCTGATTAGTCTGCAGTGAAAGACCCAAGAGGAAACGGAGGAACAAGTCCAGGTGTCCATTTGGACTCTGTAAGGCCTTGTTCACAGCACTCTGGTGGAGATATTTTAAATTCTTTTTCCCTAGTGACAATCTAGACCATTTTGAGGTTGCTTTTTGTTCTTCCAGCAGGTTGACACAAGAGCTGATAAAGGTTAGATGGACATGAAGAGCAGCCAGAAACTCCTGAATGCTCAGATGGACAAAGCAGAACACCTTGTCCTGGTACAGTCCTCTTTCCTCTTTAAAGATCTGTGTGAACACTCCTGAGCACACTGAGGCTGCTCTGATATCAGTGTCACATTCTGCCAGGTCTGACTCATAGAAGATCAGGTCACTTTTCTGTAGCTGCTCAAAAGCCAGTTTTCCCAGTAACTCAACCATCGTCCTGCTCTCTGGACTCCAGTGTGGATCCATCTCAGCTCCTCCATCATATTTGACATTCTTCACTTTTGCTTGGACCACCAGGAAGTGGATGTACATCTCAGTCAGGGTCACAGGAATCTGTCCTCCCTCCCTGGTTTTCAGCATGTCCTCCAGAACTGTAGCAGTGATCCAGCAGAACACTGGGATGTGGCACATGATGTAGAGACTTCGTGATGTCTTGATGTGGGAAATGATCCTGCTGGTCTGCTCCTCATCAGTGAATCTCTTCCTGAAGTACTCCTCCTTCTGTGTGTCAGTGAACCCTCGGACCTCTGTCACCCTTTCAACACAATTAGAAGGGATCTGATAGGCTGCTGCAGGTCTTGTGGTTATCCAGACATGAGCAGAGGGAAGCAGGATCCCTCTGATGAGGTTTGTCAGAAGCACATCCACTGAGGTGGACTGTGTGACATCAGTCACAGTCTCAGTTTTTTGAAAGTTCAGAGGAAGTCGACACTCATCCAGCCCATCAAAGATGAACACAACCTGGAAGTCATCAAAGATTCCTGCTTCTTTGGTTTCAGTAAAGAAGTGATGAACAAGTTCCACCAAGCTGAACTTTTTCTTTTTCAGCAAATTCAGCTCTCTGAATGTGAAAGGAAACATGAAGTGGATATCTTGGTTGACTTTGTCTTCAGCCCAGTCTAGAGTGAATTTCTGTGTTAAAACAGTTTTTCCAATGCCAGACACTCCCATTGTCAGCACTGTTCTGATTGGTTTATCTCTTCCAGGTGATGCTTTAAATATGTTTTCTTGTCTGATTGTTGTTTCTGGTCTGTCTGGTTTCCTGGATGCCGTTTCAATCTGTCTGACCTCATGTTCATCATTGACTTCTGCAGTCCCCCCCTCTATGATGTAGAGCTCTGTGTAGATCTGACTCAGAAGGGTTGGGTTTCCTGCTTTAGCGATCCCCTCAAATACAGACTGGAATTTCTCCTTTAGCCTAGCCTTCAGTTTGGGCTGACATTTTTGAAGAACTTCTAAATGAATAAACAGCAGATAACAACACTGTCTGTTATGGAGCACTTTACATAAATAATTCAGCAATTCAAAACAACACAAAACCCCCCAGACTATGACACTATAAGTTTCTGGACACATTGTCAGTTGGATTGCTGACTGTGAGTGCTCCTGGTTTCATCTTGTTTCTGAATTATTACTGGCCAGTTATTTGCAGATGAGTAGCTGAAACATTCTGAGATTTAGAAATAGTTTGTATCCTCAGCCTAATTTTTGCCTCAGTAGTTTCATAACAAAATTCAGTGAATCACTTTTTCCTTTTTTTCCTGTTTGTTTGTTTGTTTTGGTAAGGGGCTTAACACTTTTGTAAGCAATATCATTTGGTTATAACAAATATCCCACAAAAATGACATAAGGAGTTTCCTCCTCTCCTCAGAAAACCATGAAACTGATCAACTTGTGTTGCAGAGGAATATCTTTCCAAAACCCTGGCCTTAACACAATTGAAAATCTGTTATGGTCAGGCCAGTATCAGGAAACCAAATAATTTATTTAAACTTTACCTAGCCAAAAGCGTGTTGATACCAACCACAAGTGTCTGGTTAAGGTACAACATGCTTATGGATATTTAACCAAATATCAGTGGGAATTATTGGATATTTTGATCCTGTATGTATACTTTCAGCTTGTGTGGATCAGAGGCAATCCAAATTAAATTCAAACTTGTCCACTCAATTCTTGTTTTATAAATTAATTAAATTGTATAGTATGCAATTATTCCACCCTGGAAAAGAACACCTCAAATAACTCATTTGAAAGCTCAACATTTCCATGCTATCCATTACCAATGATCAGCGCACGTAAAGTTTTGACCACAACTGTAGTTTGTCTATGTTTAATTATCATGTTGTTGTAATTTTTTATGCCATCATCCAAGGAAATTCAGAAACAAATAAGAAACAAAGTACTTAAGATCTCTCATTCTAGAAATGGTTATAAAATCATTTCTACAGCTGTAGGACCCCAGCAAATGACAGTGACAGCTATTATCCACAAATGGCCGGCTGACCAAAATAACCCAAAGAGCGCAGCAATAACTCATCCAACAGGTCACACAATATCCAAAGAATGCAAGCCTCTCTTAACATTAAAAAATGGCCTGCATGGCAAGATGAAAAAACTTTGTTTTTTCTCATTTTTTCCAGAAGACTTTTGGGTAAATACTCTGGGGGACTGACAAGACAAAAGTTTAATTTTTGGAAGGAATGTCATCAAAATCTGGTATAAAAGTAACACAGAATATCAGAAAAGGAACATCATACCAACAGTAAAATATGGTGGTGATAGTGTAACTCTCTGGAGCAGTTTTGCTGGCTCAGGAACTGGAAGGTTTGCTGTCATAAATGGAACCATGAATGATTTTCATCTGTTCTTGACCTCAAGTTGATGCACACTTGGGTTCTGCAGCAGGACAATGGTCCAAAACATACCACCAAGTCTACCTCTGAATGGCTTAAGAAAAACAAAATGAAGACTTTGAAGTGGCCTAGTTGAAGTCCTGACCTTCAACCAACGATCTGAAACTTGGACCCATCAGATCAAAAGCACAGATTTAGAGTTGTGTCTGCTACTGAAACTCTGTGTGGGATCTATTTCTGAGGCTGGTGACTCAGATGAATTTATCCTCAGCAGCACAGGTGACTCTTGGTCTCCCTTTCCTGGAGCGGTCCTCATTTGAGCCAGTCTTGTCGTAGCCCTTGACAGTTTTTGCGACTGTACTCAGGACACATTCAATGTTATATCAATTCTCTGAACTGACTGACCTTCACTTCTTAATGTAATGATGGACTGTCATTTCTCTTCACTTAGCTGATTGGTTCTTGCCAAAGTATGAATTCTAACAGTTGTCAGCTGTGTACCAACCTGACCTCTGCAACACCACAATTGACAGTCCCAACCCCATTAAGAAGGCAAGAAATACTGACTACATCATAAAACTGAGGCCAAGAGTTTGTAGCGCTGTCAACAAAGCAAGGGGTGGCTACTTTGAGGAATCTAAAACATAAGACATAGAATTCTTTATCAATTTTTTCTTTTCTATATAATTCCAGATATCTTGTTTCATGTATTTGATGTCTTCAGTATGTATGTACAATGTAGAAAATAGTAAAAAAAAAAAAAAAGACAAACATTGAACGAGAAGGTGTATCTAACCTTTGATGATGTTTTGGAGTTGTAGGCGCAGCTTAACTATAGCTGATGTTGACCTTCTAAATTAATGCACACTGAGGCTACAACGTCCCCTCGCTTACCACTGATCCCTTACACAAACCACTGAATACTTACCTTGTGATGAAAGTGATAAATATGCCTGGGCTGAGGAATTTCCTGTTGGAGGATAGTATACATTGAGAGGAAATCTATACTTTAAGACAATATAAACAGGTTATTTTTCCTCAAACATAATTTGCAGAGGAAAGATATAAAGTCACACTAACAGTGTGAACTAAGGAGTTTTCACATCTCTTTTTAAACTTACCTTTATTCATGTTCTTTAAAGTTGTCCTTGCTACTTCAATGACATGGTCAGTAGTATATGTCTGCACCATTAAATCTACAGTTTTCAGTCTGTCTGCGTTCTCCAGATGGCACTTTTTGATGGATGGAAAATCACCTTTTGTTGCATTCTGAAGGTACCAGTGGAAATGCTTTAGCTCCACCTCTCCCAGATTCTCCAGAATGTGCAGTAGCTGCTCCTTAACAGGTATTTCCATCTTTGAGATATAAGAATACAAAAAGAGAAATACACAGAATTGTTGATATTACAAAGCAGCTGCAAGTGTCTTTTGACTTAAATATGATGTATGGTCAGTTACATTAATCATAAATGGCCTGCATTTGTATAGTGCTTTACTAGTCCCTAAGGACTCCAAAGCGCTTTACACATTCAGTCATCCACCCATTCACACACACATTCACACACTGGTGATGGCAAGCTACATTGTAGCCACAGCCGCCCTGGGGCGCACTGACAGAGGCGAGGCTGCCGGACATTGGCGCCACCGGGCCCTCTGACCACCACCAGTAGGCACCGGGGGAAGTGTCTTGCCCAAGGACACAACGTGTCTTGCCCAAGGACACAACGACAGTTCGTCTTGTAACCTTCCAATTACAAGACGAACTGCTAACTCTTGAGCCACAATCGCCCCCAATAAGACCAATCTTGAAAAACCTGTTGAATTTAACGTAGCCATTAGAGAACTTTCATTTAATATATCCATTCTTGAGTTAAGTACACCATCTTTTTCAGATGAAAATCAAATATGTGGAAAAAAAAATTACCAAGTAATAAACTAGAAATGCAAGTGATAGCATGAATTTTAGGAAAGGAACAGTTGGTCTTCTAAACGATTTGTATAAAAAAATGTTAAAGGAAATTGTTAGCTGTTAACTGACAGAGACATTGCAAGAAGTATTTTGCAATTATTACTCAAATAACTTGTAAATTCAGTGAAACCTTACAACATGTGTGGAGCAGTGTGCAGGGACGGTACCTTGCTTAGAGTTACCGCAGGGTAGCCGTTCAGTGGATTCGAACCCCTGAACTTCCAATCATGGGGCGACCACTCTACCTACTGAGCTATCCCTGCACCTAAAGAAGGGTTACCCTGTGTCACCACTGCTGATTACACGGCAATCAAAGCTGGACAACAGCTGTACAGTCACATGGATAAATCTGTGAAGTGAGACAAGAGTGGGACAGGCTAAGCATAAGATATTTATGTACACAGTTCCAAAAATCATTCTAGTTCTGTTACATCAGTGGTCCCCAACCATGGACCGGTACCGGTCCATGAGTCGTTTGGTACCGGACCACAAGGGTGTGAAATTCATGGTTTTCATGGTTTTTCTCATTTTTTCTCGTTATTTTTTTGATTGTTTTTATCGTTAACTCGGTCTCCCTGGGTCTGGGTGTGTTATGATTAAATCTTTTTTTTTTTGGTATCGGTACTGCTTTTATTTTGTTGTATTCATCTGCGACACCTTAATTAAGTTAGTTAATACTTTTTTTTCTAGATAGATTTCAATATACACTGTCAAACCAAAAAAATATCTCTCAAGTTGCATTAAGTGGGCAAATATTAGGTAGATTATTAATATACTGAGCATCATTTTAATTTAAGATTTTAAACTGGAGGTATTCCAAACCTATTGTTAATAAATCATAACTATAATAATGTAATTACTAGAATGCCTATGTAGTTTCAAATCTATAGAATGAGATATTTGTTATGGATTAGTCAAAAAGCTGGCTGCAGAATGACTGGCCTTTGCAGTAATAAGGATAACCTATAAGTTAACAAATATATAATAATAGATTCACTTATCCTGCATTAAGTGAGCAGTGAAGCTGGGGAACTATGGTGCAGTTTTAGCTCATTTCCTATTTGTTATCTATTTGCTATGTCACAAGTAAAAAAAAAATCTGTCTTGCAAATTTTGTCATTTATACTAAAGTGGCATTAGGAAATATAACACTTTTGAAAACTGAATTGAATTTATTTGTTATACTAAAAAATAAAGGCTAAGTGGATAGCATTTTCGATTACATCTCAGTAATAATAATCAGTAATATGAGCTATGTTCCCTCCTGGGGGACGTAGTTACCTTACTGGTAACACTTAAGGGCATGTTAGAAAGAGGTCACTTACCTTTTCTCTTAAGATGTGTCATGGCCAAAATAATATCAAGATATGAAAGGATGAAGAGACTCTGTATTTTCAGGAGCTCAGAAGAAACTCAAGTTATCTCTGTGACCACTTGTTTTATACCCTACTCCTCAATAGTCTGTGTGACATCAGAGCACATAGCAACAGCTTAGCAACCACCTTTCCTGTTTTCACCACATATATGGGACAAACACTGAACCACTAATAGACATGTGACTGTGACAACAGGAAGTGCACTAGTTTGATGAAACTGTTTCTTCTCCTAAATTAAGCAGATATATAGAGAGAAATGTTCTCACTGTTATTTGGTCTACTTATTTAGATGTGAATGATCTGATTCTAACCAAGAAAGCATCCTGTCTTTCTCCACAAGATGTTCAAGTTCAAGTTCAAGTTCAAGGTTCAAGTTCAAGGTTCTTTATTTGTCACATGCATAGTTATAGAAGTATAACACACAGTGAAATGTAGCCTGACACGCTCCTCGACATGTGCAAAAAAATTGGGGGGGGGTGTAGAGGAAGAACATTATATATATATATGTAGTATATACACTGGGTGAATGTGCAGTAGTAGCAGCAAGCAGGTGAATTCTGTACATTAATATGAATAGACATCTGACTATTTTACAGGATAGACAATATAAACATATTTAAAATTAAAGGAATTGAAATGTACATTGTGCCTTGGTTTAGTGTCTGGAAGAGTCCTGACTCAATCAATTATAGATGATGTGAGAGGGCGGGTGTGTGTGTTTAGGGCACGGATGGCTTGGGGATAGAAGCTCCTCTTGAGTCTCTCTGTCCTTGCCCGGATGATGCAGAACCTTCTACCAGATTGCAGAAGTTGGAACAGTTTGTTGCCAGGATGGGATGGGTCCTTCAGTATCTGCGCTGCTCTAGTCCGGCATCTCCTGGTGTAGGTGTCCTGAAGCGGGGGGAGAGCAATCCTGCAGCAGCGTTCTGCTGTACGGATCACTCTCTGGAGAGCTTTTTGGTCCTTCACACAGCTGTTCCCAAACCACGATGTCATGTTCTGTGTGAGGATGCTCTCCACAGCGCCTGTATAGAAAATCCTGAGGATCTTTGGAGAGACCCTGAACTTCCTCAGTTGTCGTAGGTGATACAGGCGCTGCCTAGCCTTTTTGGTCTGGACCTGAATGTGGGCAGCCCATGTCAGGTCTGAGGAGATGTGGACACCAAGATACTTGAAGGACTGCACCCTCTCCACTGGAGCTCCATTGATGATAATGGGCTTGTAGTCTCTGTGCTGACCCCTTCTGAAGTCCACCACCAGCTCCTTGGTCTTGCTGACGTTCAGCTGGAGGTGGTTGTCCTGGCACCACGATGCCAGATTCTTCACTTCATCCATGTAGGCCGTCTCATCGTTGTTGGAGATGGCACCCAACACCACTGTGTCGTCAGAAAACTTCACAATGGTGTTGGAGCCATGGGTGGCCACACAGTCTGAAGTGTAGAGGGAGTAGAGCAGTGGCGAGAGGACACATCCCTGAGGTGCTCCTGTGTTGATGGTGATGCTGTTGGAGAAGCACCTGCCCACCCTCACCACCTGAGTTCTGCCAGTGAGGAAGTCCAACACCCATGCACACAGACGGCTGTTAAGTCCCAGATCCCTCAGCTTTGTGAACAGTCTGCAGGGCACTATTGTGTTAAAAGCTGAACTGTAATCAACAAACAGCATTCGCACATAGTTACCCTGTTTCTTGTCCACGTGGCTGAGAGTGGTGTGTAGGACGTGGGCGATGGCATCCTCTGTGGATCTGTTGGATCTGTAGGCGAACTGCAGCGGATCTGTGGTGTCTGGGATGGAGGAGGAGATGATGTTCTTCAGCAGCCTCTCAAACACCTTCATTACTACCGAGGTCAGTGCAACTGGCCGGTAATCATTCAGGGATGAGGGTTTGCTGTTCTTGGGCACAGGGATGATGGTGGATCTTTTGAAGCATGTGGGGACCACAGACTTCGCCAGGGACTCGTTGAAGATGTAAGTGAACACACCTGCTAGCTGGTCAGCACAGCAGCGCAGCAGACGGCCGGTGATGCCGTCTGGCCCCGCCGCTTTCCTTGTGTTCACTCTCCTCAGTGCCGCTCGGACGTCATGCTCCGCGATGCTGGTCACCGGTCTCTCGCTGATGACGTCACTGTCCTCGGTAGTCAGGCGGTAGATAGCATTAGCCGCCTGGCTAACCTCGAAACGGGCGTAGAACTGATTCAGCTCGTTGGTGAATGCAGAGTCAGCGTTGATCAGCGCAGTGTCCCTGGCTTTGTAGTCCGTAATGGTGCGTAGTCCGTGCCACATACTCCGTGTGTCGCCCTGGTGGAAGTGGGACTCCACACGTTCCCGGTACCGGCGTTTACTGCAGTGCGGATCGATCTGTCCATCCACGGTTTCTGGTTTGGGAATGTGGTGACTCTCGCAGTGGGGATAATCTTCTCCGCAGTGGGGATAATCTCTTCCGCTAGCATATTGACGAAGCATACTGCTATGTCACAACATGTCACAACACGAACAATAAAGAAAAAGTCAATAATCACTGACACTTATTATTCCCAAATATACTTGAAAATTCAAAAAGTACCAAGTGAATAAGAGTTATGATCACACACTCAAATAAGAATTATAGATGACTAAGAAGTCTTTTTTAAATATATAAGTTAAAAAATATTGTTTAAACTCTTAACACTGTTTAACAGGAAATGTGGTCAGTGATACGAAGACCATGTCACATGTGCATATCTGTTTATGGTTGGTGAAATGAGTGTATTAATGGGACCTTGAAAAAACATGGCATGGGAACATGGCAGAAAAAGCTGTTTCTCAGACTGTTTCTGTGAGTTTTGATGATGATCCACCTCCTAAGAACCGAACTCTGCCATGGCATGCATTTTTAATTTCTCTTTGTTATTTAGGCTGATTGGGACCCAATGAATGTAAAAACAAAGAATTACCGGGGTTTTTTTTAACCTGATTTTTGTTTCTAAGAAAAATGAGAGCCACTTACGAGGATATTCGTTTAAAATTCTGATAGAACAGTGGCAGTATAATGTCCTCGTAAGTGGATATCAGGCCCTTGTAGAGCAAAATTTTGTATTTTGGTCTAAATAACCCAAAATGTGATGTCCACATATATGGACGCAAGGTCCTAGGAGGTTAAAATTATTGCTGACCTAGTAATCCACTGAGTCACATTTAACATGCATTGCATGTTGTTCCTCTCACAGCTGTGCAGCAGGTGTACCAAAGGGTAGCACAGGCGGTGAGGTTGCTCTCAATTTCTTAACAGACTATGTGATCTTGATTCTTGTTCAGCTTTTTTCCATGTGGCGGGGTGTGGTTGGTTTCACAGCTGCAGCAAGGCAGACACACCTGAGTGATCACACCACACCTGCAGCCTGTGACTTCAAGATGTTAACAGCTGCCTTACGATTTAAGTTAATGTTGTTGATACTCTGAAGTTGGTGTCAAAATAATCCACCAAGAGTACCTTTCTCTATCTGTCTCTCTGTCTCTCCCTCTCTCTCAGGAATTTCATCAACTCTATGTTATTCATAACCTGAAATTCAAACTCACATCTGACCTTTGTCATTGCTTAAGCATTTTATGTTGCTTTGCCTGTGTTGCTCTTTTTTAGCTCCAATATTTTTCTGCTCATTAATCCTGGCCCTGTTAACATCTGATACTATATCCATTCATTTTGTGTTTTGCTTAATGCAGAGGAGCAGAAATTGGGTTTATAAACACTCATCTCTCTTTTCTCTGTGTGTGTGTGTGCGCGCACGTGTGTGTGTGTGTGTGCAATGCTGCGTGTGCTACTATGTGAGCGTGTGTTTGTGCATGTGTGCTCGCAGAAGGAAGGTCATGGCAGGAGCTTTTTTTTTAAATGCATTTCCAATCAGCTTTTTTACAACAAGTGTAGTTCATACAGTGGAATAAATGTATTCTTTCCGATACTTTACAAATATGAAACTAAAGGTTTTGCGTTCATGCACATTGTGAAACAAGAATCTCAATATTTGTGTCACAATGATTTCTATAAAAACATGTTGTTTACGGGGATAATGTGACAAATCTTTTGTGGGTCCTATTAACCCTTTAAGACCTACCATAGAACCAAGTCCGCCAGAGCTTATATTATATTTTTACATGCTGTAGTGCCATTTTTGGGAGCATTTCAAGTTGCTATATATCAATACAACCATTACAGCCTAAATTTTAATAATATGCATGCATTAAGTGCATAGTAATTACATAAATTACAAAAAAGTGCAATAAACTACAAAAAATTTTAAATCTTTTTTGTTTTTTAACATATATTTCTAGTTAGAGAAATTTAAGAGGCTTATCCCGCAAAACTGTAAATACAAAAAAGTTGCACAAACTAGTTTCCCACCACAGGAAATTTATTTTGAGTGTCTTCATAGTTTTATTTTTGAAATACACCAATTTTTATATACTGCAGGAAAATAAATATTATAGTGCAAATTTTCAAAAAAGCAGCATATGCATCAAAATAAACTATTTCCAGCAGTGCAATATGAGTCCTCAGCATCCCAGAAACGACACAGAAAGTCATAAAGTCAAACATAACTTTTAAAAACACCAGTATAGGCTCATGAGGCCCTGATGGTAAAAAACTACATTTCCGCGAAAATGACGTCACTTCCGGTTTCGGGCAGGTCATGGCGGACATGTGATAGTTCACGCTGATGGACGTAGGAAGTGTTATGAACAGCTGATCGGATCGGCAAAGCGAGTTTCTGGAATAGTATGTTTTTGTTGCTGCAAGTGCTTTTTATGCAGTTTTTGCAAAGCTATATGTGGAAGGAAACTGTGACCTAGGACAAGCTGATGGCATAAGATGTAAGTACAACTCCTCCGGTTTCATATGCAAAAAAAATTTTTGCGCTAGCTCACGTGGTTGCAGTGCTACCGGGATTTAAAAATAGTTACGCAAAATGGAGCATGCCCGCTCTGACCGGTTTTAAAGGGTTAATGATCAATGGTGATTGAAGCGGAAGCTTGAACCCTGGCTCTGGACATTTTCATGACAACTGACAGCGCAGACATCTACTAATGGGAGAACATGTTTTATCATCATAAAGTCTGTGATATGAAGGATTGTTAAAGTGTCACTTCAGTAATGCTGCTGAGAGAAAGAAGTGTTGACTCATGTTTTTAATAGATGACTTAAAACACTAAACTCTAATTTCAGGGGTTTATTTTAAGTTTACAGAATAAAACATCTGGTAAGACGATGGTTTTTACTTCTCACTGTTCGTTTTATGTGTATCTATTTACCATGTACTGTATGCTACTTTGCTCTGTGGACTGTAAAATGTTTCATTGTATTCATGAAATAAACCAGAATTTCACTGTCTGCATCTTTTACTGTTTTTCTGCTTTTGTTCACTCCAAGTTTGACAAAACCCACAGACATCCAGAGTTAACTCACTAAAACCGTGGAGCAATCTCAGTGTATTTTAGCTGCTTTTTCAAAATTTGAAACAGGATGAACATTGCTGTTGTTTAATGTTTTTTTAGCTGCTCAAAAAAGTAATTTCATGGCTTGAATATTTTCAGCTGATAAGGAGACTTACAGCAATGCAAGACTTTTAAATGCACATCCAAAGGCTTTAAACATCCACTTTGTCTGTAACAACAATATCAAGCTACAGAGCATTGTTTTTACTAAAATTCAACATTTTCAATGAAAACTTGGCTGCTTTTTTATTTTATTGTAAAAAAAACAAAACAAAACCCTGAATGCCATTTTTAGGATGATATCCTTTGAGATTCCATTTTTATTTTTTAATATTTTTCAATATTTATGCTTTTGGAGTGATGTTGGGATGTTGGGTGTTGTTGGGATTGAAAATGTTTGATTTCTTTTACCGAAATAAGTCTTGAAGATATGTTTAGCCTATTTTAGAGTTCAGAAATGTAGAATTATTGTAGAGACACTGACACTGCCCTCGATGTATTAAAGGCCTGAGTGTCATAAACTTAGGAGTAGATTTCTAAGAGACCTTCCCCCACTTGAGCTGTGAAAGTAAGACAAAGAGAAGTTAATGCTGAGTGGAAATTCCCCAGGGCATACCTGGGTGGGGGTCTCAACATTTGTAACTGGATAACTGTGGTCTGGAACGGGGATGGACTTTTATGACCCCCCAGGAAGTCACGTACGCAGAGGTACAAACACATAAGAACCTGCAGTTCAAAAAAGTGCCCCTCCGACAGCCAAACCCATCTGTTCTCTGATTGGATTGTTAGATTTGTGATTGACATGACATTGACCAATCAGATGAAAGGAAGAAAAATAGGGTCAAAATTCGTACTTGTAACTTGCAGGGTTTTTTTTGGCTAAGTCCACACACAAATCTTTTTTACGCACATACAAATTCTTTTTACACATACAAATCTTTTTTACACACACACAAATCTGTAGCTGTATATTACACTATCAGTGCTTGTTTACTCTTGTCAATAATTATATTTCTAAATTCTCTTTGTGCAGTTACAGGTAAATAATATCCAATATTTTATCTAAATGACTGCTTTGTCTTCGAAAAGGTGAAGAGCCTGAGGCCAGTGATGGTCCAGTTCTACTCTAAGTACATCCTTACAGTGGCTCACAGGACAAGGCCACATTCCTGTCCTGCCAGAAGAGAGTCTTCATGCAGTTCAACCACACCTGTCATAGTCCATATAGTGTTCATGCAGTTTTCTACCCAGCAGTTACAGCATGTCCAACTGCCTGTTCAGCATATGCAAAAAACATATGATGAGTTCAAGCATGTGATGATAAAGGCCTTCAATTGTGGTTTTTGTCATCACAAGTCTGGCTGGCTGATCATGTTTAGAAGCATGATCAGCAGTGTTGGGTGTAATGCGTTACTAGTAAGTAAAAAAGTAAAATTTATTTATATAGCACTTTTTAAGACAAAAACACTGTTACAAAGTGCTTCACATGAAGACATGTCAAACAAACAATATAGCAACATAGAGGAAATATAAAAGCATATCAAACAAGCAATAGTACAATATAAATATAAAATAAAACAACATATTACGCATTAACATTACCCAAATGCCTGTCTAAACAGATGAGTTTTAAGCTGTTTTTAAAAAGAGGCCACCGTGTTGATGGTGCGTAGTGAGGAGGGTAAACCGTTCCACAGTATTGGAGCCAGGGTTTGAAAAGCGTGATCCCCCTAAGTAAAGTGTTACTGTAATTAAATTACTTTTCCACTAATTGACTAATTACTGTTTATTTTTAGGTATTTTAATTACAGTTACTTACAATTTACTTGCTTTACATTGTAAAATAATTAAACTCGCTGAATATCATTATTTCATTTCAATAATTTATCTTCTAAACGTAGAAGTAAACTCTGCCGCTTTAACATCGTAGTGCAGGTGCACGTCATTTCGCGCCAGTTTGCTGCATAGTCGTATTCTAAAGCGGAAGATGTCGGACTATGCTGAAGCGTGTGGCTGTTTTTTGAAATGGACATATTCCCGTCTTTTCACTTTTCTGAAACAAGCAGACAAGAATACTACAGTAATATGTAAGCTATGTCCTGGGGAGAAAAAACTATCGGCTGCTGTTAATAGCAGGAGTAATCTACTGAAGCGCCTGACACGAGAGTATAGACGAACACTTCTGAGTGATTCTTGTTTTTATTTTAAAGTAACTTACCCAACACTGATGATCAGCCAGCCAGACATCTGGATGATTATATAGAATAAACAAAAAACTAAAGAAGACATGCGTTATCTTTATTATTATTTTACATTTTTCATTGTTAGGCATTAGGTTCATTGCCATTGAAATCCTTAAAAGAGTTTTAGTAGTCCTTGCCAACTTCTTTCTCTCCTCCATGTTACTGTGCCAGCTTGTCAGCATCTATTTGGGATTGGGAGTGCAACAGAAAGTAAGGAACTCCAAAGTACCATTAAAACCAGGAGAGGTTCTTATTTTTCAGAAGAAGGGATTATTTAAAAGAATTCAAAAGAAATGATCTCAATGTCATATGTGATTTAAGAACCCTAGAGAGTACTTTGCAAAATAACACGTTTTGCACGCTTATAATTTCACATTCTGATGGGCCAAGCTATGACTGTCAGGGATGGTGATGTAGGTACAGAGCATGTGAGAGTGTGGTTAAGTAAATGTCTCTTCCAAAACTAGATGAAGGCACAAGGAGATCAATGGCAAGGCGTAGAGATTCAGAAATTCACCATCTTCAGTCTTCAGTGGACATTCCAATTTCTGGCACATAAAAACCTGTAAAAGTTGATTGTAGAGTAGATCTAGGAGGTGTTTTGGTGATCTGAAAACATCTGCATGTCAAACATAACAATGTATGTATGTCTTAAAAAAAACTTTAATTAATCATACACTCAGTAACCCAAGAATTATTAATAATTATTATGGTAGTTAAACACAGTGTGAGTCATATATCATATCATGTCAAACAGGGGCGATCCAGTAATGCTGCACTAATTAATTAGACTAACTATTCACTTTAGCTAAAGTTATTAAGTTAGCTAAAGAGCTGGGATGCTGTGTAAGACATAAATAAACCTAAAATACAATGGTTTCTACAGTCTTTTTACACATTTCCCTACTGTAGGGGTCTCTGCAAGCATACGGGGCTCTGAGAGGGTACAAGATGGCAACTGTGGAATTCTACTGGAAACATTCAATCATATTTGTTTGTCAAAGATGAACCCAGGGCAAACTAAGCTAAATTAGCATTTTTAGCTACCAGCATAACAGTTACTGTTAGGCTCTCGTTTGTTTACATGATGCTTTTTCTTATACAGGTAATACATTTATTACCAACCTGAGAGTTTATCCGCCTGTCATTTGACATGACGAATGACTTCTGAATCTGTGCCCCGCTCCAGCTCAAGATGCTTTAGGTCCGCTCAGTAACACTCCGCAGGTACAACGTAGCTCTATTAACCAGCGCTCAATTACTAATCTGACTGAGTCAAAATCATTTAATGTAAGTGATGAATTTTCTAATGTGACTTTGTTAAAGTGAATTGTTAAATGTTGTCATTTTTATGCTTACCATCTCTACATTGTTTTAACTCTGTAATGAAAGGAATTCTTTGTCCATCTCCCCAGATTCTCGAGGTTCTGGGTAGGGGCTGTAGTGTTTTATCACAGGCACATCCTATCTGGAAGATCTGTTTCTTGTGATGTTGCTTCCTGCTTTTATGACCCTTGGTCAGCAGGAGGTCATACACACACATTCTTACACTCCCACACACATCTACATACAGTGCCAAGGGGGGTTACGAGGGGAGGTACGTGTAAACTACTGTGTATTGTGTGAACTGTTTTCCCAATAAAAGGCAGCAAGCGGAGGCCGTCGGGGTCATTTCGTGGTAAATGACCCCGATGTCGTGGTAGACACCGACGAGGCCTCCCTTGCAAGTAAATCGATCGATCGCTGACTGTCTTGTTTTCTTCATGATGAATATGTCTCTAAACCAGCGGGGCTTGTGGAAACACAGACAACAACTTGTTTTAGTTGCACTTGCAGCAGCAAAAAAGAGACCTGGCCATTAAGACCAAGCATAAGTTTGTAAAATCAGGCCTGTACAGTGGCCTTAACTTCCATTTCTTTGCAATAGCTCGTATCTTGTATTAGTGGCCTTCTTTATGGACAGTGAAATTGTGTAGTTTTCCAAAAAATAAATAAATAAATCAAAGGACATGCATGCATCAGAACTACTAATCATCGCTCATATTGAGCCTGCTAAAATTAAAGTCAGAGAGTCAAAGCAGAGCACAGCACTTTATTCCCAACACACCAACAGGACACAGACCATAGAAAAATACCCACAAATTAGTCATTAAAGTCTGAGGGCTGCAAACAAACAAGCAAAATCTGATTTCTACCGAGCCTCTGATTTCAACGGTTGAATCCGACAACAGGATTTAACTCTTCTGTTAGATTAGTTTAGCTCACATTATTAAATCAATAATTACAGCAGCTGAATACGGTTGGCATCTAGGGTATGACCTCATCGTTTCCCAAAAAAAATGAAACACATACAAACTGAGAAGTGATGAGTATGGGTGTGAGTATGAGCTGAGATGTTGGTGGTTGAAGGGTTCAAAAAACAGACATTTGCTGGCCCCACTTTTCAGTGAACAGTCAGTGCTTAGGGCTGTCAGGAGGAGGAGATTTGAGGCAGTGGGAGGGGTGGCAGCGGCAGCTCTACGGGGTCGGTTTTGTCAGATTCTGCAGCGCTGATTCCTTCCACCTCCTGCACAATGGGTTTGGTACCAGATGGCCCGGCGGGGCTGCCATCCAACACGCGCCGGTTCAGCTGGACCATGGTGGTCTTGGAGGGCATGGAGGACTGTACATCCTCCGTCAGTGGGTGTTTACAGTGGAACAGGATCAGGAAGCAGCGGTAGAACTGACAAAGAGATTTGTTTTTGTTTTTGTTAGTGGTTTTAATATAATATATGTCAATGCCAGTGTTGGCAGCTATTCTGTCTTAAGCTCCATCCTCACTTACCCAATAACCTCATCTGAAGTTTGTTGATTAGCCAAATGATATGCCATGAAAGTATATTTTTTACGATGTAAATGGGAGTTTGTGAGCTCTCCAGTCCAAACTCGCTCTGTATGATAATACCTGCTTCATTAACAGACAGATGTTGATGTTATCTCCAGGCAGATAGTCTCTTACTGAGCAAACATGCTATTCACAAAATAAACCAAATGTTTCTTTGCTTATCAGTGTAATTAAATTTAATTTGTTTTCTAAAACAACTTGTAGCACCATCACCAGCCTCAACCGCTGAGACATGGCTGAATGCATTCAAAGATGCTCTTCTGCATACCTTAGTAGTAACAAGCGGTAATTTGAGCTCCTGTTTCCTTTCTAATTGCTCTAAGCAGTCTGGACATTCTCCTCTGAACTCTGGCATCAACAAGGGATTTTCTCCCAGAGAACTGCCACTCACTGGATTTTTAAAAAATTTTTTAAAGACTACTCTCTGTAAACTGTAGAGATGATTATGTGGGAAAGTCGCAGCAGTATCTGGATCTGGCTCCCACAATGTCTTTCTCCTTCATTCTAATGCTTAGTTTAAATTTCAGCAGGCCGTCTTCACCATGTTTACATGCCTTAATGCACTGAGTTGCTGCCATGTGACTCGCTGATACTTATGTTAACAAAGAGTTGAATAGATGTTCTTAATTAAAAAACAAGCAAAAAAAGCAACATCGTTTTTTTTTTTTAATTTCAATTGTCTTACTTTTTGATCTTCCATTAAAACTTTAAGGTGTAACTGTATATCTTTGTACATGTAGAATCAATTAAAATATTTAAAATATTTACAACCAATATATTTTTTTTCAGTTTTTTAGATATGTTAAGAATTTATTTTCTATTTTTCCTTCTTATTCCTTTAGAGCAGGGATGTCAAACTCCAGTCCTCGAGGAAATTTTTCCATGTGTCCCACCTGCAACACACCTGAATACAAATAGTAGGTCATTAGCAAGATTCTATAGAACTTGACTGCATGCTGAGGTGGCAATTCAGCCATTTGATTCAGTAGAGTTGAGTAGAGTAGAGTTAGGGGTTGCCACTTCAGCATGCAGCCAAGTTCTATAGTCTGGCTAAAGACCTACTAATTTTATTCAGGTGTGTTGCAGCAGAGACACATGTAAAAGTTTCAGGACACCGGCCCTCCAGGGCTGGAGTTTGACACCCCTGCTTCAGAGAGCTAGGTTGTTCAAAGTATGGAATATTTATTTGCTATTTAAAGTTCATTTTTTAAATACAGTTTTAAATAAATATACGATTTTGAAAAAAAAAAAGAAAACATTGTGATGTACTTTGTTAATGACATCATGTGTGTTTCTGTCTGTGTGTAGGCATCATACTGATGTAGTTTGCACTGAGATTAAATTAAAAAACAATCCTGCCACACCTCTGTCTCACTTAAATTAAATATTCAAAAAGAAAAAAAACATGAACATAAAAATGTTCATTTACTCATTATATTTATATATATGTTTAGTTTTTCCTACACATTTTTTTAATATGTATATAATGAAAGTTGGAAAAAAAATCACAAAATCTACATTAAAAATTAGAAAATATTATTTATTCATCTTACTTTTTTGGTGCATGTTTTAATTTATTAGCATTTTTATTTTCTTCCTCATCAGTGTGTCAGTGCTCCTACCTACCGTACTGACAAATCGTATTTTAAGCCCTGTTTCTACCTGATAACAGCTCAGTCCAGCACTCACCTGTTTGTTCATGAGGATGTAGATCACAGGGTTGATGACGGTGCTGGTCTTGGCAAGGATTGAAGGGATGACGCTGGCAACGGGGCTGATGAGTCCTGGCTGGCCAAAGGTGGCCATCATGGCAACAATGCCGTATGGCATCCAGCAGATCAGGTAACACACCACCGTGGTGATGACCATGAACAGAATGTGAAACTCTCGCCGACGAGCTGCTGTCCGCCTGATACGACCCACCTGACAGACAAGACGAAGGGACTTTATCATTAAAACATTTTCAAAATTGTCCCATCAAAATCTCATGACACGAAAATAGAACATAAATAAGTATACAGAAATAATAAAAGATAAAGACAGAAAAACCCCTGTCAGAAGCAACAAAGCACAAATATTGTAATATTTAGGTAGTAAAAATATCTTTAAAAGTGTAAATACCTAAAATAGCAAATTATAAATTAATAAACTGAATAATGTAAATAAATATGCAAATTTAATTAAAGGAAAAAAATATATGTAACATATATAAAATATATAATATATACACACATGTCTACTAAAAACTCTTTTAGTTGACGTTATTGTATTGAAAATATAAATTATAAATTAAGTTGCCAGATGTTCAGCATCTGTGAACGTGAACCACCTGTTTGACGGCATAGAGCAGGCGGCTGTAGCAATACACCATGATCAGGACGGGGAGCCCAAGGCAGAACACAAACAGACAGATAATGTATGAATGTGAGCGAGGTGACTCCTCAGTCCACGACACCGAGCAGCTCATCCCCGCCCCCTCCAGGCCATAACTACTCCAGCCCAATAAGGGGGGCACTGTCCATATCACCGAATACAGCCACGACCCCCCCACTGCCAGCAGGGGTTTTCTGTAGTCCGCCGACCGCTTGTTGTACACCATCAGAGTGCTGTAGCGGTCGTAGGACAGGATGGACAAAGAGATCAGGGAGACGATGCCTAAGAACAAAGACAGGATGTGATCAGGTTAACTTAAAAAAAGGACTCATCTACAATTTGGAAATAAAGAAAATACATCCGTTAACATGCAGAAAAATGAATGGACTCCAGCTCAAGTTTAATCCAGCAGCCATGAGCAGATTAAAAAACAGAATAACTACAGGGCTACAGTAACCTTAGTAAAAACAAAGAATAAGAATGATAATTCCACAGAGAGCAGCATTTCAAAAACATATACTGCATAAAAACTGTGATCTTCAGCAGTAAGCAGATTGGTATGTTGCCTTGGAACTGGGAATGACCGACTCTTGACAGAAATTTAAAGGCAACATAAATAAAGGAATTACCCTGGAAGTCCACTTACTGTACCTGCCACTCAGTCTAGAGGGGCAGATAAGTGCAAATCATGATAGTGTGGAGGGGTCACCACTACTTCAGCTTTCACATCTTCAGTACTGACTCCATTTGAGCTCTGTGCAGTAACTAAATCATGTTTAGCATCAAAAATTGTAATTTGAATAGATTTGCCTTAATTCTGCTGAGACTATTTACAGTGAACAATGGTCAATGTTAAAAAAAACAGTCATAAAATTTGATATTTATTTTTCTTTCTTTCTTTGTAGTAAAAATCTGTAATGTGAGACATAATATTTGGCATCTTCCTGTTTGGTGCCTGTTCCTACCCCAGGTCAGCCTGTTATTTTTTACCTCCTTTACCTGAGCTGGTAAAATTAGTTGTCTCAGTGAAAGTAGGCTCCTGCTCTCTTAACATTATACCAGCATACTTGTTCAAAAAATGTCTTTCAGCCTAACAGCCACTGTGGTCACTAAAATCAACACGTCACTGGTCTTTGGTCAAGTTCCTATTTATTTTAAGAATGTTCTTATCCACCCACTTAAAAAATAAGCTGACCCTTCTTTTCTTAGCAGCTACATACTCTTCTCTAAATTACTGTTTACTGCTAAGATTTTGGAAAAGGTTCAGGCTGAGCAGCTTACAGCTGTTCTGGACAAATACAGCATTCTGGATAGTTTTCAATCCAGCTGTTGAAGAGCTCATTCCACTGCAACATGTTTTCGTAGAGTGTGCTGCGATGCATGAGAATGTTCTGGTCTGTTGATTTTGGACGTGACCTCTGCCTGTTATACTGTTGACATCATGTTAGATTTGTATTGTTGATTGTCATTTATGCTTAGAAATATTTACTCATATATGCTTAGAAGTGTATATAATCATTGGTGGATTGAAAGGATGTTTCATCCTAAAGTAACAGCTCTGTGTGTTAGGGAGTGCATCCGTTCTTCTAGAGTGTCCTTGGTATAAATCACATACTCCCTAGGAGAGTTTATCTTTTCTTGTTGATTTATGGTATAGCAAGCACATGTATATCTGTTTAAGTATAAGAGCCTTTTGTTAGATGGACTCAGACATCCTGGCACTAGCTTTAGGGAGGCTTCACAGGGTCACATCTTGACCTACATACACACACACACACCTACATACACACACACACACACACAGTATTCTTTGTTCACATGTATACCTATGTAAGACGTCATATGTTAATGAACCTATGCATATTCATGTAACCACAATAAAAGGAGTGCTATGGGGAGCCTGGCTGAGAGTCTCTGACGGAGGTCAAGTGGTGGGACGACACTTGGCTCCAGCCAGACACCTCCCTCATGCATGAGTAAACCAGAACCTTGTGTCTTGCTTTGCAGTGTAATTATATTGTCTTCAACGTTCCAGCGAATAGGGTTTATGCTACAAACCTATCACATCACATTATGCACAAAAACCTAAGAAGCTGGGTGGGTGGATCAGGATCTGTTTTGAAATGGTTTTCTTCATATCTGTCTGAATGAAGCTTTTCTGTGGCTGCTTGTAGGTTAGGGTCCTCTCCATCCACGTTTTATGTCCTTACTTGACTTGATGCACCTGATCTGCTGTTTGGTAAACAACCTGTCACTTTTTTTTTTACTGTAACCCTCAGCATCATTTGAAACTATATTGATCAACTGGAAGTATAAACTGAGCCTCCAGCTGCTATATTGTCCAGGCTCTTTAGAGGGGATGTCACCATGGCGACAGGTAAATTGGCGCTTCATCAAAAGAAAAGTTGGAAATAATCATAATCTTTTTCTCACTATACCCAAGAAGTCTTTAATACCTCAACAGTTTATCAGTAATTAATAATTTATTTAAAAGAAAAAGTGGCTGCTGTTGTGATTTGGTGCCATATAAAAAAAATGAATTGGATTGAGCTGCAAAATTGCCATCAGGCAAAAGGCACAGACAAATCCAGTACTGCTTAAACTGACCCCCCCCCCCCCCCCCCCCCCCCACTTCCCGCATTGCACTGATAACAACTTTCAGGACTGTCATTGCACTTTGCACAATCATTCCCTCAGGTGTGTATTTATTATTGTTGTTATTGTCTGTTTGCTGTTTTTAACTATTTCTTTTTTTCTGATGCCAATCTAAATTTGTTGTACTTGTTAACAACAACCAAGGTTACTAATAGGGGTGGGTTTTGATAATCGATTTATCGATTAAAATCGATTCTGGCTTGGATAACGTGATATCGATTCATTAAAATCCTGAATTGATTTTTTTAAAATGCCCGAAACGCCAGAATCTCAGGTTAAACCTCACAAAATTTCAAGAACCACCGAAAAGCTAAAACAGTAAATGAGAGCAGGTACACAGATTCTGCACAAAGATGTAAACGCAAAGCTCGGACCCGCCGACGGATCAGAATCAGTGAGATGTCGCCTTTCTCACCCGACGGCACGGACACGGTCGGGGTTGAAAGCCGACAGCTCGCTGATTCCAATGTTTCGGCGGGTCCGCGCTTTGTGTTTACGCCCTTTTTACACTGATTCTAAAGCTGTTGGTTTTATCTCTCTCCAAACATTATTGACCGAACCAGCAGCAAAAGAAGATCCAAACTACACTTCACATAAACATCGTCATGAATTCCCTCTGACTTTTGCTGTTTTGCTTGCACCATGATAAAATCACACTTCATTCACAGCTCTCTCTCGCTCTCTCTCGCTTTCTCTATATACTTCAAGAACAGTTTCCCGTCTAAAAATCTGTTTTCTGCATTATTCACTTGCTTGTTACGCACAAGTCTACTGTTGTTTACAGCGCTGTCGGCCGCCGTTTTTTTTTCCCTTTTACTTACTTCTGAAAAGAAAGACTCATTTCTGCTGTTCAATAGGCTTCTGAACAAATGTAAACTTTTTAAAATTATACAAAATGCAAAACGCTTAGCTGTGTCTGTAATAAAACTGCTGTAACTTCAGAGGTAATGTTCATATGTTGATTAATGGTTTTCTTTCGTTTTTGATGTACTGCAGAATATTTTTATAAAATCCCAGGCCAGGAAAATCACCTTCATGTTTTTCTGTGTTTTATCTTCAGCTACTTTGACACAAAGGCATCTACTGTGATGCTCACACTTTTGATAGAGTCTTGCGAGTGTCAGCTTCCTTTTTATAGATACAAAAATATGTAAATGTACTGATCTGAATTATAATATTTCTGACTGTCTGAGGCAAAATTTCTCAGATTTAAATCGAATCGAATCGTGGATCAAATCGGACCTTGTGAATCGGAATCGAATCGATTCTAGAAATCAGTGACGATACCCAGCCCCATAGCTGGACTGGCCATCGGGCATACCGGGCATTTGCCCGGTGGGCCGCTGGTGATTTTTTGTTTTTATGGGCCGATGGATTTTTTTTTTTTTTTTTTTTTTTTAGGAAGGGTATATATAATGAAAGGTGTTGGATTGGCCAGTTTGTCATGATCGACTCTGGGCTGGACCAATTACAGCCGAGGAGGCCGGATGCACCCGCCCCCTTGTTTAGCAATCACGTGATTTTCGCGCATTGCATGCCGGGAACTAGTGGCAAAACAATCAAAGTACCGCATCAAATGCAAGCATTTGCAGCACCGCAAAACGTTCAATCTCCGGTTCCAATACCTTCTTGTTTTTTCTTTGCCGCACAAAAAAGGAATGTACAAAACAAAAGGAGGACAATGCCGGTCCGTACAAAGACAGACTCGATGAAAAGACAAAGAAAAGATACGAGGAAAAAATCAACGGAGTGAAAGGGTCAGACCTTTACGAGCACACAGAGTGGACAAAAGACGTCAGCGTGCTGCCCAACTTTCACCACGCTCAGATTTATAATTATACGGTTCTGGGAGTGAGTGCATACACTCATGAAGTTTTTAGTAACTTCAGGTCACTGCAACAAGCCCAGGTACAGTTTACCGACGGATGGGTGCAGGACCTTGAAATGCACCGTGTAGAACGAAAGACCATCGTACGAACAGAGGTAAGTTTACCAGTCTCACAAATCGTCGTCATAAATACACATTCGTTAACCGTTTATTAATATAACCTTTGAGCTCAACGGTAATTAATTAGTAGTGGAAATAATTTCTGGTAGCATTACAGAAATGTAGCAGTGACAATAATATTGTATGTTGTAATCGCAATGGACAATTAGTGATACAAAACAACTGTTTTACCCTGTGAATAAAAGTATATGTTTTTTGTCAATGTACCATGGTGATAACAGAAGCGAAACGCAATATTGTGTCAGGACAATTCACTATTAATGCACAATAAATAAAGGAGCATAGCGCGACAATTTCTGTTCAGCGCCAGACTTGCTTGTAACCTATATCACCAATTATGTTAAGAAAAACGACGTATTAACTACTACAAAACTCTGACCTTTGTGGGAATGCTTGGAGCAGACTAACATGTGAGCTGGAGTGTTCTGAGACGTTATATTTGGTATATCCAGACCATCCGTCGGCTCTTACTTCGGAAACATGGCTTAAAAAATTTCTCTTCAACGACGTAATCCGATAAAAAAAAAAAACGATCTGTTTACCCGTCGGCTTTCCGTGGCTGTCATGCGACCGGCTATTGCAGTTAATAATACAACAGCTTCTTGACATTTTTTGGGTTTCTTTTTATCGCTGTATAACTGAGTTCAATTGAAAGCCTGCGTGCGCTAGTACCTCTTGCCACAAGTTCCCAGAATCCTTTGCGGTTTTACCCCTGAATGACGTCACATTTTCAATCTTTATCCTGGTGGGCCGGTCTCTAGTCAAAATGCCCGGGCCGATTTTTTGTCCCAGTCCAGCCTTGCCCAGCCCTAGTTACTAACCAGCCAGACTGGCCTTGATCCATGTCTGTGAAACTGAGCCTATACAAGTCTTGAAGCTGCAGCTCCATGTAGCTCAAACTGAGCCCAGGTGAGAACAGAGCAGGTAACAGTCCACTTCCTGTGGTCTGATTATTTTCTGTTGTGTGCTACATTTAATAAAACCACCCAGAGCTGATTCTGATCACATTACCAGAGCTCATGTGTGGGTCCCCTGAGGTCCCGTGTTCGGACAGAGGTTTGTTATCTGCAGCAGGCAGCTGCACTTTATCTGCATCTCCACCCACTTCACGAAACATGGCCCACGTGACCCCTGAGAACTCAACAGGTGGGAGAAGAAAACATCAGGATCAAACCTGTGCACTGCTCAAATGTAAAGCGAATAAAGTGCAGCTGGATCCACAGAAAATATGGAATAAATAAAGCTGTAAAGTAAGTAAACACTGAATAAAATCGGCAGCATGAAAAAATAGAGGACCGCTTCTTAAACCTCTGAAAGCTGCAGGGAGTCTGGTTGGAGACTTTTCAAAATAAAGCGCAGAAACGTTGACATAATCTTTTCACTTTTGGTGTTTATAAATAAAGTTTAAAATTAAGTTTAACTGTTTGTTTCAACAGAAAAACTTTTTTTTAAAGTTGCTCTTAAATGAAGCCAGTGATTGGTCAGCTCAGACCGGTAACCTGACAGAGCCTCTCGGGCTCTGAGGCTCCAGGGGTACATACACTTACCGAAGCACGAGTTGACGAAGCCGTACCACATGCAGCCGCGGCGGCCGTACAGCCAGCGGCGCTGCAGGCTGGAGGCGAAGCTGAGGGTGGTGCCGCACGCGCACACCAGCATGTCGCTGACGCTGATGTTGAGCAGCATCATGTTGACGGGCGTCCGCAGGCTCTTGAAGCGGCAGAACAGCACCAGCACCAGCAGGTTGTTGAGGAAGCCGAACACCATGATGGAGCCGAGGCACACCGACACCACCACGTGACCTCCGCGCGACAGCCGCTCCAGCGGTGCGTCTCTCCACTCCTCGTCCCCTTCCTGACCCGGAGCGGTGGAAGGCTCGCTGAGGTTAGAGGTCAGGTTGAAGCCGCTCAGCTCCGAGAACATGTCCTTGTGCTCCTCCTGCTCTCCTCTGAGTGGATCCAAGTCAGCTCAGCTTCTCATGGCGCCTCCGCGCTGCGCTCTGCGCCATCCTCCTGCTGAAGACCCCCGCTCGGATCAGGCTGTTTGATAATCCCCGGGCAGGGAGGAGTCCGAGGACCCGCTGAGGAAGAGCAGAAATACTCCTCACAGCTCCGAGCACAGCGAAACACACTTTAAATACAGAGGGGAGAGAGAGGAGTGACGACACACAGAGAGAGAGTGAGGAAACTGTGTTTCAAATGACAGGAGGCAGAACACCTGAGAACAGCTGCCTCAGAGCAGGCGTTGTGCCAAAAATTCATTTTTGCCCTTATTTAAACATTGTAAATGACTCGTTGGTCTATAATCTATTAAACACATGTCAAACATTTCTCTCATGAGTGATATCAGCTCATTTTGAGAGAGGACATGTCAGGGTAGAAACTGCGATCTGTTTTTGGCAGAGTGACTGTTGAATATCCTTCATTTATGAAGGATAAAAAGGAAAAAGCAACAAAAACAAAATGTAAGAAAAGTAAAAATGTCTTTATCAAGAGAGAGCTGACCAACAGGAAACACATGTGACATCACAGCTCTAACAGGATCATTTAAGTAACCAAAAAGGACTGGACTGATTATAATGTAGGTACAAAATAGGTTTGAATGACTTTAATTTTTTAGATTCACCGCACAGTTCAACTACCAGGTCAAACATGTAAGGATGTCATGACAGTGCAGTAATGAATACCAAATAAAACTTTATGCTTGGTGTATGTGCCGTGTTACAGGGTCTAAAAATATCAACCAGAACACAAAATTGACAAAAGGAAAAAAATATTAAAGCACAGAATTAAAAATTGACTAAAATAAACTATAAAGTGTTCGCAGGTATAAAGATGCAGCAGTGTTTGCCTGCAAGTATGGCAGGGCCAAAGCTCACTGAGAGTGTCAGACTGAGTCCCAGTCCCAGTGTCATACATGAAAATAAAAACAATACTTAGTTTTACTGATGAAGATTTTATGGTCCGACTAGCGAAGACAGCAGCATTTCATAATCTGCTGCATGATTTAAATGACTTTGATGTTTGTAAGTAACCAGTTTGACATTAGTATTCACCCTGATGTTCGGAAGGTTTGGCTTCCCAACTTCTTTCAGCTTAAATTAAAACTAAAGTTTGTTTTTTGGTGTTACGTGTCAGTTTTTATTTAGCTGTAAATCCCTCCTTTTTTGTCCTGAGAAATAAAAGTTAAGACTGTAAACAGATCTCTCCTCTCTCGCTCTGGAGTTCAGCAGTGTGCTGTCTCTAAAACACTTCTCTTGTAAAATGTGTTAGTTTTCATAGAACAACAGTTAAACTTGCTGTACATTAAACACTTTTTAACTCTCACACTCTGACAGGTGCATCAGCGGCAGTTCCCTTTGAGGTTCTTGTGCTCTTTGACATGCAGACTTGCAGTTAAAAAATAAATCATGTGAAAACCCTTTTCAATCAACTTCTCTACTGTCAGGTATAAAAGTTGACGCTTCAGTCATTTAAAAAGGAATCTTCTGGTTGGTTTTCAGGACGTCTTTCTTTTCTTCAGAATAAACAGCCATTTTGAATTTTCAAATGTCTTATGTGGCTTTATAAAAATAAATAAATAATAATACTAAGGGTGTATGTGCTAGTTTTGGTATTGCAATAAACTGAAGAAACATGTGATTGATGACATTCTTCTGTCCTCTGCCATCACCCAGGATGAAAAGGAAAGCGTGTCAGGTCCCTCAGAACTCACGTGGTCTCTGAAGAAGACAAGCTGATGATGAAGGGGAAATCTCCTTCTTCAGGTTTTATCCTAAAATCTTATTTTCCATGTTTTTAAAATGGTTCAGTTCAGATTTCTGAAATCAGAACTCGTCCACAATGTGTGATGCGTAGGTATGAGCCGATGTTTAACTCACCTGAAAATTGATAGAGGGTCCAGAGGAGTGTACTATGAAGCCAGGTTCGTGGAGTAGCGAGCCATGTCAGGCTTAAAGTTAAGTTTCTGTGTCACCAAACTGGCTCTCTTTTTACCTGGATAAATCACCATGGTAACCTATATTGGTCACATAACATGGGCAGGAGCAGACCTGACGTCAGTGTGTGCCTGACCTCTGTATCCAAAAGCAAAACTGAACTCTTGTTCATTTTTAAAGATTGGCAGACATGAGTCACTATGTAAAAGCTGCTTATTTAGAAATACAACTGACTGTGTAAAAACTATGACATTGGAATCTTTCACAATAAAAGTAAAATAACAACACAAACTGTAAAATCGTGTTAAAAAAAACTGCTTGTCTTTTAATAAGCATTTCAAAAGATATAAACTGAGATAAACTTGTGAAGCTTGAGATAAACATGCAGTTGCCCCCCCCCCCAAAAAAAAAGCTTTAAAAAACCACCTCCAGACTGACTCGGTCTTTAAACACTGTAATGCATTGAACTTGGTTTTTAGTGACTGTCAGTCTAATTTTACTCAGATGAGGTGGATCACAAAAGCAGGAAGTCCAAATACCCATCATTTTCTTTAAAAATATAACCAAGGATGTTGGCCTTGGCAGAGGATGTTTTTGTCAGGTCTGAGGAATCCAGAACTGCAGAGAAGTAACTCAAATGCCCAACTGAGCCTCATTTCCCTGAAGTATCCATCCCGTTTCTGAGAATCCAATGAAGGAGAAAACAACATGGCCGAGCTCCCCAAGCAGTTCCATCTGGGGAGCACAGCTGTCAGCACCTCCAGCATCCAATCTTCTAACCTGATGAAGGCTGATAGCTGGAAGACATTCGGATTGGAAACGCTGATAGAAAGAGGCGGTCCGCTGAGGAGCTGCAGAGCAAGGCATCAAACTCTTAGCTGAATTACGCAGAGAGTGAAAGAGCAGAAATAGATGACGGTCACTGTAGACTCCATTATATTCATCTCTCCTAAATCATGATTCAAACAAGTAGAGAAGGAGAAAGACGAGGCGGGAAGGGAAGAGTCCACAGCTGCCAGCCATCAAACACTGACATTTATTTTCACACCAACTCGACTAATCAGGTTATTTTTATGTTGTGCCTGCAAGTCAGATCAGCTGGAGGAAAAAGGACAGGAACTCTCGTTTGTCTTCATTCTCACCTGAAATCGAGCTGCTGCTGCTTCTTCTGTGTGGCTCCTGATGAAGCTGTCTGATGGCGACATGAGAAAATGTCCGGTGAAGCAACAAGCAGTATCAAACAACATGAAAACACCATCAATAATTAAAAACAAAAGAGCTTTAAAAAAAACCGGCCTTATATTGAACCTTGCGGGACACCACTTGAACTCTCAAGAATTAATGGTTCTCCTTTAAGTCTTGAACAGTATTTTCTTTGCAGTCAGGCTGACTGCATCAAATGTCTTTTTCATGTGTGCAAACACAACTCCTACAACCCCTCATTTACTACTACTGACTTTTTATTTGGTTCTTTTAAAAATTGACCAGAGGCTGAGGAAGAATTAGATTTTTGAACCAGATCCTCCTGCAAACTGACCAACTGTAAAGAAGCTTGAAGTCTTTTTCCATCTCTAAATGCTGATATTAACTATGAAGTAGCTGGGTGAAATGTAAGGTTTTCTGATCAATATGAAGAGAGAAGAAATCGATTCAACCTGCCAATCAACACAGTTTAAACAGTTCCATGTTTCCACTGAGGTGGACTTACCCTGAGAAGACCATTGTTCTGATCCTTTATGAAACACGAAAAGCAGGACACAAGTACTGGTAGCAGGCCAAGTCCAAAGCAGAACCAAACCAGTGGGCACATATTGAACCCATTTTCATGTTTGCAGGGAACATTAAAATCCTGAAGTCAAGTTGAGGAATGTTAGACTCAGTCTCTGGTGGTGCACAGAGATGTATAGGCTAAGTAATCTAAATATCCGAGATGGTGATGAAGGAGGTGGGTAGAGATTCTGTGATGAACGAGTAGAAGTGTAGAAGTGCAGCATCATTGACTTCAGCGGGTTGAATTTCTTCAGCTGCTGCAGAAAGTACATGCTCTGCAGTTGCTTCTTCATGAAGGAGCTCATGTTTAGTTGCTGCTTTAGGTCTCTGGAGATGATGATTACCAGGAATTGGAAAGACTTTACAGAGTCCACTAGGCAAGGCTGCAAAAAGACTGGATCTGGTGGGGCTGGTTTCACCCTGAACTCTACAATTGTTAACACTGTTTTAACAGTCAAAATCACTTTAAAGGTCTGATATGGACCTGTGGATCCAACGTGTCCACCTGCTTGTTTTAAAGAGATGCTCTTTAGTTTTAGTGCTAAGGGTTATGGAGAATTGTCCTTCCAACACAAATGTCCTTCTTGAGTGGGAGTATTCTTCTTCCTGCATGATAATAGCAGAGTGTTGGGTTTCAGGAGGCTACTGAATCTCTCTGTGATATCACAATGACAGAAAAACATCCTGAAGATCAGCTTTCCTTTGATATCGCCTCCTGAAGGTCAAACCACAGGGTCATGTGATCCACAGCGGCATTTCCTTCAGGAAGCTGTCAGCTGAATTCTTAATTTTTCATCTTTTTTCCCTGAAGACAAACTGAGAACATAACGTTTGCAGCTGTGATTTGATCCAGATGTTGGAAAGGACACAAATGTTTGTGCCTTGGGAGATTCAGACATCCAGAGCCACTAGAGCGCTGCAGGGCTACTGTTAATGACATTTAAGAAGCAAAGAGTCACAGAGAGCAGCCACGCAGAAGTTTCTAATCCTGACCTCGTAAAATGTTTGGATAATAAAGTAGGTTTCTAACGTTGCAGAATTATTTTCCAGGCTCAAGGCTGTTTTCTTAAAATCTTCCTAGGATTCAGTCAATAACCGATCCACAACTGTCAGGCTTAAATAAACACTTGGGAGTGTTGCGCTGTACAGTCCCTCAAATCAGAGGGTGTAAAAGATTCTCAGCTGCATGACTCTGAGAAATTAAGAACAATACAACATCTATTTTAACCTTGTTATCCACAAAAAAGTTTCTAAAATTATCAGGATGACTTGATTATTGTTATTACTTTGGTGTTAGTGTGCATTTTAATGCTTGTTAAGTTTACTGTACTGCTTGATGTGTTTGAAGCCCCTAACCAGTCACCCCTCCCTGAGCCTGGTTCTGCTGGAGGTTTCTTCCTGTTAAAAAGGGAGTTTTTCCTTCCCAATGTCGCCAGAGTGCTTGCGCATAAAGGGTCATATGATGGGGTTTTCTGTTTTCTTTGTATTACTGTAGTGTCTTTACCTTAGAATATAAATCACCTTGAGGCAACTGTTGTTTTGATTTAGCACTATATACATAAAATGGAATTGAAATCAAAGACATGTCCTGATTGTAAAATAGCCCGCAACTTCTCTGATTGGTCTGTTCAGCACCACTGATTCCTCCTGTGGATTTCAGGCTAAGTTTTTTTAAGTTGTCAGTGAGAGAATAACATTCATCATCTCAATATAAGAAATAATAATCACAGCAATATCAGGACTCCCAAATGGCGGACACCTCATCGTCGTATAAGCTGATTGGTTCTTCAGCCTGATGTGCTAGAAACTCACTCCCCTTTCTGTTGTTAAGATGAGGGGGAAACTAGTGGTTTTAACATGTGAGACTATGGGGACTGACTCATTTTGGGAGGCTCAAGTGGACATTAGAGGAAGTGCATGGTTTTGAAGTTTTAGTGAAGACTGGTGGTTGTTCTTTTTCTTAGCATGTGAAATGTGCTTATTTACTGTTTTCTCAAACACAAATTGATCATTTACTTAATAGTATTGTTCTAAAGAGCTGGGTCGGGTAGGACTAGTGATAAATTCACAGATGTGTGTTCTGTCATCTCCTTTCGATGCTACTCAGGTCAAGGTAAACATGTTCTCATCAGAGTTATTAGGTTTTTCCATCAGGTTCAGATGAACCATCTGTTAGTGAACATAACATGCCCTAATGAAATAGCCTATTTCAGCAGTAATGCTTGTAACTGATGAATAATATTGGTGGCTGATGTTGGCATGTTCTCAGAAGAATACCTGTGATACCGATTTATTTTGGTGACCCATTTAAAATTAAAGATGTAAATAATAAATCTAACTCTTCATTAAAACTCAGTGTCTCAGAGGAGGATGACGTTCAGCCATGAAAACACTCTGATCTAATTAAAAAGGTACAGAAAAGGCACAAATGAATAAATGAATAAGTCTGAATTATAAACAGATAAATTATTTTTGTCTGCTTTACACAATAAGAGTCGCAGTAAGAGTTGGTGTGAAGGTCAGGAGGACAGCAGCTTCCGCAAGGGCTTCATCATCATCATCATCAGCAGCAGCAGCAGCAGCAGCTGTGGATCTAAATACAGATGTTTTGTTTGTCCGGCAGCTGAGGCACTGCTCGTCACCGTCACTCCCAAACAGGAAGTGTGAAAACGTCCACAGCGGCATGATGTTCCTGCGGGCTGCAGACGTGTCGACTTTCACTTGACTTTGTTTCTTCAGTTTGAAAAAATAAGAAAATCCTGCTGCAGAAGAAACATGACCAAATATTTAAACAACACAGAGAGCTTCTTATTTTTTACATTACGTTTGTATAGAGTTGTATTTCACATATTCTCTGACAGTTATTTCATATTTTAGATTTTAGTGATACCCATAGAATACATTTTATTATTTAGAACTTTGACTTAAATCAACATTTGTTGAACAGATTCTTTTAAATATATTTTATTAAGAATTTTTTTAACAATTGTCAAGAATTTATTTTGTTTATTCTAAAATAATTTGGATGACTTATCAATATTTTCACAACTTTTTTTAAAATTATTTTTTTACATCAGTTTCATAGCACTTCAAAAAAAAATTAAAAGAATATTATATATTTAATATTAATATTCAAATATTTACAGAGCATTAAAAAACATTATTGGGTTGTTTCTAAAGCACATTTAGCAAAATCCTTTAACCAATTTGAATATTATTAATTTATTTTTTTAATATGTTTTATTTGTATTCTATAAATAAACATTTCAGGTATATTGTATTAATAGTTTTCTAATTTATTGTATGAAAATAAATTGGTCAGGCTTTTTTAATTTCATTTTATGTTTTTCGCAAAATTAAAGGCATTTCTCTTTTTTGATGTTTAAGTTGTGCTGCTTATACATTATTTCCATTCATGTTTTTATTTGGTATAATTTATTGACTTTATTTTTTTTAATGAATGCTGTTTTTTAAATGCTTTTACAAATGTAATATTTTTCCTCGGATCTTCAGTACAGACAACTAAAAACAGACTGAGTTTGTAAAACCACTGCATGTCCTGAAAAAGGGGTCGTGTATGGAGGTCAGCTGCTGTTTTATTAATAATCAGCTGGACATCAGCTGTTTGTCAGCAGGACATTTTTATTCCTCTCTGGTGTGAAAAGTTTCCCTGCAGACAATCAAGTCTCCTTCACCCTCTACCTCTGTTGCTCTTCCTCCAGATTACATACATATTTCTTACATACAGCACTGTTGTTGAAGGAAAGCTCATTTCCACCTTTAAAATTTATAATAAGAATTTAAAGAAAAATTGTCAAGGAAAACCAAGTTGGAATTTCAAGTTATATCATTATTCTAACTTACAAACTATTTAGAAATTTCCATTTTTTTCTCAGTCCAAATTTTGAGATACCCAAAACTGACTTATGGACAATAAAAGAAGAAAAAAAAGTCTTCAGTTCCTGAAACAAGCTTCCATAACTTCTAACTTCCAACTTTTTTCTTTTGTTTTTTTTTTTTTTTTAGGCTAAAATAACTTTTTTTAAAATCCATGAATAGACTGAAAATATTCTAAAATTTCAGTCTCTAACAGTCAAAGTCTAACATCTGTTTCTGTTGAAGATATTTTGTGCCAGAAAAAAAAACAAAAAAAAACCCTAAACAAATGAATAATTAACTAAAATGGGCGACCGTGGCTCAGGGGGTTGGGAAGCGCATCTGTAACCGGAAGGTTCGATTCCTGGGCTCTCTGTCCTGGTCGTTGTGTCCTTGGGCAAGACATTTTACCCTACTGCCTACTGGTGTTGGCCAGAGGGGCCGATGGCGCGATATGGCAGCCTCGCTTCTGTCAGTCTGCCCTAGGGCAGCTGTGGCTACAACTGTAGCTTGCCTCCACCAGTTTGTGAATGTGAGAGTGAATGAATAGTGGCATTGTAAAGCGCTTTGGGTGCCTTGAAAAGTGCTATATAAATCCAATTCATTATTATTATTATTATTAATAAAATCTGTTTAGCATCAACACACTTAGAAGAAGAATTTCAAGGTCAAGGGCAGCGTTCTGAGTGCAAAAGTGAGAGACACAACACAGCTCTACATCCAGGATCTCCACCGTGGATATGAGTGAAGGACCCTGGATCCTGAAACATATTGCCCAATGTTCCAACGCGACCACAACGAAGAAACTTCAAGCCCAGAGGAGAAACAATGTTTGTGAAACCTCTTACAGGAATAGTTCTTGTTCTCCCTCCAGATGTCAGGTGTTGAACTGTAAGTGTGGTGGCTGTAATCATGCCAGGCGGGGAGTTTTCTGATATCAAAAGTAACATCAGTTTAAGGTAGAATGTTGTTTTAGATTTCTTAGATGTTAAATATGTTATTTTTAACTCACAACCACCTTAAAATCAGTGTAGTATGTAACAGGAAAGATGTCATCAGTAAACAGGAAGTCAGTTAAAGAATTGAGGACAAGGCTTGTGCAATGGTGATCTAAGCTAGTTAGCACTGTGATTTTGTACAAATTTGTTTTATTTTTTTGTGCATATGGATCATTTATTTTGAAGAAAGATTTTCTGCAAAATTAATGATAAAAACAATATCCTATGATTTATGCTAGCACTCAATCACTGAGTCACACATATTAAATGTGCAAGCAATTCATCACAGCAAGAGATGTTAGAATCAAAATTTCATATTTATATTTGAGTTAGAAAGGGAATTGATGTAGGTTTTTCAATTGTTATAACTATACATGGTGAACCAGTAGAAGTGATTATTCCTTGTACTGTATGTTGCAGTTTCACCTTTCCCAGGGTCATTAAACCTGTGAACCAAAAATCCTGCCATCAGAGTCTTCATGGAGGCTAAACTGTAGGCAGATTTTAGCTGACTGCCCAATCATAGCAGAGGCAGTACAGAAACATTCACCAGCTTGCCATATCAGGTAACCTAAACCATCCCCTTACCGTCAACTCCCAGCTTTGTGTTTTTAATAAATCTGTTGAGGCTTGAATTCCTTTTTTCAGTGTCTATGTTGGAGGTGAGCCATGACACAGTTCAAACTAGTGATGCAACTTTGGACAGACAATATTTTCACTCACTGTGAAGATCACCCCGAATATAAACTATAATTTAAATTCAGAGCATATGGTTGATATTGTAAAAGATTGAAATATTAAAAAAATATGAAAACATGAGAAGATAGACATATACCTCTCAAAATAAATTGGACTGGCACTTTGCTGATAGCATCAATGGTGGTTATTATTGTCTCTGTGCCATTGGTTTGAGTGAGTGTTTGCTCTGGGGAAGTCCTCCATCCTCAGCTGTACACTGTGTGCACAATTATTAGGCAAGTTGTATTTTTGAGGATTAATTTTATTATTGAACAACTACAGTGCTCTCAGTCAATCCAAAATGTTAATGAACCTAAACCTGAATGTTTAAGAAAGTCATAAACATTTCTGGCATGTCAAAAAAAAAAAAAAAAAAATCAGTGACCAATATAGCCACCCTTCTTTTCAATAACTGTCACAAGCCTTCCATTCATCTGTCAGTGTCTTGATCTGTTGATGATCAACTTTTTGTGCAGCAGCAAACACAGCCTCCCAAACACTGTTCAGAGTGGTGTACCGTTTTCCTTCACTGTAAATATCCCATTTAAGCAGGGTCCACAGGTTCTCAATAGGATTTAGATCAGGTGAGGAAGGGGGCCATGTCGTTATTTTTTTTTCATCCTTAAGGCCTTTACTGGCTAGCCATGCAGTGGAGTACTTTGATGCATGTGATGGAGAATTATCCTGCATAAAAATCATGATCTTGAATGTTCTTCTTCTTGAAAGATTTTCCTGTACCACTGCTTGAAGAAAGTGTCTTCTAAAAACTGGCAGCAGGTTTCAGAGTTGATTTTGTGGCCATCTTCAACCCCAAAAGGTCCAACTAGTTCATCTTTACTAACACCAGCCCATACCAGTACTCCACCTCTACCTTGCTGGCGTCTGAGTCCAAGTGGAGCTCTATGTCCGTTACTGATACAGCCACAGGCCCATCCATCTGTTCCATCAAGAGTCACTCTCATCTCATCAGTCCATAAAACCTTTGAAAAATCTGTCTTCAGATATTTCTTGTCCCAGTCTTGACAATTCAACTTGTGCGTTTTGTTCAGAGGTGGCCGGGTTTCAGCCTACCTTACCTTGGCCATGTCTCTAAGCACTGAAAACCTTGTACTTCTGGACACTCCGAGTAGGTTGCAGTTCTGGAATATGGCAGCACTGGAGGATAATCGGTTCCTGGTAGCTTCACATTTGATTCTTCTCAGTTAATTTGCGTCTTTTTTTCTCAATACGTTTCTTGTGACCCTGTTCACTATTTGCAACAAAACGTTTGATGGTTTTGTGGTCACACCCAAATATCTTAGCAATTTCAAGAGTGCTGCATCCCTCTGAAAGACTTTTTACAATTTTTGACTTTTCAGAGTCCTTTAAATCTCTTTTTTTGTCCCATTTTGCCTGAGGAAGAGACGCTGCATAAAAAGAATGGCACCCCTGCTCTATATAAAGGTGTGCAACCTCCTATCCTGGAGGGCCGGTGTCCTGAAACTTTTAAATGGGTCCCTGTTGCAGCACACCTGAATAGAATTAGTAGGTCATTAGCAAGACTTGAGTGCACGCTGAGGTGGCAATTCAGCCATTTGATTTGTGTTACAGCAGCTCATGATTTAATGAACATCATAGAATAAAATACTTTTAGGAGTATATTTTTCCAAACACTTTCATTTACTTAAATTTGCTTGAGTAGAGTTGGGGGTTGTCACCTCAGCATGCAGTCAAGTTCTGTGCTCTTGCTAATGACCTACTAATTTTATTCAGGTGTGTTGCGGCAGGGTAAAAGTTAAAGTTTCAGGACACCAGCCCTCCAGGGCTGGAGTTTGACACCCCTGATATATGGCGTGTCCAAATTCAGGGTCTGCATCCTTCAAAGCTGCATTTGAAGGCCGAATACGTCACAGCAACATGACGAAGGCTGTCCAAATTCAAAGGCTGCTTCAAATGCGGCCGAAAAACCGTCCTTCATTTCCCCGAATTTTAAGGATGGGTCAGCTATATCATTCGTGGCCCAACATATCCCAGAATTCATAGTGCGGCGGTGGGTGTGGATATTTTTTTCAAAAAAAAAAAAAAAAAAAACGGCAGATGGCTGAAGCAGGGCAGCCGAAGAGTAAACATTTAAAAGTAAGTACTGAATATTATGTCACTTATTTATGTGCGAATGTTTAATAATGAAGAACATTAAAACATTACTGTTGGCCACATGTCGGCAGAGTTATGTGACATTAGTGATGTTTGTACTTTCAGCGGTAACCTTGTTTTAAAGCCTTTACTTTAAAATATACGCCGTTCAATAGTCGACCTTAATCCTACAGAGAATGTGATAATTTTATGGATAAGTAAAGTCAGTCATATATCCACAAACACAACAAGCTGAAAGTCAGTGATTCTGCTCGGTTGGCAGTCCTGAATATCACGGCAAAAGCAGGATTCAAAGCACTGTTAATGTTAGCTATGTTATATTGCTGCCTCTGTTCGGTGGTGTTGAGCCAAACGGACTTTAACGTGTGTATGAACGAGCTGACGGTTCACTCATTAAGCTGAAAGAAAGATGCTTTAATCACAGCAGTCACACATGTGTCCACTGTGCCATCTGGGAACTCTTCTTGTTTAGCACTCGTAATAACACAAACACTAAATTCAAGGTTCTTTATTTGTCACGTGCATAGTTATACAAGTATAACACACAGTGAAATGTAGCCTGACACGCTCCTTGACGTGTGCAAAAATTGTGGGGGGGGGGGGGGGGGGGGGTAGAGGAAGAAGATATCTATATATCTCTGTGGAGCAGGGAAATTATTTTACTGCTATTGTTAAATAATCATCATTATTACCATTGCATTAATAATATAATCTGTAGTTTATATTGCATTCAGAGGTTGAACAGTGTGTCTTTCAGAAAGGCTAAAAGTCACAGGCTGACAGGAAACAGGCTTGCAGAGAGTTTGCAGAAGTGAAACCAGTCTTAGGTTATTTTGAGCAGCAGGCCAGACGAGGCCATTTGAATTACTAGGTTATTCAAATTGATCATTGCTTTAACAATGTAACAGATAGCTTTAAGAAGGCTTTAAGGTTTTATGCATACAGGTATTAAATTAACTTTGTATTCCAGGTGCAGTTATAACTATTTTATACACAATGCATATCTGTGCTTATTTGAGTTGATGTTCAGGTTCATTAATGGTCTAAAGCTTCACTAGTGAGAGTGTCTAGATGATCCATGCTGAGGGAAAACTAGAACATAGAAGGAATTGCAATACATGCTTACACAACAGTTCATTTTAATATCTTTTATATGTTCATATTCTTGTATTAAGCTTTTAGTAGGGGTTCTTGATTAAAACATTTATTTAGTAGATGACACATATCTATAGTTTCAGTTCGGTTATTACAGAGTGGCTTCTGTCTCTCTGTCTAGAGGTCAGGAGCTAGTCAGCGAGGTGAAACAGGGTGCAATTGTGGTTAGCACACAGACACACACACACTCAGTTAGAGAGAATCATTTATAGGTAAAAGTTTAATTATGTTTTGCTTGGGGTTGCAAAAAAGAGCAGTTTGTCGCAGAACTGCTGCTGAGGTGTCAAGATGACAAGGGAGCATCCGGCAGTGACAGGAAGCACCTGTTATGAAGATAGAAGACAATTGTTCTTTCAAATTGTGTCAAAAGTCGTTGTGGTTTTGATATTGACGTATGTATATATCCTGTCTGTGACGCATGAAGGGGCGTCATTAAATCAAACCCTGATGCTATAAAAATCTGTGTATGCTTTGAGGAAGTCGGAGATCACTTGCTGTCTGCGTACAGAGTGTTCTTCCCACACGTGTGTAGTCATTAGAATCATTGTTTGACCAAGATCTTCTGGACCAATGGGTGGTTTGTAATCTCCTTCCTCAATTTTTGAACCTTAACAATACACACACACACAAACACACACACACACACACGCACAGTGACTGGTATATACATTGGGTGACTGGTATATACATTGGGTGACTGGTATATACATTGGGTAAATCCTCCTTCTCTTGTGCTGTTTTGTAGCAGTGTATACACCTGAGACTATCACCTGTCTGTCTGACCTGCACTCTCTCTCCTTTTCTTTCTCTCTGATTGTGTAATAAAAGTATGAACATGTATTTATAAGTTACACTGTTTGAATCCTGCAGCTTATCACACATTTGATTTCCAAATGTGACAACTGCAAGTGTCCAGAGTGAGGACAGACTGAGGGACCCACTCCTGCACATCATCTGTGAGGCTTTGCACCCCTGATGATCCACCAGGACAAACTCAGCAGTGTGTGAGGAAGAGGAGGAGGAAGAGCCAGCAGGAGCTGACAGATGGAGAGAATAGACAGACTGTTCCCCGTTTGTGAAGGACTGCTAGGAAAGTTTAACATAACTAATTGTCTGTCCTGAATCAGTCTTATTAGGAATAGTTAAAATAATGTTATCGTTCAAGTATTTTCAGTGTGGGAGAAAGTACTCAGGGCATTCAGGTTACACACTATGAAAGGCAGCAACAAGTTTAATATTCAGAAACCTAAAGTATGTATCAGCAGCAGAATGGACCTAAAAATAAATGTTTGTTTCAGTTCTATGAAGCTTTGAGTATTTTGGATTAGTAGTACTGCTGTGTTTGTTGCATCATATTGCTGTAATTGTTTATATGTTTTATGTATTTTGAGGTAAGTTGATCTATACTGTTACATCATATTCTATAAGGATGTTATGTGTTTGTATACTTTCTGCCCAGTTTGACCCATTTAGCAGAAGTCAGCCTGTTTAAGGCCCTGATATCTATTCTGTATGACTTAACACTAGAATTACTGAGCCTTTTCTCCCCTGGTGCAAGTCCCTACTACTAGATTTACTAGCCCTGCGCAAATTCCACTGGCACTGCGTTGTCTTTACAGTCCCTGGCACAGCAGCTGCAGCAGCTTCAGCAGCCTGCCTCTGTGCTAATATTTCCTTGTGCTACATGAATCGGCAACGAAGCTCCAGGGGTCCGTTCTTCATACCTCGCTTACTACATCCAAGATCAAATGACACATCCAAGATCAAATCATCGCGCCAACTTTGAGCTCGCTATTCCAGTTCTCCGAACACACCTGTTGTTGACGATTAGTATAGCTGGACGAAGTAATGTGAGATCACTGGGTGGCTTAACAGGGGCTACGCATCGATAGTAGAAACATTGATCGGCAACCCTTTGATTGGTCGGCGAAAATGTCGAAGGAGCGCGCTCAGTATTTTTCGGCAGCAGAGCAAGAACTCTTGATTGAGGGATTTCAGGAGTTTCAGAGTTTAATTAAAACGCAAGGAACACTGCAAAGGCTGCAAAAGCAAGGAGAGAGGGCTGGCAGAAAGTTGCTGACAAATTAAACTCATAAGTAATTTAATAATAATAATAATAATAATAATAATAATAATAATAATAATAATAATGGATTGGATTTATATAGCGCTTTTCAAGGCACCCAAAGTGCTTTACAATGCCACTATTCATTCACTCTCACATTCACACACTGGTGGAAGCAGCTACGGTTGTAGCCACAGCTGCCCTGGGGCAGACTGACAGAAGCGAGGCTGCCATATCGTGCCATCGGCCCCTCTGGCCAACACCAGTAGGCGGTAGAGTAAATTTATTATATCATATTATATTATATTACATTATATCCTCTTTCACATTAGAGCCACAACAGGACCCACTAGAACAAGTAAAAGTGAAATATAAGAATATTCTACAGAATGGTAATATTTATCACTTATATTGCTTTTAGTCTCTTGAAAAGAGACCCTGAAATAATCTGTTTGTTTGTTTATAACAGCAACCAAGAAAAGGGAAGAGCAGAAAAAGACAGGTGGTGGTCCTGCACCCCCTCGTCAACAAGTTGGTTAAGTAAATAATACCCTCACGGGAAAATCAATATCTCTCCATGAGCACACTGTCGCGCTGAGCTAAAGGATCCTGTCTATCCCGCAATATACGCTGAATTCTGAAAACTCTCCTTATCAATCTTGCACCTTCCGCAATGGGTGGCTCGCGTATACGGACAGGACATGGCTGCGACAGACTTCCCAGATCCACCTTCGCTTTTATAGCCGTGGTCTCTCATCTTGATTACATGAAGTAATTTACTATTACTACTCTAAAATATGAATTACATCTGAAATAATCAAATACATGAAATAGAATGATTAATAGTATATTTCCCTTTTTTTAGGAAATGACCTGTATGTACAGTATCTGTATGAAATCAATAAAAGAATCAAGTACTGCATTATCTTTAGTTACATTGATAATATTTATTTATGGAAAAACAGTCCACCACCCTGGACTGGCAGACCGGGGTGGTGGTCCCCATCTTTAACCCTTTAAGACCTACCATAGAACCAAGTCCGCCAGAGCTTATATTATATTTTTACATGCTGTGGAGCCATTTTTGCGAGCATTTCAAGTTGCTATACATCAATACAACCATTACAGCCTAAATTTTAATAATATGTCTGCATTAGGTGCATAGTAATTACATAAATTGCAAAAAAGTGCAATAAACTACAAAAAAATTGAAAATCGTTTTTGTTTTTTTAACATATATTTCTAGTTAGAGAAATTTAAGAGGCTCATCCCTCAAAACTGTAAATACAAAAAAGTTGCACAAACTAGTTTCCCACCACAGGAAATTTATTTTGAGTATCTTCATAGTTTTATTTTTGAAATACACCAATTTTTATACACTGCAGGAAAAACGAAAATAAATATTATAGTGCAAATTTGCAAAATAACAGCATATGCATCAAAATAAACTATTTCCAGCAGTGCAATATGAGTCCTAAGCATCCCAGAAACGACACAGAAAGTCATAAACTCAAACATAACTTTTTAAAACACAAGTATAGGCTCATAAGGCCCCGATCGTAAAAAAACTACATTTCCGCATAATGACGTCACTTCCGGTTTCGGGCAGGTCATGCGGTCATGTGATAGTTCGCGCTGATGGACGTAGGAAGTGTTACAAACAGCTGATCGGATCGGCGAAGCGTGTTTCTGGAATATCATGTTTTTGTTGCTGCAAGTGATTTTTATGCAGTTTTTGCAAAGCTATATGTGGAAGGAAACTGTGACCTAGGACAAGCTGATGGCATCAGATGTAAGTACAACTCCTCCGGTTTCATATGCAAAAAAAATTATTGCGCTAGCTTACGTGGTTGCAGAGCTACCGGGATTTAAAAATAGTTACGCAAAATGGAGCGTGCCCGCTCCGATCGGCTGTAAAGGGTTAAGAGGGTGTGTTCCAACTACAGGGGGATCACACTCCTCAGCCTCCCTGGGAAAGTCTATGCCAGGGTGCTGGGAAGGAGAGTTCGTCCGCTAGTCGAACCTCGGATACAGGAGGAACAATGCGGTTTTCGTCCTGGTCACGGAACACTGGACCAGCTCTTTATCCTCTCGAGGATACTTGAGGGTGCATGGGAGTTTGCCCAACCAGTCTACATGTGTTTTGTGGACTTGGAGAAGGCATTCGACCGTGTCCCTCGGGGTGTCCTGTGGGAGGTGTTGCGGGAGTATGGGGTGTCTGGCCCATTGCTACGGGCTATTCGATCCCTACACAACCGTTGCAAGAGCTTGGTTCACATTGCCGGCAATAAGTCGGACTCGTTCCCGGTGGGTGATGGGCTCCGCCAGGGCTGCCCTTTGTCTCCGGTTCTGTTCATAATTTTTATGGACAGGATTTCTAGGCGCAGCCAAGTGGCGGAGGGCTTTTGCTTTGGTGGCCTTAGAATCTCATCTCCAATTTTTGCGGATGATGTGGTTCTGTTGGCTTCATCGGGTGAGGGCCTCCAGCTCGCACTGGAACGGTTCGCAGCCGAGTGTGAAGCAGCGGGAATGAGGATCAGCACCTCCAAATCTGAGGCCATGGTTCTCAGCCGGAAAAGGGTGGAGTGCCCACTCCGGGTCGGGGATGAGTTCCCACCCCAAGTGGAGGAGTTCAAGTATCTCGGGGTCTTGTTCGCGAGTGATGGGAGAAGGGAGCCGGAGATCGATAGACGGATTGGGGCTGCAGCTGCAGTAATGCAGACGCTGCACCGGTCCGTCGTGGTGAAGAGGGAGCTGAGTGTAAAAGCGAAGCTCTCAATTTACCGGTCGATCTACGTCCCTACCCTCACCTATGGCCACGAGCTGTGGGTAGTGACCGAAAGAACGAGATCGCGGATACAAGCGGCAGAAATGAGCTTCCTCCGAAGGGTGGCTGGCCTCTCCCTTAGAGATAGGGTGAGAAGTTCGGCCATCCAGGAGGGGCTCAGAGTAGAGCAGCTGCTGCTCCACATCGAAAGGAGCCAGCTGAGGTGGTTCGGGCATCTGACAAGGATGCCCCCTGGGCGCCTCCTGGGTGAGGTGTTCCAGGCATGTGCCACCGGGAGGAGGCCCCGGGGCAGACCCAGGACACGCTGGAGAGATTATATCTCTCGGCTGGCCTGGGAACGCCTTGGTGTTCCCCCGGATAAGCTGGAGGAGGTGGCTGGGGAGAGGGAGGTCTGGGCCTCTTTGCTTAGGCTGCTGCCCCTGCGACCCGGTCTCGGATAAAGCGGATGAAGATGGATGGATGGATGGACAGTGGTAAAATATCGCTGTTGCTTTCGTATAAATGAAGCGGACATATCTGAGTTCCCGCAATCTAATCCTGTTTACATAAAGTAAGCCTGCTCCCAAGCAGGTTTACGCTTACGGATCTGTTGCTATGACAGCAAGTCCCGGATGAGCTTCAAAGAACCGAACGATCCAAGATCACGCGAAATCGTCAACAATCAAATCCAGCTAACTTACTTAGCGAGGTACGAAGAACGGACCCCTGAGCTAGAAGACTCAGAAACCATCTTCTTTTGCCTGTCCACCCTGTACATGCCTTGTACAAAATGTAGGCATTCACCGTTGCCAGGTCCAGCATATTGTAGAAAACCGCTACTGGCCACCTGCGTGTTGCTGCTCTTAGTTCACGCCGGACTTTATTCACCGTGCCCCGTAACGTTGTTTTGCACTGCAGCAGTCGGTGCGACAGTGACAGTGAAGTAAAGAAATTGTCTGTTGTGACGTTTCTCCCATTATCCAAAAACGGCTCCCTCAGTTTCATGACCACGTTCTCTGCCAGCCTCTCTCCCTTCTGACAACTGGGGTCTTTTCCCAAGTAAGGAGATGCACTGCAGACATATTTGGCGTACAAGTCCGTGGCCAACCAGAACTTGGTCCCAAATTTGTCTGGCTTGGTTGCAATATACTGCGTGAATGGACAACGAACCTTGGTAGGGAACAGCTGTTCATCTATGGTCATGTGTTCTCCTGGAGTGAAACTCTTAGCACAGTTCTTGTTGAAGCGTGTCCAGATGTCGGAGATGGCCGCAAATTTATCTGTTTTCACTCGTTCTGCCCGCGTGTCCTTGTCATCAAATCGAAGGTGTTGCATAATTGAAATGAATCTCAGGGCATTGTCTCTTTGATTACTAGCATCAGAAATCTTTCTGACCAGCAGTCCACAATGGCACCAACAGGACACATGATTGCTCTTACAAACAGGATTGAAATGAATGCCATTAGTTCATGAACTGACAAATTCCAGTCCGGCTTTGTTCTGTGGGCTTGATGGACTGTACACGTGGACGTGGTCTGCAGCATTCCCACGTCTAACAGGCAAAGGAAGCTTTGGAGCACACTTGTAATCTTACGCTGTCAGAAGATAAACAAATAGAGAATGGTCAATTTACATGAACCTCATTCTAAATGGGTTTATATAAATATCATATGTAATATGGCAGTGACAAACCTTAGCAGACTCTGTGGGTCCAGCTTGCACAGTGAAGCACGAGCGATTTGCTACTGCACTGGGCATTCCAATGTCCTCCTCTACCCACACAGTGCTGTCTTTTGCCGTGTGGCTCTGGCTGGGCTTCCCAGTACCACAGGGCCTCTTCCGTGGAGGCATGTTGGGTTCTTGTTCCGTCTCCTTTACAGATTCTTCTGAGGAGGTATCAGTGGCCTGCTGGACAAATGAAACCTCTCCTCCATCAGAATCTGCCCCAGTAATTCTAGTAGGTGGTGAGTTGAGGGAAGTTATGCAAATTTGCGCAGGTTTAGTGAATCTAGGTTTAGTGAATCTAGTGTTAAAGCAGTAACTGCTTTAACACTAGATTCACTAAAAATCATACCATTTCATAACTGTTATGAAATGGTATGATTTTTTTCACCCAATAAAGGAATATTTCATGTATCGGTCTACTCTTCATTAGACTTGTAGTCAAGACCGCCTAATCCGAGACCAAGACAAGACCAAGACCGAGTCGAGACGAGACCAAGACCGAGTCAAGACGAGACCAAGAGCAAGACTGAGACCGAGACAAAAAAAGTCTTTAAACTGCAGCCAGATGCTGCTTCGTTTACGGGTGTCAAGCATATTTATGAGTTTTTGCTTTCGCACAGCCCTCCTCACCGCTGTCTACTCTCACTCACTTACTGAGAGGACAGACGGATGCTCCACTTGACTGTCGCGTCTCTCACCCTCTCTGTTTTTCACATAATGATATTATCCTATATCCTCGCATGTGATTGGCCACAATATGGAGTGATTGGAGCATAACTGAGCCACTTTGTGAGAGCTGAGCAGCGAAAGGAAATTAAGTGAGGGTAGAAATGACTGAAAGATTATTATGGTCTGAGTTTTGTTCAATAAAAAAAAAAAAAAAAAAAAAGAATGACTTCATACACACACACACACACACACACACACACACACAAACACACACCTTAAACTAGTTTTTTAATTAAGCAGCAAGGCAGAACAAAGTCAGGCCTGTATCAAGACACAGGGACTAAACCCCAATTCAACCAGGCCCAGAACTGATCCGGAATTAAAACAGGACTACAACAGTAACCAAGACAGAACCAGAATCAGAACTAGATTATAGTAGCACTAAAAATCATCATAAGAGAGTGATATTATACCCCTTTCGTCAAAAAAAGTGACAGGTTGCTTCCGGAGCTCATTAATTATTCATGAGCTCCGGAAGTCCGGAAGTAGGAAGCAATCCCTTAATTAAATTATCCCCTAATTAAATTATCCTCTAATTAAATTAGCTCCGGAAGTCCGGAAGTAGGAAGTAATTAAATAATAAAAATATGATATTCATAAAAATATGATATTCATAAAAATATGATATTCATAAAAATATGATATTCATAAAAATATAATTGATTATTTAGAAAGTTTCTTATATATCAAAATAGCATTCTTTTATTTCTTTAAGCAATTAAAAAATTTATTTATTTTTTTATGCTCAAAAAACGCCATCTGGTGGTGGGTCAGTGTGTGCGCGCGCCCGCGCGCGCCCGAGGCTGTGTGTCTGGGCGCGCGGGGGCGCGCCCGTGTCTCCGGACCGTGCTCTCTCGGGCTCCGTGCTCATGTGTTTAAAAATGTATTAAACCATATTAAAATTGTTTAGTTAAACTTGTGCTTTTGTAACGTTCAGTATGGCCACAAACACATGCTGCATGCCTTGGGGGAAAACTTTATTTAGATTTATATGCATTTGTAGATTTAGAATAAAACTCATACTCAGAAAAAACAACTCGCGCGATCCCCGCAGCCCCCTTAACCTAATCCTTAGATACATAAGCAGGGAAAACTCCTTAAAAAACCCTCCGCTATTTCTCCAAAACCCTACAATAACTTGTTAGGGTACCCCCTCTATTCCCAAAACCTTATATTCGATAACAGGGAAAATCCTGAAAAAATCCTTAGTCTTTTTTCTCAAATTCAGCGCCCCGCGGCTCCCTTCATGCTCAGCCAAACAAAGCCAAAACTCCTTTTAAAAATTTCTCCGCGATTTCTCCAAAACCCCTAGAATAACTTGTTAGCTACCCCTCTATTCCCAAAAAAAAAGCGCTATAATCCAAAAACATTGGGAAAGCTCCTTACTCTTTTTTCTTCAAAAACTTGCCTCTTGCTAGCTACCTCTAAAATTCTACGCAGAGTCTAAGTTCTACCTCGCTCTTAATCGCACCGATCCCGCAACAGCTTCCAGAGCACAATTTTTTCCTGCTTGTTCGCTCCCCGCTCTGGTCCCGAATGCGCTGCTTACCTCGTTTGAAAATTCCCCCCTTAGACCAACTCCGCCTCACTGCGCCCCGCTGCCAATCACATAACCCTTGCACCGCTCCCTTCGCACCCCGGTTAGCCAATCCGCTCCAGCTCTGATTTTACGATCTCCCGCTGATGTTAAGACTATCTTCGAACCCAGAAGAGATCTGACTTCAGACGTATCAACAACTGGCGCCGCTCAGACTGCTTGCGAGTTCGCATAGGGAGCGGCCGATTTCAACAGCAACTACCTTCGCGTGCCCTATGTGCATATCACTCGGTAAGTGTTAATCTTCCTCTCTAACTACATTTTTGTATTTTCCTTTTTACCATTCTGTCAATCCTTTCATTTAAAAAAAATAAATAAATATCACAATGGTTTGTAACAGGTACAATACACCATCCATCCATTCGCCTCCACTTATCCTTTTCTTAGGCTCGCGCTGTGCGCTGGAGCCTATCCCACGTACAATACACTTTAAAATATATATAAGCTCCCCTCTAACACTCAGAGCTAAAAAGTGCGTTTGTAAGTTAAACTATAGCAGCGATCATGGCCTCATCGGGTATCTCATATCATCTTGTTATTGTTATGTTATTTGATATTTTGCTAGTTTGCGTGTTTTAAAACTCTTTTTGTTTTTCTTTATATTTTTAGACCCAGATGTGTTAACCTGATCCCTGTGAAACACCAGCTCTGCGTGGATTTTGACCGCGAGTGACCGGATGTTGTTTCCGGCCTGAGGTTGCCTGAAATGCCGTGAGGCTCGTTTGAAAGATTGCGCCCGAGACCAACTCCGCCTCCAAGGCATGCCTACCTTTAGCTGCCACCAGTGAGATATCAGAGCCGGGCTCCACATATCCAATCAGGAGCACGAGCAAGACAGCTTTTGCAGACTCTCCAGAAATATACAAGTCCTTACCAACTGCTCTGCAACCCAGTGTTTCTGGTCCCCTCACTAACATCGCTTTTTGAGATATTTTTTATGAACCATCAAAAAAGCAATTTTACCCCATAGACTGGGTCTGAGGGCAGCAGCGGGGACAAATGATTGTAATGAAGCGACGGACATTTCATGGCTGGTCTTGCATAATCGTGAGTTATTATGTCATATGGTGATAAGTACATAGTTTTGCAAGAGGCATACAAGCACTGTGGAAAAAGTAATCATAAAACTGTTTTTGTGAACACCCTACGTTATGCTTTAAAAAATGTGATACATGTAATGAGATCATCAAAGAACATGATTTAAAAAAAAAAAACTTTTATTCTTATGCTTTTAAAGTATGTCAGATTATCTTAAAACACTTATTTGTATGTTATAATGTTTTTCTTACACCATGTGTAATTTTTATAGACACCTTATTCATTGTATCAATGTGTAATTATGTATCTTTGATAAATAAATAAAATATTTAATCTTGTATTTGTGTACTTTCTGGTGATTCAATAAAAAATTAGTCACATATCGCTCTGATAAACACAGATGGTTGAAAGAAATGTTTGATGGAACAAAGGAAACAAGTGTCTTGCTGCTAAACTTTTAAGTCACCATGGTTTAAATGAGAAAGTCTGTATGTAAAACATGAAAAACTCCATATCAGTGATATCTACAAAGGTGTACTCATTTCTTTGTAATGGTACTTTACTGTTCCAATGAAACAAAAAGAAAATCTCATTTTTAAAGTACATTTTTCGGCCATCCTGACCTATTTTCAGGGGCAAGAATGTTGATGTTAGACTGTGTTTTAAATCAGGTTGTGATCTTAAACTAACTATCACAGCACTGATTTCAGTTGTAATGTCAATTAGAATCCCAATTTGGCTTTTCTCCAGTCAGTGTTATGGTGAAATTTAACTTGTTCTTTTGTGTAATTGCACATGGCCCAGCAAAGGACCCCTTAGTAAGCTGTACAGCATAAGTTTTCAATTCACTTTTGTCAGAAAACTTCACAGTATGAGAAGTTACAGCACAGTTTTCTCCAAACGTGTGGTTCTTTTTCAGCCAGCGTGCTTTTAGAGCATCTACATTAGCTCATGTAGTAAAAGTACAATCAGTAAGTGTACTTTAACATTTGAGATTCCGAGTCACTCTTGCTTAGATCATGTGAACTATATCATGAACCTTTTTTTTGTATAATGCATTAAACGTGTTCAAATCAGTTTAGTTAAAATAAATTGAAAATAATCTAGAGACAAGCAACTCCTTTTTAGCTTCTGTTATGTATTTACCTCTCACACCTTAATCTAGATGTTAGTGTTCTCAGAGTTAACATGTCTCAGGTTGCCATGTTGTATTTCTAATACCCAGCCTCAGTGTTCGCCCTGTTGACCCTCAAATCCAAACACCAATGATCTAGATATTCACAAAATTCATAAGGAGATTCTTAAGGTCTTAAGTTTTGTTGTTTTTATGTTTTACAAAAAAAAAAAAACTTCACATTTTTTATATTTTTAAATGAAAGTGACATGCAAGGATATTTTTCTTTAGTGATGTTGCTTCAGCAATCTCAAATACTAATTATTCTGGGAATTTTTATGGTCAAACTATGTGATTTTCCAAATGTGTGTGTGTGTGGAGTAAAATGACCTTGTTCTTATGATGTTGTCACCGTGAATCATTTAGGATTAACAACACAAATTGTATCGATAGCAGAAACAGTCTTATAACTTATAGTTCTCACACGTTACCGCTAGTTTTACAAACGCAGTCTTCTTCAGCTCTGTTATGTAGCTTTTATGAAACTGATTTTCCATAGTACAAGTAGAATTTAATTTTTCTTTGCTCTCCAGTATAAATGCAATAATTTGCAGGCTTTTTACTGAAACTCTCACAATGCAACACTCAATGCTCAGAGCTTCATATATCAACAGCTCTGAAAATATCTTCTTTTTTAAAGTAATGTAGGACAGGATCTCTCACTCTCTGTGTCTCAAAAAAACCCAACTAAACTGGCAATCACCACTAAACAAATGAAAGTAGTTTATGGCTTTTTTATCAGCTGCATTTCTTTCATTTATGTATTGATCCCATTGTTTATTGGTAATGCTTTTAGGTCACTGTTTTAGCATGTCTGCCTCACACTCCATTTAAACAGTTTAACAGATAGTGGGGTCTGGTAAGGAAGTTGGGGGGAAGCAGACAACTCCATAGGAAGAGTCTTTTTGTCTTTTCTCCACTGTAAAAGATAGCAAGGCAGTGTGAAACTTTCTTTGCGGGAAAGACAAAACTGAGAGCCATGCTAGGCTCAGTGAGAGACTCTGCTCACCCTCTGCCCCAGCGATGGCAGTCCCTCACCAAGCTCGATTTCTGTTCTTTGTCTTGATTAAAGAATGTTAGCTACCGCTCATCGCTTGTCTGCAGGCTTTATTAAATGGAAAACTTCCACAACAACCTCTAAACAGTGGTTTATGGCTTTTTGTCACCTGCAACACCATGTAACACTTGGATGTTAGATTCTTTTACCAGTCAGTGTTGTTAGCCCCAACCCCCAGGCTCCAGGTGTCTGAGCTCTAACCCTGACTGCCAAATGTCCCCCTGAGGCCTTTGTGCCTTTTACCACCAGACTAAGTTTGTAGTCCTATCTACTAATATTATTTTATTTTTTATTATAGCACAAGTTTCAGTTAGGTTACTACTTTGACTTCCTCAATTTGAGCACATTTCTGACCCGATACTTTATCAAGCTTTTACTCGAGTGTTTTTGACACTAGCAGCTGTACTTCTACTTAAGTGAAAATTGCCTGCAATTTTGCCACCTCAGTTGCCACTTTTCTGGAGTTTGTACACTTTTTATATTGAAACGTTCAACGTTTTACGTGTTATCCTTGATCACAGTTCTAAACAAGTTAACTTTCTTCACTTCAAAGTAACCCAAAAAAAGAAACTATATGTCCAGTTCTCTTTACTCCAAACCTGGTTTAAGGCTATGCTGTTGTTGTGATATGGCCATACAAATAATATTAAGTTTAATTAATCTTAAAAAAAAAATGGCTGCTTCATGGCTACCTGTTCAGAGAATTTGCAGACTTTTATGGAAACTGTCACAATGTAACACTCTCACTGTCAAAACAGGGTTGATCCATGTTTCTATGAACACTGATTAATATATCAACAGCTCTGAAAATCCTTTTTTTTTTTTTTTTAAGTAAAGCAGAACAGGATCTCTGTATCTCTAAAAATCCCAACAAAACTGGCAATCACCTCTAAACAAATGGAAGTAGTTTATGGATCTTTATCACCTGCAACACCATGTAACACCTAGATGTTAGAGTCTTTTACCATCACATTTGCAAGGGTTTATGTGTTATCCTTGATCACAGTTCTAAATAAGTTAACTTTCTTGACATAAAAGTAGCCCAAAGAAGACAAATATATGTCCAGTTCTTTTTTACTCCAAACCTACTGATCGGAAAACATTATGTGATGCTGGAAGTTTTCATCCTATCCATCTGCAAAACAAGTTTACCTGTAAGCCAACACATTAGACGTAAGCAAATTTGTGAAATTCCTGAACAATGTGCTTTGTGGAGTAGCAGTAGTACTAGAACTAGTACTAGTAGTCCTAGTATTCTGCAGCAACCAGGCTTCAAGAGTGATCACTCTTCTGGCTTTCAAATGGTGAAAACATGTCACAGTCTTAACCGCAAATCAGAAATGTTGGTAAATTTAAAAAGGAATTTAAACGTCAGCTTTGACATAGACACAGACTTTATTAATGCCACACTCAGGAAATTCACATGTTACACATGATTTAGCTCACCTGCTAAATCCCCAGAGCAATAACCCCATCAGCACCATTAGCCTGAGTGTTGATCCTCCAGGTGAGTGAGTGGAGTTGAGTGTGTGTGTGTGTGTGTGTGTGTGTGTGTGTGTGTGTGTGTGTGTGTGTGTGTGTGTGTGTGTGATCAGAGGTGAAGCTGCTTTCTGCAAAGTCTCATCAACAACCAAGAAGAGTCTAAAAGCACTAAATATGAAACAGACCATTTACCATACCCAACACTGAGCTCCTGCACAGTCAGATGGAGTGAAACATAATGTCCCAGTGGTGTTCTGTTGGATTTAGCAGGTGAGCGTTGTTGCCAGTCAAAACCTTTTTGGAAACTCTTTACAAGAATCAATGTAATTATTTGTTTTACTTGAATCAAATGTATTGGTTTATATACCTGAAATAAAACTTTTTTTTGGAAACCCGTTACATCAAATAAAACTTTCTTGGAAAAGCATTGCAAGAATCAATCGAGTTATTTGTTTTACCCCATTCAAATCTATTGGTTTCATTACATCAAATTAAATAATTTTGGAAACCCGTTACATCAAATAAAACATTCTTGGAAAAACTTTACAAGAATCAATGTAATTATTTGTTTTACTTGAATCAAATGTATTGGTTTATATACTTGAAATAAAACTTTTTTTGGAAACCCTGTACATGAAGTAAAAGATTTTTGATCTTGTAAGTTCTGGCTTTAATATTTTCAGCTGATAAAGTGAACTTCATACAAACTCTGTGTTAGAAAAATCAAACTGTGTCTCGTGCGGGTGTATTGTGACTGCTCCATCACAATGTATAATTTGACTTGTGAGGTACACACAACAAGGCCAACAAGAAAAAGTGAATTAGAGATTCATTACAAAATACAAAAAATAAAAATAAATAGTGCACAAATTTAAAACAAGCAAAACACCTATGCAAGAGTAACTACTAATGATTTACAAATACTTGTCATATACAACCAATACACTCAGAGAATTTTACCATATCAGTATAAAGCATATCAGTATAAAGGTTTATGTCTTAGATCTACGGATACAGCTAAAACACTCTGCTTGTATAATGCTGTATTCTCTCCCAGCTTATCCTTTTCTCACAACAGGGTGATTCCCAAAGTACGAGTCAATAAAACAATCACTCTAAAAACCAGAACAGAAAGATAAAGTTGCAAAATAAAAGATTAAGGATTGTGTTTTTATAGCATGTAGTAAACTATCCCATTTTTCTAACACAGAGTTTGTATGAAGTTCACTTTATCAGCTGAAAATATTAAAGCCAGAACTTACAAGATCAAAAACCTTTTACTTCATGTACAGGGTTTCCAAAAAAGTTTTATTTCAAGTATATAAACCAATACATTTGATTCAAGTAAAACAAATAATTACATTGATTCTTGTAAAGTTTTTCCAAGAAAGTTTTATTTGATGTAACGGGTTTCCAAAATTATTTAATTTGATGTAATGAAACCAATAGATTTGAATGGGGTAAAACAAATAACTCGATTGATTCTTGCAATGCTTTTCCAAGAAAGTTTTATTTGATGTAACGGGTTTCCAAAAAAAAGTTTTATTTCAGGTATATAAACCAATACATTTGATTCAAGTAAAACAAATAATTACATTGATTCTTGTAAAGAGTTTCCAAAAAGGTTTTGACTGGCAACAACGCTCACCTGCTAAATCCAACAGAACACCACTGGGACATTATGTTTCACTCCATCTGACTGTGCAGGAGCTCAGTGTTGGGTATGGTAAATGGTCTGTTTCATATTTAGTGCTTTTAGACTCTTCTTGGTTGTTGATGAGACTTTGCAGAAAGCAGCTTCACCTCTGATCACACACACACACACACACACACACACACACACACACACACACACACTCAACTCCACTCACTCACCTGGAGGATCAACACTCAGGCTAATGGTGCTGATGGGGTTATTGCTCTGGGGATTTAGCAGGTGAGCTAAATCATGTGTAACATGTGAATTTCCTGAGTGTGGCATTAATAAAGTCTGTGTCTATGTCAAAGCTGACGTTTAAATTCCTTTTTAAATTTACCAACATTTCTGATTTGCGGTTAAGACTGTGACATGTTTTCACCATTTGAAAGCCAGAAGAGTGATCACTCTTGAAGCCTGGTTGCTGCAGAATACTAGGACTACTAGTACTAGTTCTAGTACTACTGCTACTCCACAAAGCACATTGTTCAGGAATTTCACAAATTTGCTTACGTCTAATGTGTTGGCTTACAGGTAAACTTGTTTTGCAGATGGATAGGATGAAAACTTCCAGCATCACATAATGTTTTCCGATCAGTAGGTTTGGAGTAAAAAAGAACTGGACATATATTTGTCTTCTTTGGGCTACTTTTATGTCAAGAAAGTTAACTTATTTAGAACTGTGATCAAGGATAACACATAAACCCTTGCAAATGTGATGGTAAAAGACTCTAACATCTAGGTGTTACATGGTGTTGCAGGTGATAAAGATCCATAAACTACTTCCATTTGTTTAGAGGTGATTGCCAGTTTTGTTGGGATTTTTAGAGATACAGAGATCCTGTTCTGCTTTACTTAAAAAAAAAAAAAAAGGATTTTCAGAGCTGTTGATATATTAATCAGTGTTCATAGAAACATGGATCAACCCTGTTTTGACAGTGAGAGTGTTACATTGTGACAGTTTCCATAAAAGTCTGCAAATTCTCTGAACAGGTAGCCATGAAGCAGCCATTTTTTTTTTAAGATTAATTAAACTTAATATTATTTGTATGGCCATATCACAACAACAGCATAGCCTTAAACCAGGTTTGGAGTAAAGAGAACTGGACATATAGTTTCTTTTTTTGGGTTACTTTGAAGTGAAGAAAGTTAACTTGTTTAGAACTGTGATCAAGGATAACACGTAAAACGTTGAACGTTTCAATATAAAAAGTGTACAAACTCCAGAAAAGTGGCAACTGAGGTGGCAAAATTGCAGGCAATTTTCACTTAAGTAGAAGTACAGCTGCTAGTGTCAAAAACACTCGAGTAAAAGCTTGATAAAGTATCGGGTCAGAAATGTGCTCAAATTGAGGAAGTCAAAGTAGTAACCTAACTGAAACTTGTGCTATAATAAAAAATAAAATAATATTAGTAGATAGGACTACAAACTTAGTCTGGTGGTAAAAGGCACAAAGGCCTCAGGGGGACATTTGGCAGTCAGGGTTAGAGCTCAGACACCTGGAGCCTGGGGGTTGGGGCTAACAACACTGACTGGTAAAAGAATCTAACATCCAAGTGTTACATGGTGTTGCAGGTGACAAAAAGCCATAAACCACTGTTTAGAGGTTGTTGTGGAAGTTTTCCATTTAATAAAGCCTGCAGACAAGCGATGAGCGGTAGCTAACATTCTTTAATCAAGACAAAGAACAGAAATCGAGCTTGGTGAGGGACTGCCATCGCTGGGGCAGAGGGTGAGCAGAGTCTCTCACTGAGCCTAGCATGGCTCTCAGTTTTGTCTTTCCCGCAAAGAAAGTTTCACACTGCCTTGCTATCTTTTACAGTGGAGAAAAGACAAAAAGACTCTTCCTATGGAGTTGTCTGCTTCCCCCCAACTTCCTTACCAGACCCCACTATCTGTTAAACTGTTTAAATGGAGTGTGAGGCAGACATGCTAAAACAGTGACCTAAAAGCATTACCAATAAACAATGGGATCAATACATAAATGAAAGAAATGCAGCTGATAAAAAAGCCATAAACTACTTTCATTTGTTTAGTGGTGATTGCCAGTTTAGTTGGGTTTTTTTGAGACACAGAGAGTGAGAGATCCTGTCCTACATTACTTTAAAAAAGAAGATATTTTCAGAGCTGTTGATATATGAAGCTCTGAGCATTGAGTGTTGCATTGTGAGAGTTTCAGTAAAAAGCCTGCAAATTATTGCATTTATACTGGAGAGCAAAGAAAAATTAAATTCTACTTGTACTATGGAAAATCAGTTTCATAAAAGCTACATAACAGAGCTGAAGAAGACTGCGTTTGTAAAACTAGCGGTAACGTGTGAGAACTATAAGTTATAAGACTGTTTCTGCTATCGATACAATTTGTGTTGTTAATCCTAAATGATTCACGGTGACAACATCATAAGAACAAGGTCATTTTACTCCACACACACACACATTTGGAAAATCACATAGTTTGACCATAAAAATTCCCAGAATAATTAGTATTTGAGATTGCTGAAGCAACATCACTAAAGAAAAATATCCTTGCATGTCACTTTCATTTAAAAATATAAAAAATGTGAAGTTTTTTTTTTTTGTAAAACATAAAAACAACAAAACTTAAGACCTTAAGAATCTCCTTATGAATTTTGTGAATATCTAGATCATTGGTGTTTGGATTTGAGGGTCAACAGGGCGAACACTGAGGCTGGGTATTAGAAATACAACATGGCAACCTGAGACATGTTAACTCTGAGAACACTAACATCTAGATTAAGGTGTGAGAGGTAAATACATAACAGAAGCTAAAAAGGAGTTGCTTGTCTCTAGATTATTTTCAATTTATTTTAACTAAACTGATTTGAACACGTTTAATGCATTATACAAAAAAAAGGTTCATGATATAGTTCACATGATCTAAGCAAGAGTGACTCGGAATCTCAAATGTTAAAGTACACTTACTGATTGTACTTTTACTACATGAGCTAATGTAGATGCTCTAAAAGCACGCTGGCTGAAAAAGAACCACACGTTTGGAGAAAACTGTGCTGTAACTTCTCATACTGTGAAGTTTTCTGACAAAAGTGAATTGAAAACTTATGCTGTACAGCTTACTAAGGGGTCCTTTGCTGGGCCATGTGCAATTACACAAAAGAACAAGTTAAATTTCACCATAACACTGACTGGAGAAAAGCCAAATTGGGATTCTAATTGACATTACAACTGAAATCAGTGCTGTGATAGTTAGTTTAAGATCACAACCTGATTTAAAACACAGTCTAACATCAACATTCTTGCCCCTGAAAATAGGTCAGGATGGCCGAAAAATGTACTTTAAAAATGAGATTTTCTTTTTGTTTCATTGGAACAGTAAAGTACCATTACAAAGAAATGAGTACACCTTTGTAGATATCACTGATATGGAGTTTTTCATGTTTTACATACAGACTTTCTCATTTAAACCATGGTGACTTAAAAGTTTAGCAGCAAGACACTTGTTTCCTTTGTTCCATCAAACATTTCTTTCAACCATCTGTGTTTATCAGAGCGATATGTGACTAATTTTTTATTGAATCACCAGAAAGTACACAAATACAAGATTAAATATTTTATTTATTTATCAAAGATACATAATTACACATTGATACAATGAATAAGGTGTCTATAAAAATTACACATGGTGTAAGAAAAACATTATAACATACAAATAAGTGTTTTAAGATAATCTGACATACTTTAAAAGCATAAGAATAAAAGTTTTTTTTTTTTAAATCATGTTCTTTGATGATCTCATTACATGTATCACATTTTTTAAAGCATAACGTAGGGTGTTCACAAAAACAGTTTTATGATTACTTTTTCCACAGTGCTTGTATGCCTCTTGCAAAACTATGTACTTATCACCATATGACATAATAACTCACGATTATGCAAGACCAGCCATGAAATGTCCGTCGCTTCATTACAATCATTTGTCCCCGCTGCTGCCCTCAGACCCAGTCTATGGGGTAAAATTGCTTTTTTGATGGTTCATAAAAAATATCTCAAAAAGCGATGTTAGTGAGGGGACCAGAAACACTGGGTTGCAGAGCAGTTGGTAAGGACTTGTATATTTCTGGAGAGTCTGCAAAAGCTGTCTTGCTCGTGCTCCTGATTGGATATGTGGAGCCCGGCTCTGATATCTCACTGGTGGCAGCTAAAGGTAGGCATGCCTTGGAGGCGGAGTTGGTCTCGGGCGCAATCTTTCAAACGAGCCTCACGGCATTTCAGGCAACCTCAGGCCGGAAACAACATCCGGTCACTCGCGGTCAAAATCCACGCAGAGCTGGTGTTTCACAGGGATCAGGTTAACACATCTGGGTCTAAAAATATAAAGAAAAACAAAAAGAGTTTTAAAACACGCAAACTAGCAAAATATCAAATAACATAACAATAACAAGATGATATGAGATACCCGATGAGGCCATGATCGCTGCTATAGTTTAACTTACAAACGCACTTTTTAGCTCTGAGTGTTAGAGGGGAGCTTATATATATTTTAAAGTGTATTGTACGTGGGATAGGCTCCAGCGCACAGCGCGAGCCTAAGAAAAGGATAAGTGGAGGCGAATGGATGGATGGTGTATTGTACCTGTTACAAACCATTGTGATATTTATTTATTTTTTTTAAATGAAAGGATTGACAGAATGGTAAAAAGGAAAATACAAAAATGTAGTTAGAGAGGAAGATTAACACTTACCGAGTGATATGCACATAGGGCACGCGAAGGTAGTTGCTGTTGAAATCGGCCGCTCCCTATGCGAACTCGCAAGCAGTCTGAGCGGCGCCAGTTGTTGATACGTCTGAAGTCAGATCTCTTCTGGGTTCGAAGATAGTCTTAACATCAGCGGGAGATCGTAAAATCAGAGCTGGAGCGGATTGGCTAACCGGGGTGCGAAGGGAGCGGTGCAAGGGTTATGTGATTGGCAGCGGGGCGCAGTGAGGCGGAGTTGGTCTAAGGGGGGAATTTTCAAACGAGGTAAGCAGCGCATTCGGGACCAGAGCGGGGAGCGAACAAGCAGGAAAAAATTGTGCTCTGGAAGCTGTTGCGGGATCGGTGCGATTAAGAGCGAGGTAGAACTTAGACTCTGCGTAGAATTTTAGAGGTAGCTAGCAAGAGGCAAGTTTTTGAAGAAAAAAGAGTAAGGAGCTTTCCCAATGTTTTTGGATTATAGCGCTTTTTTTTTGGGAATAGAGGGGTAGCTAACAAGTTATTCTAGGGGTTTTGGAGAAATCGCGGAGAAATTTTTAAAAGGAGTTTTGGCTTTGTTTGGCTGAGCATGAAGGGAGCCGCGGGGCGCTGAATTTGAGAAAAAAGACTAAGGATTTTTTCAGGATTTTCCCTGTTATCGAATATAAGGTTTTGGGAATAGAGGGGGTACCCTAACAAGTTATTGTAGGGTTTTGGAGAAATAGCGGAGGGTTTTTTAAGGAGTTTTCCCTGCTTATGTATCTAAGGATTAGGTTAAGGGGGCTGCGGGGATCGCGCGAGTTGTTTTTTCTGAGTATGAGTTTTATTCTAAATCTACAAATGCATATAAATCTAAATAAAGTTTTCCCCCAAGGCATGCAGCATGTGTTTGTGGCCATACTGAACGTTACAAAAGCACAAGTTTAACTAAACAATTTTAATATGGTTTAATACATTTTTAAACACATGAGCACGGAGCCCGAGAGAGCACGGTCCGGAGACACGGGCGCGCCCCCGCGCGCCCAGACACACAGCCTCGGGCGCGCGCGGGCGCGCGCACACACTGACCCACCACCAGATGGCGTTTTTTGAGCATAAAAAAATAAATAAATTTTTTAATTGCTTAAAGAAATAAAAGAATGCTATTTTGATATATAAGAAACTTTCTAAATAATCAATTATATTTTTATGAATATCATATTTTTATGAATATCATATTTTTATGAATATCATATTTTTATTATTTAATTACTTCCTACTTCCGGACTTCCGGAGCTAATTTAATTAGAGGATAATTTAATTAGGGGATAATTTAATTAAGGGATTGCTTCCTACTTCCGGACTTCCGGAGCTCATGAATAATTAATGAGCTCCGGAAGCAACCTGTCACTTTTTTTGACGAAAGGGGTATAATATCACTCTCTATCATAGACCTGCACTACACTTATTTTTTAATTCTACCAAAGTACAATATTTAGATTGAGAAAAGTTTATATAATTATTTAGCCTTGTTGTGCAAACAAGCCTGCATAACTTAATAAATATAGAATTTGAAAAGTAACAAATGGTATCTAAAAAGAAACACTAGGTACGAGATACATGTTCTGATGAGTTCTGTCATCATTCTCTCTCTGCCTCTCCCTCCCTCTCTCTGCTTCGCCCTCCCTCTCTCTGCCTCTCATCAAGCCAAACACCAACATCATCAAATATACAGTTGAAACCAGATATTGATGTACTCTTCAGATAAAAACACAAACACTTTTTTTAATTGTAACATCAAATCAGACTAAATGTTTATTTTTTTAGATTGATAAATATAAAAAAAACATATTTATTAACTTTAAGAGTAAAGAGAGAAATTGTCTGTATTTCTTAATTGCAAATGGCACCAAATTGTATTCAAAATTGAGCCACACTTATGGAGCTCCACAATTCTTTTCCTGGTGTTTTGGTTGACATCTCTTGATTTTCCCATTTCAAAGAAACAGGCTCTGTGTTTTGCCTTATATGCATCCACAGGTGTGCCACCAATTTACTCACATGGACTCTACTAACCTATCAGAAGCTTCTTCAGCTCAGAATGGAATCGTCTGGAGTTTTCTTATTAATTAACAATAAACTTAGTGTATATGTACTCCTAAATTTGATGAAAGTGATTAAAATAGACAGCTCCCTCTTTTTATTCTGACATTTAACTAATTCAAAAGATATTTCAACATTTATTTATCTAAAACAAAAGTTTACTCTAAATTGATGTTTAACAGTAAAAATTTTTTTTTTGTTTTTCTCCCTAAAGTGTATGTAAATATCTGGTTTCAACTGTGAATATACTGCTGTGTATTGAAATTCCTCTTGTTTTGCATAGATATACTGAACAACATCCAAAGCATAATATATAAAATAACATCTGAGTTTTTTCTTTGAAAGAAGCTCCTTATGTCCATTGTTGTGTTCATCAGTACACAATTGAAACCGATTTAGAGAGTTTGTTTAGCCGTGGAGGGTAACAACTGAAAATATGAAATGTAAGCTAAGACTCTCTAAAAAAATCAGCATTGCTGTTTGGCTTTTTATTTATCCATTTGTTGATTCACTCGAAGAGCAAGTAATGCAACCAAGTGATCAGTTTGATATCAATCTTTTGTGATACACAGTCATATTTACATTATTAGTTCAGTACGAATGATTTGCTTTGGTACCTGGTCAAACTTAAGCTCTCCTCTGTCTGCAGCAAACTCGCAGGCAGCAGCTTCTCCCCCCTCGCTCACATGGGTGCTGTGCTCAGTCGCCTAGTGCCCGAGTTCAGATCATACCAAAATTAGGGAGAATTTACGACGGTGCGCTCTGTGCTTCGTGCGTTGTTTTTGTTTTATACAGTTGTCAGTCAGGCATCTAACTAACAAATTACACTCCAAAAGACCCCATGCTTCTGAAAAAATGACCCGGGATTAAGCCCAGTAAGCACCCCCCCGCTCTGCTGATGGTTGACTCCAAATCTCCCGAACACTATGTCGATTTGAGAACGCAAGACCGAAACAGCGAGACCAAGACCGAGACCAAGACAAAAGTCCGTCGAGACCAAGATAAGACCAAGACCACGTAAAAGTGGTCTCGAGACCGGTCTCGAGACCAAGACCGGTCTCGAGACCTCCAACTCTACTCTTCATTCTATCAGAAACTTTTTTTTTTTTTTACACATATGTAAGCATTGAGCCAAATTTAGTAATGCCAACATAATAAAAGACCAATATTTGTCTCTTATATATAATACATCTATATATTGTAAAATTATGATATTATTTTATGCCATGTTAGACCCCGAAATAAAGATTGTGAATTATTATGTAGTTTAATTTGGCATTATTCTCCTGAATTAGAAGAAGGTGATAATTATTGCAGTATTTAAACTGATTTGCATTGCATTAGACTGCTGATTTATTGTGAATGAATGATATTGTTTATGATGCATTATACTGTTGAGTTATAAGGAATACTGTTCGCAGAAAGTCATCGCCTTATTTGTCTGATTAGAAGAGAATAGAACATGCTGGAGTTTTCTGCCCCATCTCAGCACGAGCAGATAAACAGGGAGCCAAGGTCGTAGCTTAGGCGCCGTGTGAGAGAAAGAATGTGAATGTTTAGGCTTTTATGATAAGATGGGAGAACCAGAGGCTATAAGAGTTTGAGCAATGCTCCACCACTTTGAGATTTGAGGCTGTCTGCATCAGTGTCCATCTCCCACGTGTGTGATCATTAAATCATCGTTTGACTCAACCCGACCGGACCAGTGTTGTTATTGTGGTTTTTCTCTTGTCTCCATCCCCAATATTTTGAACCTTAACAATATACACTGTCAAAGATACTTGTCTTTGACTGAAAATTTAAGGTGATAGGTAATATAAATAACTGCAACTTGAATCTTTACTGAAGCTCGAGTTCACTGCTGTAATAACTAATAATGATTAATGTAATAATAACTTTAATATTGGCCATATTATATTTACATTACCAAAGTGAGATGACTTTAGTCTCATGAACAACGTTAGCTAATTCTTATTTACTATTTAATCTTGAAATGACTGTTCAGTACAGAAATGAAGCCCAAAAATCATGTTTTGCTGTCCTGTGGTCTCAGCCTCAGATACTTATCAAATCACACAAAGCTCATGTAGAAACATCCATCCATCCATCCATCTTCATCCGCTTTGTCCGGGGCGGGGTCGCGGGGGCAGCAGCCTAAGCAAAGAGGCCCAGACCTCCCTCTCCCCAGCCACCTCCTCCAGCTTATCCGGGGGAATACCAAGGCGTTCCCAGGCCAGCCGAGAGATATAATCTCTCCAGCGTGTCCTGGGTCTGCCCCGGGGCCTCCTCCTGGTGGCACATGCCTGGAACACCTCACCCAGGAGGCGCCCAGGGGCGCCCATGTAGAAACAAACAAACAAATGAGCAAAATATGTTCTCCCTCATTTCTGTCAAACCAAGTTGTATGACACGTTTCCAGCGGTTAGTATCACGGTTGCTAGGCAACCTGGGAAGCGCGACGGAGACTAGACCGTCCCATACAGACAAACTTGTCGTTTATTTTGCAAATCGAGCTCAACACTGCCCCTAGCGTCCTGGAGCACTTCCGTTGTGTTTTGGAATTTGCATGTGTTTTTTAGTTTGCAAGTGTTTTGGATTTTGCAAGTGTTTTGGAATTTGTACGTGTTTTGGAATTTGTACGTGTTTTGGAATTTGCATGTGTTTTTTAGTTTGCAAGTGTTTTGGATTTTGCAAGTGTTTTGGAGTTTGTACGTGTTTTGGAATTTGCATGTGTTTTTTAGTTTGCAAGTGTTTTGGATTTTGTACGTGTTTTGGAATTTGCATGTGTTTTTTAGTTTGCAAGTGTTTTGGATTTTGCAAGTGTTTTGGAATTTGCATGTGTTTTTTAGTTTGCAAGTGTTTTGGAATTTGTACGTGTTTTGGAATTTGCATGTGTTTTTTAGTTTGCAAGTGTTTTGGGTTTTGCAAGTGTTTTGGATTTTGTACGTGTTTTGGAGTTTGCATGTGTTCTTTAGTTTGCAAGTGTTTTGGAGTTTGCATGTGTTTTGGAATTTGCATGTGTTTTGGAGTTTGTACGTGCTTTGTCTCTAGGGGCCACCGTAGACCCTGGGTCAGTATAAGTATCATACAGTTTAAACGAAGCACTGAAACTTGCACATATTTATTATAGATGCACTGAAGCTAATCGAGATATTTGCTGTCAATCTGTGGCTGCGATTAAAAACTTTACTGAAAACTTTATTAACTAGTAACTTCATCAGTCATGACAGAAGCTAATATTTCTGTGCTAACATCGTTTAAACAGTAACAGCTTTACACAGTAACTTTAAGATAGCACCATAAAGACGGTAAAACACGTAATAATATCTACAAATGCATCTTAAAGCTGTTATATTAGCACTCTGTGTATTACTATGTTAATATTACTTAGTTAATATTACATTAATATTACTGACACTCGCTGACTTTTAATAGTCATTCTATAAATGCTGTCCGTTTAAATGGTCTTACCTGTACACACTGCATATCCACCGGATTCCAGCCAGAGTGGATTCTGGAGTCTTCCACGCTCCTGTTAGTGATCCTCCATCTGGATGGATGAGAACAACCTTCTGAACAATCTAGCAGGAGATGGCCCATATCCATGGGACTGATTTGTGCTAATAACGCCCATTGTATGGACTGATAACAGCCGAAGCGGGTGAATAAAGTCACCCAATAGCTAGCTGTGCCATTACCCAGCATACATCACTCCCTCCGTAAATGCAATAAACGATACAAAAGTATCGTTCTACCTGTTTTTTAGGTAGTTGTTTACATTATACAATTTATTGTGTTCAGTATACGTCACTACAATGTGATTTAGAAAATGTCTAAATATACCGACAACAGGCACTTCCACGGCAATCTCTTTAATCGGAGGACCCTTCACGTCAATTCCCGACGCGAGAGGGGTACCCTGCGCGTCCATAAGTGAATCAGAGGGAGCCTGACCATGCGTCACACGTTTGACAAGTTGGGAGTTAGAACGTGTTGTTCAGTACTATCAAACGATAAATGCGCTATTTTTTTTATTTGAAAAATAAAAAATTGAAAGCGAAAGTTTTTTTAAATTTTTATTTCAAAATAAATATGCAAAACACAAGTGGGACTCAGTATGGTTCATTGGAGGCGCGTCATAGTACAAACCCCAACTCAGCCGGCCACGGCTTTATTTGTGGATGGAAGTCGCAACATTTAGTCAACAGAAAAGTCGTTTTTTCGCATGCATCAGAACAATGAAGAGGATTTGTGGATACACGCTTTGGAGTGACGAAGCTTTCACATGGTCGGACGTTGTTCTCAAAGGAGTTATTAGAAGCTGCCCCGCCACAGTAGCACGGAGGAACGCAACGCACACATCAGGAGCGGTAGGACACGTGGATTCACTCTGTGTATTATTGAATGTTTCCAACACAGCTTCTGTCACCCCTTGTCCATTAGGAACATTGGTTTGGTTTGCATTGCGTACGTGCGCTTGACTTGACAAGCTGGAGGAAGCTGCTCTGATTTTGACAGCTTGTGAGGCTGTGGATCCTGCGCATTGGTTTGCACGGAAGAAAAGCATCACCTGTGATCCGTATTTCAGGCTGTGTGACATGTAATGCTGTGTTTGATGCATGTGAGAAAGTGACAATGAGTGAAATAAAAGAAGCCGATCATGAACTGGAAGAAAAAAAGATCTGCAAGACTGAGGGCTTAAAGCACTTGCTCATAAAATGGAAACTTTACAGAAAGAGCGAAAATATCACGTTAACACGTGATATTAAAGAATTTGAGTAAAACTATGGCAATGCAAAAGCTGTGCAGCTGAACTTGGAAAAACGTAGTTAATTATGTATTCGTTTTATTGATTCCTAAAGCTGCATAAGACACTAATATTGACTGGTTTGGATGCATAACAAAATGTAATGATGAATTTGTTGAAGATGTAAAAAAGTGGCTTCTTGAAACTGGAAGACCTTTTATGGAAAAAGGCAATGAAGCTGAGAATATGCCTACTGCTGCTACTTCAGATGTGCCTGTTTCTGCTAAGACTGTTTCATCAACGGAGATGGTTACTTTCAGAAACGCTCAACATAACATCTCAAAATCCCCAAAGTAGTTTGAATTAACAAGACAAAATACAACCAGGTGACAGCGTTTCAAACATAGGAAGGGAGAGTATTAGAGGAATTGACATGGAAATAAATGTGCCTTCTCAAGTTTCTAGTCATGAAGAATGTAACATCTTATCTGTCATGAGTAAGCAAAATGAATTCACTTCTTTATTAATCCAACAGCACGGTCGTTCTTCATTACCTAAAGGAGATCCCAGTTTTTGGAGATCCACTCCAGTATCAGACTTTTGTTAAATCATTTGAACACAACATTGAAAGCAGAAATAAAAACCATGGAGATTGGCCTTATTATTTGAAATGATACACAAAAGGACAACCAACAGAACTTGTGAGGAGTTGCCTACACATGACTTCAGAAGCAAGATTCAGAAAGGCAAAGTCTTTATTACAGCAGCATTTTAGCAACGAACATAAACTTGCCATGGCATACATGAACAAAGCTCTTTATTGATCTTCAATAAAAGCAGAGGACACGAAAGCTCTTCAAACCTAGACACTTTCTCAGAGGTTGTTGTAACGCTATAGAAGATATCAGTTATATGCAGGAGCTTGACATGCCTGCCAACATGCTAGCCATAACAAAGAAGCTGTCCATGACTCAGGCGTTTGTAGTTCCATTCTGTCTTTAACTTGGGCCTCCTTTTTGAGCAAGTTTCTCAAACCTTCAGCTTCAGCACAGTTGCCATAGGGCCATTCCTGATTTTCTGTTGTTTCCAAAGAAAACAAAGTGTTACATGACTTACAAGGAGGCTAAATGCTCGACACTTTACATTCTCTGGTAGTCCAATGGTTCCATGACATTTTTTTCTCTTGTCATGGCTTTTATCTTTATGTTTGGTAAATGTGTCATTACTGCACCAGTATTGATCCCATTCACGACAGCATGAGAAAGCAACCATGATTCTCCTAGCATCCTTATTAGAAGTGGACATGGAGACTCCATAGTGCTTGACTGAGCCCTGACCTGCTTGAGAGATGCAGATTGCAAATTGTTTCTTCTTATCTTATCTTTCTTAGTGCTGCAACTTCACCATCTGCTGAACTTTCTACACAGCTTTAATTTTTGGGGACAGGCTCTGACTTCTCTTACTGCTTGGCATGGCTTGCTTACCACAGATGAAACCATAGACTTCAGTTCTCTAATCTCAGTTTTCAGATTCTGAATCTTGATCTCTTGTTATCCTGTTCTTTTTGTGCTTGGGCTTTATGTGTTACCAGATGCAATTTAGCTCGAGATGCTTCATGCTCCTCCCCACTTAACCCACCCCGTTTTGTAGAGCTGTTTCTTTCCTATCTCTTAACTTGAGTTGCACTAACATCATGTCGGAGTACACTGCACCCCTAATGAGCTGCTCTACTCTGGCTCTATCAGCACGGCGGGCTTCAATACCGCCATAACTCACTACATTGCTCAGTGATTGCTCTAATTGCTTCAGAGAGTTGGACACTTTCCTGCAGTTGCTGTTGTAGTAACCGAAAAGCAAAATACAAATCCCCAGCCATCTCAGCACTGCCAAAAGCTTTTTCAACAGCTTCTAGACATTGTTCTGGGCTAACATCAGGGTCAGCTGTCCTCACGGCTTTCACCACAGCTAAGGCTGGACCCTTAAGACTCTGTGATTCTGCGCCTCTTTTCTTTAGCTGAACTGTAACTCTCCTCCACCATTAGATGTGCTGGTTCAACCCACTATTCAAATGTATCTTTTCCAACCAGACTTGGTACTGTGCCTGAAAACATTCTAAGTTTACGATAACTACTGCCTTCACTGCAGGGTCTTTCCATTTTTGCCAACAGACTGGTAATCTCAGCAGTGGCTCCATTTATGTAGCGACCCCGTCTTCAACCCTTTGAAATAGCCAGGTACTCCCCAAGTTCATTTTGCTTTTTTACCTGCTTGTTAACAGTTCCTGTTCCCCTAGTATTCAGAAAATTCCTTGTAGTTTAACTCTTCACTGGTAACTTCAGCGTCCCACCTTTTCCAACGATTACCACGCAAATAACTATTTATTAGCTGGAAATAGGAAACACTGCAATGCAACAAGCTCTTCAAGTTGAACCAAAAATGTTTACTGAGTGGCGTGAAAAAATCCCAAATGAAATCATTAAATCCAACTGTCACTTGCAGTATCAAAATTTAGTAAGCTAAAGTCCTAAAGTACTTTATGATATGCTTCACTACTTTAAGAAGATGGATGGATCGTTTTCTGGGAAGAACTACAAGGGTAGTCCGAGCTGCACTAACTCACATTCTTCCTTGCAATGTTCCTTGACCGTATACGCTTGATGTGTAATCCTCACCATCCCTCACAAGTGTCCTAGTTGATGCTAGCCGCATCAAGCCACACGCTCTTCCATCTCACTCGGGTCCCTCATGGCTCCACTCTTCCTTCTCTCTTTCTCTCCTTGCGGCCCCCTCTCTCTCTCTCTCTCTCCTTGCGGCCCCCTCTCTCTTCTTCCTCTTGACCTCTTACTCCAAAATAAAAGCACCTTAACAACAAACTTAATTTCCATTAATATGGAAATACAAAAATGAACAAAGAACTATTCATATATACATGTACATTAGAAATAAAACTTAGGCCCTCCAAATATATCTGGGATACACTTAAGTGAAGACTCCCTTCTTTATATGAGGCTAAAAGAAAAATAAAAAAATCATAGCATAGTATGATCTAAGTTTATATTTCTAAGTTTTTCTATCAATGCATTCTTATCTCTGTTCTCACTGCGGCAAATAACCCCTAATAGCTACAACAATAAAGCCAAATATATTCAAGCTCTGATCTCATAAATTTTGTAACCACATAACAACAGGAATATTCAAGGTCTGCAAAGTTGCAGTAATGACCATCTTTAGAACTATAACAAAGGAGAGGAGTCACTTAAATGTAAACATTCACTTTCTCTCCACTATTTGTGGTGTGCAGAAAACCGTATCCCATTTAAAATCACCTTTTTTCAGTAAATTTTTCAGGATAGTCAATTTTTTGCTACCTCTTTGTTCTCAGAGACAAACGCCTGAGTCATGGACAGCTAACACGTGCCTCCTTTTTGAGCAAGTTTCTCAAACTTTCAGCTTCAGCACAGTTGCCGTAGGGCCATCCCTCATTTTCAGTTATTTCCAAAGAAAACAAAGTGGCACATGACTTAGAAGGAGGCATTTCTTATCCATCCATCCATGAGGCTACTGTAAATGCTCGACACTTCACATTCTCTGGTAGTCTAATGGTTCCATCAGTTTTGACATTGTTTTTCTTTTTCTTGGGAAAATATGTCATCTCTGCGCCAGCTACATATTCATCCCATTCATGACAGCATGAGACAACAACCATGATTCTCCTAGTATCCTTATTGGAAGTGGACATGGAGACTCCATAGTGCTTGACTGAGCCCTGACCTGCCTGAGAGATGCAGATTGCGGAGGAGAAACATTTGGTAGGATTTGGCATCATCCCTCACGTACAAGATGAGTTGTTGTAATGTGGATTTTTTGCCCTCTTCATCCTCATGTCCAGTTAGATGAACAATCTACAGGCAAGAAAAGCTTAAGCTGTTATTATCCCCACGAATCCAAATATTTACTGAGTCATAAATGTCATTCTCACAAACCATTACTGTTGAGTAGATACATTTTTCCCCAAAACTTTTTTTTTTTTAAATATATATTCAAGGGACAGGAACCTGCTTTGGATGTTATCGCTCCATAAATGTTGGACTTTTAACTGTATTTCATAAGTTTTACAGCTCCCTTATGGCTACTTTTTATCAGTAGCCATAAGGGAGCTACTGATAAAAAGCTCCCTTATGGCTATTTATACTACGCAAAGTAATTAAGCAATAAATTATTAAATGATGGAAAAGTTTCTGTTTTTCATGGATTTCTGAGTGTTTAGTTCTGTGTTTATGTCTCTGTAAATATGTATATTTCTTTTCTTCACTTCATCTGCCTGAAGAAATTACAAATAAAACGACACCTTAGAAAATTACACATCTCAGTGACAACAGAAACCGTAATGTCGAAATTCAATATGAAGATATACATTTAAAAACAAAATGAAAAGGGAAACTGCTCAAATGATGCTACTCACCATTTTTTAAATAGACAGGAAAGGCCCTCCTCTTTAGTCAAAGCACTCTAACTGGCTTCTTTGTTGTCCTCTACCTTACCATCGAGTGTCCCAAGGTGCATTGGAACAATGGCATCAGGCCCCAAAGGCAATGTTACGCAAGTACTGCCTAGAAGATGAAAGGAGTTGTGCGGTTTGCTGTTCGTGAAGCTGTTCAGGAGTCACTCTTTTAGTCCAGCTGAACTAGTATTTGGCCACACACCTCGGGGGGGCCACTCAAAGTTCAGAAAGAGAAATTTTTGATTCCTGAAGAGAGCACCAAAACAAATGTGACAAAGTATGTGCAAAGCTTTCGTGAAAATTTAAGTCAGGCCAACACTCTGGGTAAAAAACAACTCGCAACTCCACAGCGGAATATGAAATACAATTATGATAAAACTTCTGTTAAGAGAGATTTTCAAGTAGATGACCATGTGCTTGCTCTCTTACCTGTTTCAGGGTCAGCCTTGTCTGCAAAGTATGATGGGCCTTTTGAGGTCCGTGATAAAATAAGAGAAAATGATTATGTAATCTGTACCCCTAATCGTAGACGCAAGTTGCGTGTCTGCCATATAAACATGCTAAAGTTGTACCACTAGTGGCCTGCACTAGAACTGAATGGTATGTGTTCTCCTATTGCAGCATTGAGTAAACTAGGGGTGGAGGGTGTACTGTAGACGATGCTGATTGAAGATAATTTAACCCATCTGTTCTAGCCCGCGTCTTGCAAACTCAGAGAACTGAAAAATAACAGTGGCATTTACTACAAATGACTAATAGACAAAAACAACTTAAAACAAATCAAAATTAGCCTCACGGGCTGTAGCACAACTAATATTTCTTGAGAATATCAGTTTAGACAAGGTTTCGCAAAAAGCTCACAGACAGAAGCATACAGGGCAATCTGCACAGTCAGTCCAAAACAGCAGCCCCTGAATAAATGTTCTTCAGCCTTTTAAAGATGCAGGTGTGCCCAATCAGTCGCTGGTCCAATAGACTTTCACTGGAGGTAACCATAGGTTCAAACAGCCAGTTGTCTGTGTGGGTTGCCACACTCGAATCTGCTTGAAAGAAGGCTGGCTCACTTCTTCCAAGGTCAGGGGCCATAACAACCCTTTGTAATATTTTCATACTTGTTTTCAATCGTTTGTCCAATGCCAGTTTCATGAACTTTAACTTTTAACATGCTGAGATGTAGCTCTTCAGTGTTTTGCAGTTTCTGAGGTTTGCACAGTCTGACCTTTTTCTAGTGAATTTTCAGGGATTCTGTTAACTAGAATGCTCCATACCTGCTTTTATAGAGGGAGTCACCATTACTGATGATCATTGAATAAGGTGCATATGATTTACACTCTTAGGTGTGCTTAGTTTTTCACACACTGCTTTGGCTTATTTTTTGTTGAATAATTAATGACAGATGTAAAACGTAATGCGTAGTAATTCATGTTGGATTTACTAATTTTAAGAACTACTAAGGGCCAGAATATTTATTATCAAGTCCTGATAGGTAAAACTAGAACTGAAAGAGGGTCTACTTTAGTTTTAAAATAATAATAATAATAACAGTTTGACTGGGTGTATCCCATAATACATTACATTTTTGTCTTACTAGCCAGCAGAGCACATTTTCATGAATGAAATATAAGAACCTCAGTCAAGATTTTGTTTTCCTGAAAGTTTTTATTCATCTTCTGGCATGGAAAAAACAATGCAACTGCAATATTGTTTATGAACTTATTTTTCATGGAATTGCAAACATGTCCACTCAGTTGGACTCCATGAATTTGAGTCCAAAAGAAAATAACAGAAAGTTACATATTGCGTGGAAAGTGCAAAATAAAAATAAAAAAGTTTTGATGCTGTAAATCTGTTTTCTCACATTTGAACTTATTCTAATACTCTTCGGAGAAATGAACCAGCTCCTGACCTGTGACCTGTGGACTTTCTAGGATAAAGTCCTGCCTGTGATGACCAGCACATTCTTGATCATGGATGTCTGACATGTGACATGACCATATCCCAGGAAAATTTTAAGTTCTTCTGTTTTCTGGTTTAGTTTTTCTTCTCCATTTTGGAACGTATACGGGTTTTTGGCAGTCCTTCATCAGCACTGACTCACATGACTCAGATTGTAAATGCTCCACTGTCCTGAAGGGCATCACAATCTAAAGCTGAGTTGCTGTTCTCTGTAGGAACCCCTAATCATGACAGGGTTAAATAAAACAAAATCAACAGCCTTTAAGTATCTGATTGCGTTTCATGAGGTCCAGTAATCTGGGCTTTCTTGTTGCCACAAGTTTTTATGCTCTTCATCCAACTTCCTCCCCGCAGGGCTCTTCCACACTTGTTCCCAGTCCTTCTTGGTCTAAACACAGACAAGAAACCAAAGACAAGAAAGTTTAAAGAGTAATGCGGATAATCAACCATGAAAGCTTGTTTATTGCCAGCAAACAAATATAATTTCTCACCATATTTTTAAAAGCCTCCCCCTTGTAGTAGGTTTTGGATGCTGGATACTCCATTCCCTCATCGAATAGCTGCTTGAAGCTTGAAGCCACCAGATGAAGCTCCTCTTCATCATAGGCGTACACCTGTTGGTCCTCAAAGGTCATCAGAATGAGCTGGTCACATGGACATGAGATGCCCTCCACCATGACAACAACTTGCATGTTTACAGTCTTTGGAAGGTAGAAGTTATCCCAGCCATTCACATCAGCATCTTTGTAAACGGTGTCCTCAAGCCTCAAAATTGCACCAGCTGGCTTCTTTAAGGGGAGATGCTTGGCTTTATTTGCAGATTCAAAATGTGAAACATCTCCCAGGGAGTCCTCATCTGCAAAACAAGGCAGACATTTGAAAGGTGTTTGAAAGACGAAAAATGCATTATGACTTGTTTTTAATGAAACTAACATGATTGTAGCATACCTTTCCTTCTTTTGGGTGGAGGGAAATGAGACACATTAGACTGTCCCAAACTAAGACAGAAAAGATAATGATTTTAACAGAGTTTATGACAACAGCCTTCCCTTTACCACAGTCCTCAGTCAGTCTGTGAGCCTCACTATACAGAGCTTAATGCCAAAGTAATGACATTTCATGTCTGTCCTCTTGAAGTCATGGCACGACAGTAATTTGGTGTTTGTGTTCAACAGCTTTGAGCTTGTCTGTGAAGGTTCTCAGTCATCCAGGTCATCGTAGTCAAAGGAGCTTGCAAAGAAAAGCGTCTGGACTTCTTTAAGTTGCTTGAAGACGTTTCACCTCTCATCCGAGAAGCTTCTTCAGTTCTAAGGTCAAATGGTGGAGAGTCCCAGATATAAACCTAGTGGGAGTGACCCCCCACAGAGGGACAAAAGGACCCCCTGATGATCCTCTAATCGCCTGAGCCAAGGTGTGAAACTGGGCGTGGGTCCCAATCAGCCAGAGTTTCGGGTGTGTTCATTGTGAAACCTGGCCCCACCTTATCATGCGAATTTCTGAGGTCAGATGGCCCAGGATGTGAGTGGGCGTTAAGGCGTCTGGGAAGGGATCTCAAAACTGGATTATAGATGGCAGAGAGTTGGTGTCGTAAACCCCCGCCTCTGTTCAAAGATGGTCGCTCACAGTGGACATAGATGGCTTCTTTCACTCCTCTCACTCCAGATGGTTTGAAAGACGAGTGGGGAGACTGGTTCTTACGCGCTGTCAAACAATTTGTCTGTTGCCATTCTAAAATCACCTACAAAATGAAATTTGAATCATTAGAATGAACTTTCAATTAATATTTCAAACCTTTATTGATTCACTGACACATGAATAAAATACAATAGGATAAAATAATTTTTCACATTTTGCTCACAGCAGTGAAAATAACAGCTCATTACTTTTTTTTGTGAGTGTGACTGCACCACACTGGCACAAAGCCTTCAGATTAAAAAAACTAAAACAAACAGTAAACTAAGCAAAAAATCCTACATTAATAATAATCAAGTCATGTTTTCTGAGAACATTAGCGAAGCATAGACACCCTTTTTTGTTATTGTTACTTTTAATAATAAAACTTTGATAACGCTGGATAATTTGTTGCATTTTTTTTTTGTCTGTCCTTTGTTCACATCACTCACGTCAAGCATGCTGTGCAATGTTCAAGATGGGCTTTACATCTTCCAACAACTGCTCACACTGTCAAGGCAATACACCAGACAATTACATTCACGCTCTTTGGTTCTGTCCACCAGTGCAGAAGTTTTGGCGCGAGATATGTGAAGACTTATCAAAGTGTCTGAAATGTAACATTCCAACTTCCCCCTTAGTGTGTTTGTTGGGCAGCTTAGATAATGTCACTTCAGATATGGTTTTCACTGCCCTATGCATAGCCAAGAAAACAGTCCTCATGAACTGGAAAAATAAAAACAATCTTAATTCTAACCAATATAGAAATTATCTATTAGATTACATTAGTCTTGATACAGCCTCTGCCACCACATCAGATCAATTGCTCTGGGCTCCTTTGATCAGCTCCATCACCTAGTGGGGGTGGGGGGTCATAGTTTGGTCCCGTCTTCACTGTTGTGATTGGTGTGGGGGTAGGGACAGGCTTAGGGTGTCGGGGGGTTCCCCGGAGGCATCTTCCTTGGGGGGCTCAACCCGGGGTAGCGGTCATGTCCGGTTGGGGGCTCTTTTGGCTCTCGGGTGACTGTTTACTCGTGGCTGCATGCAGCGGGGCTAGGGGAGGGTCTGTGCTGACGGACGTGGGTTACTGACCTGGTAGCCTGGCTGCCCCTGGGTGGGTCCGGGATGGGCGTGAGGTTCTGGGGGCACTCCGTCTCTGGGCTGGGGCCCTGGCCGGGCCTCAGGGCCTTGGGTCCTGGTTGGTGTGTTGCCGGGGTTGTGGGCGGGTGGGTGCATGGGGGCCCATCCCTGGTGCAGGGTGCCGCCGGTGCGTCGAGCCACCTGGGGGGCTCGTCAACTGGTGGGGGAGATGTCACACCTTGCAGGAGCTTTCCTCTCCTCAGGAACTCTCTGCAGGAGGGGGAGATACAGGAGAGGTGGAGGAAGATCTCAGCCTGGGCGTCTATTGTCTCATGTAGTGTGGAAGATGAGTGGATGGTGGGGTGGGTGCAGTTTTCTCTGTGGTGGGGTTGGGTGGACTGTCCCGGGCTCTGTGGGGCCAGGTGGTGCTGCTGCACTGGGCCCCGGTCTGGATGGGCCTGGCCCCCCTTTCCCTGACGGGTCGCGGAGTATGGGAGTGCCTACTGGGGTCAGCGGGGGAGCTGGCCCCAGGGAGGGGTCACCTGCCCCTCCCTTCCTTCCCTCCCCATCTCCAGCTGCCTCCCTCTTCACGCTCCACCACAACCACCCACACATGCAGGGCCTTTGAGTAGGGGTATGTCACCAGGGTGCAGAGGAGGCTACTCCCCCCCCCCCCCCTCTGTCCCCTTCTGGCTGCCTCTGCCTCAATTTTATCCCACAACTTAGACATTCACATTACTCACACTCTCATTACACATACATATAGGATCTTGGGGGTGGGCACGATACACGGAGTCCAAATTACCACCAAATTACTACCAAATTACCATTCCAAATTAAGCCATCACCACCTTCAAACTGTTCACCTACAACACCCCCCTCCTCACCCCACACAAAAGAGGATTTCACACCACCTCCTCCCACCACAACTCTTCATATTCATGAAGCAGATGTGAGGAAGCAGTTTAAGAGTCTGAATGCTCGAAAAGCTCCCGGCCCAGACGGTGTGTCTCCTGCCACCCTCAGACACTGTGCAAACGAGCTGGCCCCAGTGTTTTCTGGCATTTTCAACTCCTCACTGCAGGCATGTCATGTGCCTGCCTGCTTCAAGTCCTCTACCATAATCCCTGTCCTCAAGAAACCTAGGATCACTGGACTAGATGACTACAGACCCGTGGCTCTGACATCTGTGGTCATGAAGTCATTTGAGCGCCTAGTTCTCTCCCATCTCAAGACCCTCACGGCCCCCTTCCTGGACCCCCTGCAGTTTGCATACAGAGCCAACAGGTCTGTAAATGACGCCATCAACATGGCCCTACACTTCATCCTGCAGCATCTGGACTCCCCAGGAACCTACGCCAGGATCCTGTTTGTGGACTTCAGCTCTGCCTTCAACACCATCCTTCCAGACCATCTCCGAGGCAAGCTTTCCCAGATGAATGTGCCTGATCCCATCTGCCGGTGGATCACTGACTTCCTGACGGACAGGAAGCAGCATGTGAGGCTGGGAAAGAATGTCTCGGACTCTCGGACCATCAGCACCGGCTCCCCTCAGGGCTGTGTTCTTTCTCCTCTGCTCTTCTCCCTGTACACCAACTGCTGCACCTCCACCCACCAGTCTGTCAAGCTAATCAAGTTTGCAGATGACACCACCGTTATTGGGCTCATCTCGGACGGGGATGAGTCTGCCTACAGGAGGGAGGTTGAACGTCTGGTGTCTTGGTGCAGCCACAACAACCTGGTGCTGAATGCCCAGAAGACAGTGGAGATTATTGTGGACTTCAGGAAGCACACAGCCCCACTCCCCCCCATCATCCTGACTGACACCCCCATCACCTCTGTGGACTCATTCCGCTTCCTGGGTACCACCATCACTCAGGACCTGAAGTGGGAGCCCACCATCACCTCCGTCATCAAGAAAGCCCAGCAGAGGATGTACTTCCTGAGGCAGCTGAAGAAATTCAACCTGCCAACACGGACGATGATGCAATTCTACACCGCAATCATCGAGTGGTACGCTGGAGCCACTATCAGGGACAAACAGAGACTACAGTGTGTTGTGCGCTCTGCTGAGAAGGTGATTGGCTGTAGACTCCCATCTCTGCAGGACCTGTACACCTCCAGGACACTGCGGCGTGCAGCTCGGATCACAGCTGACCCTTCTCACCCTGGACACAGTCTGTTTGACCTGCTCCCCTCGGGCAGGAGGCTCCTGTCCATTCGCACCAGAACCTCTCGCCATAAGAACAGTTTCTTCCCCTCTGCTGTTGGACACATGAACAATAACCGTATGACTGTTCCCACCACTAACACATGACCCTACGCTGTGTTCACTGCATCATTCCATGTTTTGGCACTGATCACCACCTGCACTCATGTATATATCTTACTACGTAGCACTTTTAATTCTTATTCTCATGTATATATCTCATGTATATCTCATGCATATATCTTTCTACGTAGCACTTTTAATTCTTATTCTTACTTTTATTTTTTCATGTCTATTTAAGCGCAATTTATGACAGTATGTTTGCACTGAAGCACCGCAGCAATTTCCTAATGTTGTAAACCTGCTCAACATTTGGCAATAAAACCCTTTCTGATTCTGATTACCATCAGGGTGTACACCTCACCCCTGGCGTCGTTGCCCACCTCTCAATTTTAAATACACGTAGACATTGAGGGCTAGCAGGAGGGACTATGCGCTTACCTGCTGCTCTCTGGCAGGTAGCTCCATGCCCTCCTGGGTTTTAATTGCACCTTAGAACACACATGCATCAACACTACAATGAGCGGGTGGAGGGAGGTTTGGAGTCTTCTCTCACCCCCATTCTCTGTGGCCTGCTGGAGCGGGGGGGCTAGGAGGAGTTGGCCGTCCGACTGCGGTCTGGAGTGCGGGGCCTCCCTGCTGCTACGGAGTCAGGGCGGTCTGCCTCTCCCCACCGCAGGGAAAAGGGTAACACCACCTGGGTCTGGGTACAGTTCCCCCCTCCAGGGGCAAGGGTACCTAGACCCGGTTCGTAGAGTACGCTTGGGGAGTGTGATCGTGACAGTAGGCCAAAGAAAGTACATGGAAGCGTCAACTATGGTTCGTACGTGCTGTGTTGTCAGTTGCAACGTTAGATCACACGATAGGGAAGGCAAGAAGCTCTAAAATGGGCTCACTTTTAATCGTTTCCCCTCCTGGAGGCAACGGGAGGGATTTCATGTATCCGATATTACTAAACAAAGATGTCAGGCTTGGATTGCAGCGGTCAGATGAGCGGATATCGAGTTCTCTGCCATCCCCAATTTTTTGTTGGTTTGCTCGCAGCATTTTCGTTCCGGTGAGTTCTAAATAAATTCATATCTCCCTTAATAGGCTTTTAGTGTATTTAGAATGCGCTGAGGTCATAGATAATTAGATAAAACATCGTAATGTGTGATGCTATCGAATCACGTCATGTTGACGGAGTAGCTTATTATTTGGCATTATTGCAGGCAAACCAGCATATGAAATACGAAACAGAAAAGTATGTTTATTTTTTTTATTCAAGATCTGTTCACCTGTACTTAGCAAGTACATAGACATGAAATGCAAACTATTTACATGGCAACGCACAGCTGGCAACCTGGCTGTATCTTGGTCATATGGTCAACGTACTCACAACGTGGAGGCTTAAAAACGGCCAAATCTTGTACCCAACCGTTTGTGAACTAGATGTGTCTCCAGGAATTTATAATTCCGAAAATGATTCGCCGTGTATGCGCTGACTCCACAGACAGGGTAAGCGAAGATATCGGGATAGGACAACGGTGGTAGGCTGTCTGGGTTTCCACTCCACTGCCTTATTTCATACGGGTCCACATTACCGATGCACGCTATTTTTTTCCAAGTACCATCTCTTGGCGTCTGGGCGCAATCGGTCGCGATACAGCCCTTTGTCTTTTGCGTTGATTTTAAGCAAGGTTCTGGCAGTCCCGCTTCTAACAAAGTGTGTTTGTTTTGATTTGTGGCCTTCTGACATGGCGCCGCGATCCCACAATGCACTCCAAAGCCCTATAGAGATTGAAAATGTGACGTCATTCAGGGGTAAAACTGCAAAGAATTCTGGGAACTCGTGGCAAGAGGTACTAGCGCACGCAGGCTTTCAATTGAAATCAGTTATACAGCGATAAAAAGAAACACAAAAAATGTCAAGAAGCTGTTGTATTATTAACTGCAATAGCCGGTCGCATGACAGCCACGGAAAGCCGACGGGTAAACAGATCGGTTGTTATTGGATTACGTCGTTGAAGAGAAATTGTTCGAGCCATGTTTCCGAAGTAACAAAGAGGCGACGGGTGGCCTGGATTTCAGCCATTCGAAGACAAAATATAACGTCTCAGGACACTCCAGCTCACAGGTTAGTCTGCTCCAAGCATTTCCACAAAGGTCAGTCTTTTGTTGTAGTTAATACGTCATTTTTCATAACATAATTGGTGATATAGGGTACAAGCAAGTCTGGCGCTGAACAGAAATTGTCGCGCTATGCTCCTTTGTTTATTGTGCATAAATAGTAAATTGTCCTGACACAATATTGTGTTTCGCTTCTGTTATTACCATGGTACATTTACAAAAACATATACTTTTATTCACAGGGTAAAACAGTTTTTTTGTATCACCAATTGCCCAGTACGATTACAGCAGACAATATTATTGTCACTGCTACATTTCTGTAATGCATACCAGAAATTATTTCCACTACTAATTAATTACCGTTGAGCTCAAAGGTCCTATTAATAAACGTTTAACAAATGTGTATTTATGAAGACGATTTGTGAGACTGGTAAACGTATGATATGTACGATGGTCTTTCGTTCTACACGGTGCATTTCAAGGTCCTGTACCCATCCGTCGGTAAACTGGGGCTTGTTGCAGTGACCTGAAGTTACTAAACTTCACGAGTGTATGCACTCACTCCAAGAAGCGTATAATTATAAATATGAGCGTGGTGAAAATTGGGCAGCACTAACGTATTTTGTCCCTCTGTGTGCTCGTAAAGGTCTAACCCTTTAACTGGTTTGATTTTTTTCCTCGTATCTTTTCTTTGACTTTTCATCAAGTCTGTCTTTGTACGGATCGGCATTGTTCTCCTTCGTTTTGTACATTCCCTTTTGGGGGGCAAAGAAAAAGCAAGAATTTATTGGAACCGAAGAATGAACGTTTTGCGGTGCTGCAAATGCTTGCATTTGATGCAGTACTTGGATTGTTTTGCCACTAGTTCCCGGCATGCAATGCACGAAAGTCACGTGGTCTGTCAATCTCTATATGTAACCACATAAAATCCCTGTTCACCAGTGTTTAACAAAACAAAGGCAAATACTTACCACAGCCAAACAACTGCACTCTGTGCCATCTCCACGGAAAATAACACTTCCGTCTATCATAAAAATATATTTGCCTAAGAAAACTAAATAGTGCCTGATAACTTTTACTCCTTAAAAGTTTACTCCATCCATCCATCCATCCATCCATCCTCATCCGCTTTGTCCGGGGCCGGGTCGCGGGGGCAGCAGCCTAAGCAAAGAGGCCCAGACCTCCCTCTCCCCGGCCACCTCCTCCAGCTTATCCGGGGGAATACCAAGGTGAGGGTAGGGACGTAGATCGACCGGTAAATTGAGAGCTTCGCTTTTACACTCAGCTCCCTCTTCACCACGACGGACCGGTGCAGCGTCCGCATTACTGCAGCTGCAGCCCCAATCCGTCTGTCGATCTCCGGCTCCCTTCTCCCATCACTCGCGAACAAGACCCCGAGATACTTGAACTCCTCCACTTGGGGCAGGAACTCATCCCCGACCCGGAGTGGGCACTCCACCCTTTTCCGGCTGAGAACCATGGCCTCAGATTTGGAGGTGCTGATCCACATTCCCGCTGCTTCACACTCGGCTGCGAACCGTTCCAGTGTGAGCTGGAGGCCCTCACCCGATGAAGCCAACAGAACCACATCATCTGCAAAAATCAGAGATGAGATTCTGAGGCCACCAAAGCGAAAGCCCTCCGCCACTTGGCTACGCCTAGAAATCCTGTCCATAAAAATTATGAACAGAACCGGAGACAAAGGGCAGCCCTGGCGGAGCCCATCACCCACCGGGAACGAGTCCGACTTACTGCCGGCAATGCGAACCAAGCTCTTGCAACGGTTGTATAGGGATCGAATGGCCCGTAGCAATGGGCCAGACACCCCATATTCCCGCAACACCTCCCACAGGACACCCCGAGGGACACGGTCGAATGCCTTCTCCAAGTCCACAAAACACATGTAGACTGGTTGGGCAAACTCCCATGCACCCTCAAGTATCCTGGAGAGGATAAAGAGCTGGTCCAGTGTTCCGCGACCAGGACGAAAACCGCATTGTTCCTCCTGTATCCGAGGTTCGACTAACGGACGAACTCTCCTTTCCAGCACCCTGGCATAGACTTTCCCAGGGAGGCTGAGGAGTGTGATCCCCCTGTAGTTGGAACACACCCTCCGGTCCCCTTTCTTAAAGATGGGGACCACCACCACCACAGGTACTGCCCCTGATCTCCACGCAACATTGCAGAGGCGTGTCAACCAGGACAGCCCTACAACGTCCAGAGCCTTCAGGAACTCGGGGCGGATCTCATCAACACCAGGGGCTCTGCCACCAAGGAGTTGTTTAACTGCCTCAGTGACCTCGCCCCCGGAAATTGGCGGGTCATTCCCCTCATCCCCAGACTCTGCTTCCTCCTCAGAAGACGTGTCAGTGGGATTAAGGAGGTCCTCGAAGTATTCCTTCCACCGCCTGACAATTTTCTCAGTCGACGTCAGCAGCGCTCCGCCAGCACTATACACAGTGCAGGTAGAGCACCGCTTTCCCCTCCTGAGACGTCTGACGGTTTGCCAGAATCTCTTCGAGGCAGTCCGAAAGTCTTTTTCCATGGCCTCTCCGAACTCCTCCCACACCCGAGTTTTTGCTTCAGCCACTGCCCGAGCCGCATTCCACTTGGCCTGTCGATACCTGTCGGCTGCCTCCGGAGTCCCACAGGCTAACCAAGCCCGATAGGACTCCTTCTTCAGCCTAGTGGCTCCCTTCACCTCTGGTGTCCACCATTTGGTTCGAGGATTACCACCACGGCAGGCACCAACCACCTTGCGGCCGCAGCTCAATGCAGCAGCTTCGGCAATGGAGACGCTGAACATGGTCCATTCAGACTCAATGTCCCCAGTCTCCCTCGGAATGCTGTTGAAGCTCTGCCGGAGGTGTGCGTTGAAGATCTCGCGGACTGGGGCCTCTGCTAGACGTTCCCAGCACACCCTCACTACGCGTTTAGGTGCACCAGGTCTGTCCAGCGTCTTCCCCCGCCACCTGATCCAACTCACCACCAGGTGGTGATCAGTTGACAGCTCAGCCCCTCTCTTTACCCGAGTGTCCAGAACATATGGTCGCAGGTCTGCTGATACGATTACAAAATCGATGATCGACCTACGGCCTAGAGCGTCCTGGTGCCACGTGCACTTATGGACACTCTTATGTTCGAACAGGGTGTTCGTTATGGCCAAACTGTGATTAGCACAGAAGTCCAATAACAGAGCACCGCTCGGGTTCAGATCAGGGAGGCCGTTCCTCCCAATCACGCCCCTCCAGGTCTCGCTGTCGTTACCCACGTGAGCATTGAAGTCTCCCAGCAGGACAACAGAGTCTCCAGGTGGAGCACCCTCCAGCACCCCCCCCCCCCCCCCCCCCCAGGGACTCTAAGAAGGCTGGGTACTCTGAACTGCCACTCGGCGCATAAGCGCAGATGACAGTCAGGACCCGTTCCCCGACCCTAAGGCGCAGGGAACAAACCCTCTCGTCCACCAGGAAAAACCCCAACGTACCGGCAGCAAGCCGAGGGGATATTAGGATACCCACCCCAGCCCGCCGCCTCTCACCAAGGGCAACTCCAGACTGAGACAGAGTCCAGCCCCTCTCCAGGAGACTGGTTCCAGAGCCCAAGCCATGTGTAGAGGTGAGCCCGACTATATCTAGCCGGTACCTCTCAACCTCACGCACTAACTCAGGCTCCTTCCCCACCAGAGAGGTGACATTCCATGTCCCTATTGCCAGTCTTCGCAGCCGGGGGTCAGTCCGCCAGGGCCTCCGCTCCTGGCCGCCACCCGGCACACAATGCACCCGACCCCTATGGCGCCTCCTGCGGGTGGTGGGCCTGCGGGAGGATGGGCCCATGTCTCCTCTTCGGGCTGTGCCCGGCCGGGCCCCATGGACTAAGGCCCGGCCACCAGACGCTCGCCCTCGGGCACCCTCCCCGGGCCTGGCTCCAGGGCGAGGCCCCGGTAACCCTATCCCGGGCAGGGTAAACTGTTCCCTCTGTTTCCTTTTCATAAGGGTCTTATGAATCGCTCTTTGTCTGGTCCCTCACCCAGGGCCAATTTGCCATGGGAGACCCTACCAGGGGGCAAAAGCCCCCAGACAACATAGCCCCTGGGATCCCTGTGACACACAAACCCCTCCACCACGATAAGGTAGCGATTCAATACCTTATCGTGGTAATAAATACATTAATTCTATTTAATGTATTTATTCATTTATTTATAAAGCACATTTAATAACAAGAGTTGACCAAAGTGCTTTACAACATAATAAATAAACAATAAAATTAACATCAATAAGCAAATAAGAAAATTCGAGAAAAAAAAAAAGGTAACTCTCATGCAGTATAGAAAGCCAAAGAGAAAAAACATGTTTTAAGATGGGATTTAAAAAGAGTGACAGTTGGGGGCTTTCTAATATGAGAGGTAAATCGTTCCACATTTTCAGTGCCACAACCGCAAATGCCCGATCCCCATCTATGAACCATTCTAGACTTGTGTAAGGTAAGGCGCAAATGATCACTTGATCGAAGAGCTCTAGAGGGCGTATAAAGCTGCAAAAGGTCAAACAAATAGTCTGGTGCTGGCCATTTAGCACTTTGTAAGTCAAAAGTAAGATTTTAATATTAATTCTAAAACGCACTGGAAGCCAATGAAGAGAGGCAAGCACCGGGGTAAGATGTCAGTGTCTCTTCACATGGGTCAAAAGGTGGGCTGCAGTGTTTTGTACAAGTTGGAGCCATGCCAGACTGGACTGACTGACACCAACATATAGCCAATTACAGTAGTCCAGTTGCGAAAGGATGAACACATGGATTGCTCGTTCCAAGTTTTTAAGGGATAAAAACAATCACCTTAGATAGGAGCCTTAGTTTAAAAACAGACTGCTGAACAATTAAACTAACTTGTTTCTTAAATGTGAGTTTGTTATTCAAGAAAACCCCCAGGTTTTTTACATGTGTTTTAACAACAGATGCTAAGTTACATAAATCTAAATCTGGGGCATTAGAGTTATAGCTTGGTCCAGAAATAATTATTTTAGTGTTGTCCTCATTAAAGGTAAGAAAATTTGAGACCATCCAGGTTTTAACTTCGTCGAGGCATTTGAATAATGATTCCATGGGAGTGGAGGTATGGAAGATCGTGAAGGACCTCAGCCATCCCAACAACAGATTGTTCTCTCTGTTGAGGTCAGGAAAGCGATTCCGCTCCCTGAAGACCAACACAGAGAGACTGAGGAGGAGTTTCTTCCCGCAGGCGATACGGTCTCTCAATCACACCACCACACAGTACTGACCCACACATATAGTTCTTACACACACACTGGACATTCTGGACATTGTTTTCACTTCATCACTTAAATCACTTTAAGCATATTTGCACTGCACAAGACATAATGTGGATTGCACAACACTGGTCACTATATTCTTCGTTTCCAGTTAATACTTGTACAGCTGCTGTTATTGTGTATATATTTATTTATTTATATTTCTTCATACATTCTTATATAGTTCTATACTGTGTATTGTGTATTTTGTTGTACAGTTATTTTATTTTCCAACTTTAATTTATATATTTTATCTTATTCTTTCCCAGTTAAATTTACCCTTCATTCTAATTTGTGTTGTACAGTTATTTCATTTTTAACCTTAATTTATATTTTATTCCTTCCTAGTTAAATTTACCCTTTTTAATTTTTCATATTTATTTCCTATCTTATTCATAGCCTTTTCCTTTTTTTTTCTTTTTTTTCCCTTTAGGTTACGAGCAGTTGTCTAAGCATTTCACTACATATCGTACTGTGTATGACTGTGTACGTGACAAATAAAATTTGAATTTGAATTTTGAGGTGTTTCTATTAAGCCGAAAATAGATCTGGGTGTCGTCAGCATAAGAGTGAAAACAGATGTTATGCTTCTTAAAAATTAGGCCTAAGGGTAGCATATAGATTGAAAAGAGAATTGGGCCTAATACGGAACCCTACGGGACACCACAGGTAAATGAAGCTGTGGAGGAAGTAAAATCATCAAGGCTCACAGAAAAAGTCCTCTCGGAGAGGTAGGACCTAAGCCATTCCAAAAGGGATACCTGTCATGGTCCTGAGTCTGAGGACTCAGTGTTTTGTGTTTCCTTATGCTTTTGTTCATTCCAAATGTGTATTCTGTTGTGATTTTTGCCATTTGTTAGGTTTCTGTTCCTTGCCTGCCTGCTCCCACTTCTCTGTGTTCCCTCTGTCTGTCCATGGTGTTATTGTGTCTGCTCATGAGTCTGCCTGTCAAGTTCAGTGTCCTGTCTGGTTCTCTGTGTCTGTTAAGTTTCCTGTTTTATTCTGAAAGTTCATGTCTCATGTCAGTGTGTTCAGTTTTACCTCTCCCCTGTCTCGTTAGGTCTTATTTCTCCCAGCTGTGTCCCCCTTCTGTCTCTAATTCCTTGATGACTCCCTCAGTGTATTTAAGCCCAGTGTGTCAGCGTCGCGTCGTTAACGTCTGTTCACCCTCACTTGCTGCGTGTTTAGGATTTCCAGTCCTCCTGCATCTCTGTTTAGAGTTTTGTTTGCTTTTGTGAGTTTTATTTTATCTTGATGTTCTGCTCCAGCAATAAAGCTGCATTTTCTGTTTAAACCTCGTGTCCTGAGAATCCTGCATTTTGGGTCCACCACTCCTGCCTGCCTGCCACACAGCCGACCATGACAATACCTTTGATACCACATTGCTCCAATAGTCTGATCATAATGCTGTGGTCGATGGTATCAAAGGCTGCACTTAAGTCTAAAAGCAGAAGCACAGCTGACTCACCTGAATCGGTGATTAATAAAATATCATTAAGAATTTTTAGCAGTTTCTGTACTGTGGTAGGATTTGAAGCCCCACTGGAATTTCTCTAGAATATTATGACTATTTAGAAAGGATTGTAACTGCTCAAATACAATTCTTTCCAAAACTTTTGACAGAAACGGAAGCTTGGAAATAGGTCTGAAATGAGCACGAACAGAGGAGTCAAGGTTAGGTTTTTAAAGTTTACTGGCTGTACTACAGCATGTTTGAAACCAGTTGGTACCACTCCAGAGCTAAGACTACTATTAAAAATAGTTACCATTTCGGAGTCGACAACCTTAATAATCTTTTTTAGAAAATGTGTTGGGACTCCATCTGTGGGGCAGGATGATATCTTTATACTATTACAAAGATCTTCCACTTGGTTAAAACATACAGGCTCAAACGGGTCAAAAGCAGTAGAGCAGGTATATGTTGTTAAGACATCGTACAGGGACAGAATAGGCACGGGTCGAAGTATTTCTATCCTATTAATAAAGAACTGCAAGAATCTCTTGCAAGTTTCAGCAGAGCTATACATATGAGAGGCGGGAGAGGTTTTCAGGGCCAAATCAATAATTGAAAAGAGAGTTCGGGGCTTATTAGAGTTGTTCTCAATAGTGTTTGCGAGTTAGATTTTTCAGCTTTCACAATGTCCTGATATCTATATAGACTCTCTCTCAGCAGTAGAAAATAAACGTAACCTGTCTTTTTCCCCTTTTCGTTCAGCCTTCCTGCACTGTCATCTAGCTGATCGGGTTGTCTCGTTTATCTGCGGGTCAGATTTAGTTGTTGGTCGCGCTAGTTTAAACGGGGCAATCTCATCAAGACTAGCCTTGCATTTACTAATAAAGTTAGATTCGATCTGCTCGGTGTCGTCGCCAAGGGAAGAACCCGACCATTTTTGAAAGGCAATGGAGAACTGTTCTATAGCCGATAGTTTAAAAACACTATAACAGCGTGTTTGGGATTGATTTAAAATGGCAGTGGGATAAAAGTATGTTAAGCACAATGGTCAGAGAAAATCGCATCACATATTTCCAAATTAGAAATTGGTAATCCAGAAGACAAGGTCCAACGTATGGCCCTGTACATGTGTTGGATCCAATACATGCTGGGTGAGACTGAAAGAGTCTATCACATTTAAAAAGTCTTTAGCCCCTACGATTCAGATTTGATCATAATTTAGGATGAGGTTTAGGTTTTGAATTAGTTGTCTTCTTTCTTTCTAATACTGACAGTGTAATATAACATGCTCTACTGTCTCATCATCCCCACAGTGCTCACATTTCTCATTACAGTATTTCCCTTAAAATGAACTGTGTGCTGTTTAGACCAGTGTGCCCAAATCTGAGCCATAAAATGATTGTTTCTTCTCTTTTCTTCCTCCTGTCTCCTTCTCATTTCTCCAGTTTTCCTTTGGATTTTATAAAACCATTGCCTTTTTCATTACACCCTTTTTCTATATAGTACATCAGTCTTTCATTAATTATTTTCTCCATTATTTTGCATACATTGGAAGTTAGACCAATTGGTCTATAATGTTCTGGTTTTGTATCATCTTTGCCTGGCTTCCATATCGGTAGTATTATTGCTTCTTTCAAGCTTTGTGGTAATTTCCTATCTTCCCAAACTTTATTGTAAAGCTCCAATAATATGACTTTAAATGACTCACTAAGATCACTCATAATTATATAACCGATGTCATCTTTCCCTGGTGTTGATTTCTGAAGTCTCGATTTAACTCTGATTTTGAAAAAGGTGCATTTAGTAAATCATTTACTGTACATCAGCGGTCCCCAACCTTTTTTGTGCCACGGACCGGTTTATGCCCGACAATATTTTCATGGCCTTTAAGGTGTCGCGGATAAATACAACAAAATAAAACTAGTACCGGTACCGAAAAAAAGAAAATTTATTCATAACACAAGTAAGTAAGTAAGTAAGTAAAATTTTATTTATATAGCACATTTCTAGATAGAGATCACAAAGTGCTTTACAAGATATAACAGATTAAAAAGACAAAATACAAACAAAGTTAGCAAAAGGCAGTTTTAAAAAGATGTGTTTTTAGCTGTTTTTTAAAAGTAATCAATGAATCAGCGGATCGTAGGTCCTGAGGAAGGGAATTCCACAGTCTGGCGGCCACAGTAGCAAAAGCTCTATCACCCCTAGTTTTCAGTCTCGTATACTGAATGACAAGTAGGCCCTGACTACTCGACCTCAGAGACCTACTAGGGGCATAGGGCTGTAAAAGTTCAATGATATATGGTGGTGCTTGTTGTTGAAGAGCCTTGAAAGTTAAAACCAAAATCTTAAACTGGACTCTAAATTCAACAGGAAGCCAATGTAACTGCATGAGCAACGGTGTTATATGTGAAAATTTAGAAGCTTTCGTCAAAAGTCTTGCTGCAGCATTCTGAACGATCTGCAGACGCTCCAAAGAACCTTTATTTAAACAAGTAAACAGGGAATTGCAATAGTCCAGTCGTGAAGAGATAAAAGCATGAATAACAATCTCCAGTTCGGTATATAGGATATAATAGAGCTCAATTTAGAAATATTTCTTAAATGATAAAAGCAAGACCGAACAAGAGATTTAACATGACTATCTAACGTAAGAGCAGGATCAAGGATAATCCCTAAGTTCCTGACAGATGGTTTTACAAACGTTGAAAGAGGACCAAGAGCATTTATTATACTGGGTATATGTCTATCTGGGGCACATAAGAGGACTTCGGTTTTACTTTCATTTAGTTGGAGGAAGTTTTCAGCCATCCAGCCTTTAATGGTTTCCAAGCACACATTTAAAAGCCGCAGCTTAGAAGCCTCTTCCGGTTTAAAAGATATATAGAGTTGGATATCGTCCGCATAACAATGGTAACAAATATCCTCAAAAGGGCTCAAAATGTGCTGAAGAGGGAGTAAATAAACTAAAAACAGTAATGGCCCTAGCACAGAGCCTTGTGGCACACCAAAAGACAGGGACGCAGAAGATGATCTATACTTAGAAACTGCCACAGAAGAATATCGTTCAGAGAGATACGAGGAGAACCATTTCAATGCAGTCCCAGAGACACCAACCCAGTGTTTCAGCCTGTTAAGTAAAATATAGTGGTCAACAGTATCAAAGGCCGACGTAAGATCCAACATTAAGAGAACAGAACATTTACCTGCATCGCTTTGTAACAAAATGTCATTAGAAACTCTAAGAAGGGCTGTTTCAGTGGAATGAACTTTACGAAAGCCAGATTGAAATTTGTCGAAAATACTATATTTATCTAAAACTGCTGTAAGCTGCTTAGCCACGATCTTCTCTAGAATCTTAGCAATTAACGGAATTTTTGAGATCGGTCTATAATTGCTAGTGAGAGATGGGTCCAGCATAGGCTTTTTTAACAAGGGATGTATAACAGCAGTTTTAAAATAGGCAGGGACTATGCCCGAGGCCAAGGAGGTATTAATTATAGTAAGAATACAGGGACCAGTAGAGTAAAAGACATTTTTAAATAATGATGCAGGTAAAAAATCAAGAGAGCAAGAGGATAATTTTGTTGTACTAACTATTTTTCCCAGCTCTGGTAGTGAAACAGGTGAAAAACCTTCTAAAACAACAGGCCGAGCTGGCGTGGGAACAGACAGCGCAGACGCTGAAAAAGACAGGTTTTTCCTTATGTTGCTAATTTTTTCTAAAAAGAAAGCAAGAAAAGTTTCACAATCTTCAACAGAAGAAATAATAGCAGCAGGTGGAGCAGGAGTAATAATATTAGTAATAGTATCAAATAAAACTTTAGGATTACCTCTGCTCCTTGCAACCAACTGAGAAAAGTAAGCAGCCCTCGCAACTCTAATAGCATTGTTAAAGGAGGCTAAAAGATCCTTTAAATAGAGGAGATGAACATTTAAGTGAGTTTTCCTCCATAACCGCTCGGCTTTACGACAATTACGTTTTATAAGACGAATGTTGTCATTTAACCAGGGTACAGACTTGGAAACAGGCACAGGTCTCATTTTAATCGGACAGATTTCATCTAAGATCGAAAGACAATGATAATTGAATAGATCTATAGAAAAATCAACATCGTTTTGTGGGGATAATGTTAAATTAAAAACATCAGAGAACTTCTGTGCTGTGGAGGAGTCTAAAGTGCGGGAAATAACTGTCCGATGAACAGGAGACATAGGCTCATAAAAAGACATATTAAAAAAGACACAATAATGGTCAGAAATAAAAATGTCCTTAGAACAGATATAATCAATATTCAGACCCAAAGAAAAAACAAGGTCCAGTGTATGGCCTTTGTTATGTGTGGGGCCAGATACATGTTGGATAAAATGAAAAGAGTCCATGATACTGGTAAAACTCCTAGCAAAGCGGTCGGACTCATCATCAATATGTATATTAAAATCTCCCACAAGAAGCAATTTAGACAACCTCATAGTAGAGGACAGAAAATCACTAAACTCGGCTAAAAACGAGTTGTTTGGGCCAGGAGGGCGATAGACCAACGCACAGTAAAAAGGATCCTTCTTTCCAATTTTGATGAGCTGCAGTTCAAAAGACAGAAAGTGTCCAACTTTCACTGAACGGCAGTTAAAACGGCTCCGATATGCCACCGCGAGGCCTCCTCCACGACCAGATCCTCGAGGCTGGCTAATGACAGAGAAGCCATTTGGGCACATTTCAATAGTAGACGAATAATCCGACCCCCGTTGCCAGGTCTCAGTCAAGAACAGGAAGTCCAGATTTTTAGAAACAATAAAATCGTTAAGCACAAACGATTTATTCGTCAAAGATCGGGCATTAAAGAGCGCCATAGACAGCGGGGTGAAAACATTGTTGTTGGAAGAAGCTAGAGTTTCTCGAATTAAAGGGCGTAAATTCTCGGGATCAGACCCTTTACGTTCATATATTCCACTCACCGAGGGGATGAAAAGCCAGTCGGCAGGAGAGTCTGGATGAACCCTTCTGAGATAACACGGCCTTGGAAAGCCGGGCCCCCTATATCCAAGTAGGGCCTTGGGAGACAGATTCCTCTCCATATAGCTGTCATGTGCGTAGGCAACGGAAAACGCCCGACATCGCTTTCCAATTCGTCCCCGCCGCCAGAGGAGCCTAAGCTTCACCTGGATGCCCGATCTCTTTCCTCTTCTTCTCCGTAGTCTACGGGGAACGCTGAAAGCGCTGGCCGAAGATCCAGTCACAGGCAGAGGGTGGAAGGTACCAAAGGAGTGCGGAGAAAAGTGTGGAGAATGGAAAGTCCCACAAAAGGAAGGAGAAAAAACATCTTTGGCCGTCATTGACGAACGGATGGATAACAGCGTCAGACGATCGTAGACCAAGGCAGCCAGTACATCATTAAAACAGTTAAAAAACAGCAGAGTAGAAAGAAAAAACACGACAATAGAGCGAGACCAACTACACCCAGCAGCGGCGAAGCCAAACACAGGCGCCATCATGCCGGAAGTCTTTCTGAAAACAAGTCAGGTGGACAAGTGAAAAGACCAAGGAAAACCGATAAAAACGATAACAAAATAACGCTGAAAACCGATAAAAAACCCTGAAAACTATACATTTTACACCTGAGCCTCAACTCTCACGGCCCGGTACCAAACGACTCACGGACCGGTACCGGTCCGAGGCCCGGGGGTTGGGGACCGCTGATTTACATCCTCTTCATGTTCTAATAACTCTCTATTCTCTGACACTATCCTTTCTTTTTCATTCTACATAAATATTATCTGAACTATGTCTTTTAACGAAAGTTTTAGCCGTCACATCTGCTTTTTCTTCATCTTTTACTGCTGTAACTTCACCATCACCTAAGACTGGATACCCATATTCTGTTTTAATCCCACCCATTCTTCTTATCATTGTCCATACTTGTCCTGTAAAATATCACAACATAGTGAAATTTAAATGATCAACTTCCGTATTCCAATTAATTTCATCCAATTCCTGGTTTGTAAGAAGCCTAAATGCTTCCCAATCTTCACTACCGAAACACCATTTCTGAAAACCACCTGCGTCAGACTTTTCAATACCCACATTTTTTCAGTTATTATATGATAGTGGTCAATTCCTAGTGTTTTATCTTTAACTACCTGCCAGATTGTGTGATCAGTTACTGATTTCATACCTGTTTTCATGTTAACTCTTGTATCCCTTCCAACCTCCTTCTAAACGTCAGTAAGACAAAGGAGCTGATAGTGGACTTCAGCACTAAGCAGGAGAGGAACTACCAGACCCCCGTCATCAACGAGTGCCCAGTGGAGAGAGTGGACAGCTTCAAATACCTCGGAGTTCACATCACGCAGGACCTGTCATGGTCCTGTCACATCAACACCGTGGTGAAAAAGGCCCGACAGCGTCTCTACCACCTCAGACGCTTGAGAGACTTCCAACTGCCCTCCAAGGTGCTCAGGAACTTTTACTCGTGCACCATAGAGAGCATCCTGGCGGGAAACATCTTAACCTGGTTCGGGAACAGCACCATGCAGGACAGACGAGCTCTACAGAGGGTTGTGCGGTCAGCTGAGCGCACCATCCGCTCCGAGCTCCCTGACCTGCACTCAATCTACAGCAGGCGGTGCTGGACCAAGGCCAGGAAGATCGTGAAGGACCTCAGCCATCCCAACAACAGACTGTTCTCTCTGTTGAGGTCAGGAAAGCGATTCCGCTCCCTGAAGACCAACACAGAGAGACTGAGGAGGAGCTTCTTCCCGCAGGCGATACGGTCTCTCAATCACACCACCACACAGTACTGACCCACACATACAGTTCTTACACACACACTGGACATTCTGGACATTGTTTTTGCACAACACTGGTCACTATATTCTTCATTTCCGGTTAATACTTGTACAGCTGCTGTTATTGTGTATATATTTATTTATATTTAGATTTCTTCATACATTCTTATATAGTTCTATATTGTGTATTGTGTATTTTGTTGTACAGTTATTTTATTTTCAACTTTAATTTATATATTTATCTTTATCTTATTCTTCCCAGTTAAATTTACCCTTCATTCTAATTTGTGTTGTACAGTTATTTCATTTTTAACCTTAATTTATATTTTATTCCTTCCTAGTTAAATTTACCCTTTTTAATTTTTCATATTTATTTCCTATCTTATTCATAGCCTTTTCCTTTTTTGTTCTCTTTAGGTCACGAGCAGTTGTCCAAGCATTTCACTACATATCGTACTGTGTATGACTGTGTACGTGACAAATAAAATTTGAATTTGAATTTTGAATTTGAACATTTAAACAAATAAAATTTCCATTGTCCATTAATTTTTGAATTACTGTTTCATTGTGGTCATTATTAGTACCCCATAACGAACTGTGTGCATTAAAACCGCCACACCAACATGCTTTTCTATTTAAATGGATATCAAGGTTCTCCATTCATTCAGGTGAAAGCCTTTTGCATGGGTTTTAAAAATGTACAATTTTGATGCTGTTCTTATTCCAAACTTCAACAACTATATATTCTGTTTTCCTTTTGCTATAAAAAAAAAAAGTTTCACAACCTCCTCCATGAACCTCACTTCTGCCTCTGTGTTCACCACTATATCCTCTGATTACAAAATCTAAAGTCGGTTTTAGCCAAGTTTCCTGAATACAGATTATGTCTGGTTTCTTATTTAGAGTCTTAAAAGTCATTTAGCCTCATCTTCACTCAATTATTTACATCATCTCCAAGATCCAACTGTGACACATTACCATTTTAAAGATATAAATAAAAGTTTCTAAAAGTCATCCACCGTCAACCAGCCCCTTTCTTTACCGTGAAAAGGTACATAAACCAGTACTGGAAATTTTTTTAGGACGATCACACTCTCAAAAGCAAAAAAGTAGGTTGACTTATAATAGTTAAAATAAACTATGCATTCTGTCAGAGAAAAAACTTTATTTGCAAAAAATAAAATATCAGAACAATGTAGGCATGTTTCCTGTTAGAAAAAGTAAATACATCAAACTGTCTGAGCCTCTTGCGTTTAATACAGTAACTCCAAAAATAATTGCTAGCGTTTGACATCCCATACTCCTCAGCAGATATGGCGTCAGGATTCCCATGCCGGACAGACCACAGTAATTCAGACTGGGCCTTAAATTACTGATTTCATTTTTTTTAATACTATCGCTTCTATTTCTTAGAAGCAAGGACAGAACATGTATAAAAGAAAATACCCAGTGTCTCGCTGTTATCGTTGCTGTGGATTGTGAAGACCAGTATAGGCTATCCATTTAAACATGGAGATTCAAAGTGCACTTAAACAAATGTTGGCCTACTCTTTTATGATTTTAGACAAGAGAGAAACAGGCTGCTGGGTGAGCTACGCTGACTCATATCAGCAGACAGAGTATAGCCTTGTGCTGTAAAAACACGTCAATAAAAAATAAAATGGGCAGAAAAGTTCAGCTCTAAATCCTGTCCCTTATTTCTTTTTGTTACTTTCAACAGAAAATATTATTTGCTGTATTAAATGATTTCATGCTCACTCTAACCTGTGTGAGCTGGTATTGGCATTTCATGTAGCCAGAAACTTCCAAGAAAACTTTGGAGACAAGAATAAAAATGTGAAATAACCTGCATCCATTTTTACAGGTGACCTATTTGTTAACAACTCTCACTACAGATTAGAGTGCCGATGGAGATAGCTGTGAGATTATCTCAGAAACCTCGATGCAATTCCAACACAAACGTTTGAGTGTCTCACACACTCGTTTTGAGCATCACAACCTTCAGAGAACTTCACTGAATGCTGGGTTATGTAAATAAAACAGAGCACTTAGATGTATTAGGAGCAGCTGGTTGTTAGGGATCCTCTGCTCATGTTAGGGAGAGAGAGCGCTTAGGTGTTGCTGCCCTCTGCTGGATTGTGTATTGTATTCAACTATCTAAAAGCATTTTGATTGTAAAGGGTGTGAAGAGTAAAAACGGTGTTTACTGATGCTGAAACAGCTTCCTGCTATGAAAAGAGCAATTCAGTCTCTAGACGAGAAGATGTTTGACTCTCTGATCATGCAGTCACACTTTCCACCACGATCTTTACTAACCAGTCACCTCAATCATTAACCGACAATCACCAAGCTTACTGAAATCAAATTAAATTGATGAAATCAATAACTGAAATATCAATATAATTAATATTAATTTACTTTTATATTGTCTTTAAAAAAAAAAAGTCAGACCATCCTATCACAGATGTAATAAGAAAAGAATTTTCATGATCATTAAAAAATCTGGAGTTTGAAAATTTGAATGTTGCTTTGAATCAAACTCTCACCTAACGGAGGGGGGAGGGGCTTTATGGAAGACGCACACATGCTTTTTCTCTGAAAGTTTTCAGAGATATCGACTGCAGAGTGAAACTTTTATTGTGCTAACAAAGACTTTTTAATTCTGTGTTCAAAGGTCATATTATCCACAAACAAACAAAAAGTTTAAGTAAAAACTTTATTAATCCCACGGAGATGCCATGGAGCCAATCAGCACACGTCAGCTGATCGATTGAAACATTACTGATTCAGTAATTGTGTCATCACACAGTTTGTCCTATAGAGGGTGTCTGGGTTCTCTGTATGTGGAGGTTTTATATAAATATATATTAAAATATCTCAAAACTACAAAATAAAAGCTCTAAAGAAACCTGCCAGTCCTAAAATGAAGCTTCCTTCGTTCTCCTGAGCTTTAAAGTGAAAGACTGAATGTGCATTAAGAGTGGCGAGGTTGAGGCAGGAACCAACGCTTTGTTTTTTTTAAAGCGCAACCTTCATCTGTTCACAGCAAATGGCTCGGCTCCACGCTCATCCTCCCACATAATCCGCAGGAAGTCCATCAAACACATGAACGCCGCAACCTTGCGTCTTCAAAAAAATTTCATCTGGATCAAGTGTGATTTCATTCAAGATACATCTGGAGGAAATACAGGAGGCAGTGAAAGTCTGGCGTTTCCCAGCACCACCTGGACACAGCGTCGAGACGGGAAATGGTTAAACTGGGGTCTCTGTGAGGTCAAAGGTGAGAGGGTTCAGGATTGAACGACCTCCAGTTTGGCGTGTGACGGTGCTTCAATGATTTCTCCAACCTGGAAAAGATCCTGAAACACACACATACAAAAAAGCCTGTCATTCATTGACAGGTAGTGACGCCCCGTACTATCCACCTGTCTTAAATTTAAAGTTGTACTTTTTAAAAAAAAAATCAATAATTTACATGAACAATTCACCAATGATTTGCAGAATAAAAGCATGATGGTTTAATGTCCCCAACACAAAAAAGTAATGTAAAAGTACTTTTCAGAGGTTTTTGTGATGCTGTTGCATCTTTTCTTTTCTATCATGTTTTTTTTATTTGAAAGTTTTAACTGATCGATATAAAACTGTCCTGATCAAATAATGAGAAATTCTGGTGTTATCACAGGAAACATTTTAGATCAAATAAACACTGAAGGTACTTTAAATAATAAAACAAAGTGATTTCCAGCTTCTCTAAAGTGAGAATTTGCTGCTTTTCGTCACTTTACAAGAAACTTTTTAAATAACTGATCGTTGAGCCCTTTATGGATGAACTGATAAGAGGAAGTCACAGATACCTTATCGTAGATGACTTTAACGATGAGCGAGCAGCTTGGACATGTCGCCACCTCCTCCCCGTTCTCCAGGTCCTCCTTCAAAATAAAAACAAATAAAATCTTCAGGTTTCTGTCAAGGTTTGAATGTTTTTGTGGTTTATTCCTCTCTCTTCCCCAATCAGTCCACGAGTGACATGTTTAGCCGCATGTTGTCCTTAAATTGCTATCGGAGTGGTGTCCAAAAAACAATGTGGGCTTCATAGATAACTGGGAAACTCTCTGAAGGAAACCTGGTCTTGTTAGGAGAGATGACATCCATCCCACTTTGGATGGAGAAGCTGTCATTTTGAGAATTCTGGCCAAATGTATTAATGTATTAATAAAAAGTTGCAGTCTGCAGCTTCTCTCCTCCTGTTACCTCCAAAAAACCCCATCTCAATAGAGACTGTGTCAGCTCCCAAACAAATGAAAAACAAACAAGAAACCAGCAACAAACACCTTAAACATAAAAAAAAATCAGAAAGAAGGAACAGTACAGTATCCACATCTGAACCAAAGAGTAAAACAGTGAAATGTGGATTATTAAATATTAGGTCTCTCTCCTCCAAGTCTCTGTTAGTACATGACTTAATAATTGATCAACAAATCGATTTACTCTGCCTTACAGAAACCTGGTTGTAGCAGGATGATTATGTTAGTTTAAATGAATCAACACCCCCGAGTGATTCTAACTACCAGAAATCTCGAAGCACAGGCCGAGGGGGCGGTGTGGCAGCAATTTTTCACACCAGCCTATTAATCAACGAAAGACCAAGACAGACTTAATTCATTTGAAAGCCTGATGCTTAACATTGTCCACCCCAGCTGTGAAACTCAGAAACCAGTCTTACTTGTTATCATATATCGTCCACCTGGGCCTTACACAGAGTTTCTGTCTGATTTCTCAGACTTTTTATCTGATTTAGTTCTCAGCTCAGATAAAATAATTATTGTGGGTGATTTTAACATCCATGTAGATGCTAAGAATGACAGCCTCAACATGGCATTTAATCTGTTATTAGACTCAATTGGCTTCTCTCAAAATGTAAAAGAACCCACCCACCACTTTAATCACACTCTAGACCTTGTTTTAACATATGGCATAGAAACTGAACATTTAACAGTGTTTCCTGAAAACCCTCTCCTGTCTGATCATTTCCTGATTACATTTACAATAATTGATTAAACAGCAGTGGAGAGTAGACTTTATCACAGTAGATGTCTTTCTGAAAGCGCTGTAACTAAGTTTAAGAATATAATCCACCCACTGTTATCATCTTCAATGCCCTGTACCAGCACAGAGCAGAGCAGCTATCTGAATGCTACTCCAACAGAGCTCGAAGTGGCAAGACATTTCACCCGTTGCCTACTGGTGGTGGTCAGAGGGCCCGGTGGCGCCAGTATCCGGCAGCCTCGCCTCTGTCAGTGCACCCCAGGGTGGCTGTGGCTACAATGTAGCTTACCATCACCAGTGTGTGAATGTGTGTGTGAATGGGTGGATGACAGGTTGTGTAAAGTGCTTTGGGGTCCTTAGGGACTAGAAAAGTGCTATACAAATACAGGCCATTGTTAATAATTTTACCTCCTCACTATGTACGACTCCGGATACTGTAGCTACTGTGAAACATAAGGCCTCAAACCCGAAGTACTTGACTCTGTGGTATAACTCTCAAACACGTAGCCTAAAGCAGATAACTCATAGGCTGGAAAGGAAATGGCATGTCACAATTTTAAAAGATCATCATTTAGCCTTTATAAAGCCTGTTGCTTTATAAGAAAGCCCTCCGCAAAGCCAGAACATCTTACTATTCATCACTGATTGAAGAAAATAAGAACAACCCTAGGTTTCTCTTCAGCACTGTAGCCAGGCTGATCTGAAATCTGTGCACCTGTCACATAAAAGAAATCATCAAGATTGTACGGTCACTCTTCTCCATCTACGACATGTTGCCATTCGTTTTCTGTCGCTTTTCTGGGGCTGGGTCATGGGGGCAGCAGGCCTCTCTCAGCTATCTCCAGTAGTTCTGGGTTCTCCCAGTAGGTCGTGATCTTAACACCTCAGCTGCCTCCTTTTAATGTGCAGGAGTAACATCTTTACCTGACACCCTCAAACTGACCTTCTCACCCCATCTCTGAGGGAAAGGCCAGCCACCCTTTGGAGAAAACGCATTACCTGATCAAACAATTGCAGGATTAAAAGTACCACAGGCCACCCAACACAAATGCTGCCTGTAAGAATAAACTCTCCCCTGAGAGCACCGCAGCAAAGCCGCAAGGTCTGAGGAATTGAACAGAGTTCAGAGAGACAAAGTGTAGGGACAGTGTAAAAACTGCAAGACCTGACTGCAGTCGCAAGTTTGGGATGCTTCGTGAATTACAAAGAAAGAACTCGTCATGAAGTCGGACTTTCCTGGATGAACCTTTGGATGGTGCTGAGCAGGCAAACACTATCAAAACTGATAAAGTCTGAGTTTCTTCTTGCTTATTCTGAGTATCTGTTTCAGTTTTAGAGTGTTCAGGTATGCCAGATGCATCCATACATGCATTTCTTCCAAACTATGTTTCTTTGTTTTAATGTTTCAAAAAGAAAAGAAAAAGAAGATCATCTCCATCAGTATATGACATATCACTAAAAACACCCAAACTCCATTAGAAAAAGTCTAAATTTCCCTCCTGTACACCCGTGTATTTTACCTGCAAAGAAATTAAATATCCTTCAAATGTCAGATCTCAACACAGAAGAGCCAACTCTTAGTCACTGAAGGCAGAGACCCACAAATAAGCTGCAACTCACTGCAGTTTTAGGATTTCTTCAGCCTGCTAACATGAAGGAAGTCTTGATATGGTGAACTGTCATCTTGTTCCTGAATTTAAGGCAAGGCAAGGCAAGGCAAGTTTATTTGTATAGCACAATTCAACAACAAGGTGATTCAAAGTGCTTTACAGAGACATTAGAAACAAGAACAAATAAAAAGCATGATTTAAAATTGATTAAAACAAGAATATAAACTAACTAACTAATTAACAAACAAACAAACAAACAAAACAGTATATAAAATCAAAACAGATAAAATCAGAACAGTAGATAAAATCAGTAGTTAAATGTAAGTTTTGAAATTTAAGCTTAAAGTGTGGATTTGGTGCTTTATTCAAATGCAGCTGAGAACAGGTGAGTCTTCAACCTGGATTTAAATAAACTGAGTGTTTCAGCTGATCTGAGGCTTTCTGGGAGTTTGTTCCAGATATAAGGAGCATAAAAGCTGAATGCAGCTTCTCCGTGTCTGGTTCTGACTCTGGGAACTGATAAAAGACCGGATCCAGATGACCTGAGGGATCTGGAAGGTTCATACTGGGTCAGGAGGTCATTGATGTATTTTGGTCCTAAACCATTCAGAGCTTTATAGGCCAGCATCAGAACTTTAAAGTCTATCCTCTGACGAATTTAAGAGAGCTAAAGTTCACTTCAGCTACAAGTTTCTACTATTTCAGAAAAAAAAAACTACTTAAAATACCGTCTTTTCTACCTTAAACCATGTAAAACAAAGTTTCATGATGTCACAAGAAATGACTGATAATTACTCAGTAGGCTTTGATTTGTTTGAACGTTTTTACTCTCTTAAATTTGAAGACTTTTAAATGGAGTTTGGTTCCGTTCACTGACGTAGTTTCACTGCTGAGAATAAAGTATGGTGCTGGTTTATTATTTTCTATTCTTGTGTTTTTCTTAATTTTTGCTGCTCTTAACTTTGTACTGTCCACTTTTTTGTCGTGACCAAACACATTTCCCACGTGTGGGACTAATAAAAGTTTATCTTAACACCAAACCAAACTTCAGTCAAATAATGAGAGATTTTACGTCCCACCTCTGTGGCAAATCCGAAAGGAAGGTTGAAATACTTCTTTAAAAAAAAAACGGACATATATCAACGTGCCATCAATAAATCCCTGCCGAATCCAGAAGAAGACTGTATCGATGATGAAGGGAGTGGGAAACTCTGTTATGTCCTCCGTGTAAATCACCCACTATATGAAGATGTAAAAACAGGAGATTTCAAACTGAAGTTTGGTTTGTAGCTGTTAGCCGTGAGCTGAACTTACTTTGGTGATGGCGAAGCGGTCTCCGCAGGGACACGGGAAGTAATACGTCTCCGTATCCTCGTCGTATTCAAAGTCCTCGATCTCCACTTCGTCGTGAAACACCGACATTTTCCCCTAAACACACGCAAAGTCCACACAGAACAGCACCAGATCCGCACCGGCAAAGCGTGCCTGCAGCGCGGTGTGATGACGTACACAACCTCTGACTCAACGCTGACGCAACTATCAAAACAATAACACAAACGTGGTCAATGTAAAATAAGGAAAAGTGAAAAATAAGAGAAGTAAAAGAACAATAGAATAAGTTATAGTGACAATATTGAGTTTTAAAGAGCTAGAAATTTTTTTGTGTTTTTGCCATTTTAACTACGACTGTAGATTGTAGTTCCCACTTATGTCCACTATAAGGAGCCAATTTATCAGAAAACCCAGCTCATATAATTTCAACCGTTGTACCTTTATATTCATAATAAATACTAAATAAATACACATGTAAAGGATTAATAGATACAAGTCAACCACACATTTAATAATAATAATAACAATAATAACAACAATAGCAATGATAATAATAATAATAATAATAAGAAGAAGAAGAAGAAGAAGAAGAAGAAGAAAAAGAAGAAAACAAAGACATTTAGATGATGTTGAGGATCAGTTTTAAAGGGCAAATTCTCGAAACCTTTAGACTGTTTTTCAGTGGCATTTGCTGTTTTATGTGCTGGTGAGGCTCACCATTCAAAAATGTTTAAATTTGAGCCCAACAGAAACTCTGCTGACATGATTTCAGTGTGATTTAAGACCAAGGCTGAGATTGTCGAGGCTAGGCTGTATGGCGGGTCCAAACTCAGTTTTCATTGATGGTAATTCGCAACAAACAAAGAAAAACGCACACGGAGCAGAGCAGGAGAAAAACAAACACACAACCTGAAAATCAACAGAACAATGAGCAGCGTGACAGTGATGATGGATTGAAATGACCTGAAGATGATTTCATGAAAATGTTTTCATACTTTCTGGTGACACGGCTCGAGGTAGCAACACTGTCGACAAAAATAATTTCAATAAAGATTTCTTTATTAAAAAATGAAAATAAAAGCCAACAAATACAAATGAAACCTCTCATATCATCACTGAAATCTTCTAACTGTTGCAAAATTAAATACAAAGGAAGATATTTTATATGTTTGGATCAGTGAAAAGTTATTAAAATGACATTTTCCCCCAAAGGCCTCAGAATCACCTTTGATTACAACGAAGGCCCAGCCCACAGCCTGACGGTCACAGGAAGCTCTCACTTCCTCCAATCACAAACAAGCTGAGTCCTGAAACTTTCTCTGCACATGCTCAGTAGAGGTGTGGCAGCCACCAGATCCACCTATTGTATCAATTTGAAAATCCTAGGTGACATATTTCTCAAGTTGTAATGTTCACAAACTTGCCTGCCGGCCAACCCAGTGGGATGATGACAATACAAGTACCTCGGGCTGTGGGTGGACAATAAACTGGACTGGTCATGCAACACAGAGCACCTGTATAAAAAAGCACAAAGCCAACTGTACTTCCTCAGGAGGCTGAGGTCTTTTAACATCTGCAGGAAGCTCCTGAGGATGTTTTACCAGTCAGTGGTTGCTGGAGTACTTTTCTATGCTGTTGTGTGCTGGGGGAGCAGCACAGCAAAGAAGGACTCATCCAGGCTGGAGAAACTGATCAGGAGGGCTAGCTCTGTGGTCGGCATGAAGCTGGACACTCTGGTGACAGTGGCAGAGAAAAGGACATTAAAGAAACTGATGGACATTATGGACAATGCCAGGCATCCTCTGCACACGGCCATTAACAACCAGAAGAGTCTGTTCAGTGACAGGTTGCTTCTCCCCAAGACAAGAACTAACAGACTTAAAAACTCCTTTGTCCCACACGCCATCAGACTGTTTAACTCCTCTCTGGAGGGGAGAGGGAGGGGAAACAGGAGGACAAAGGAGGGGGGAACAACTAAGCTGTAGTGCCTCTTCACCTCACTGTGCAATACCTTTTGTGCAATACTTTTGTAAATAGTCAACAGTGCAATAGACTCAATACTTGAAATGTGCAATTCACTTGTATTTTTATTTTTTATTCCTATTTATTCTATTTATCCCCTTCGTATATTTTATTTATATTGTCTCTGTATTTATATATGTGTGTGTGTGTGTGTGTGTGTATATATATAATATTCTGTAACTCTGTAACTTCTGTCGGTGCTGTGCTTTTTTGGAAATCGAATTTCCCAGAGGAACCCACCCGAGGGATTAATAAAGTTCTATCTTATCTTATCTTACCCCATCAGTCATAACAACTATTACGAAATATTGATAGTTAGAATAAATGTCAGAAATTGAGAAGCTCAGTTTTTGTTACCCAGAGTGAAAACACACCAAACCCAGCTGTCCATGATGATGAGCAGCTGCAGATCAGGTTTCCTGAGTCGTCACAGTCCAGTTTGTTAAAGGTTTTAAAGATCCTGTTGCTTTGGGAGTCTGTGTGAAAACACCCAGTTCCAGTGCTTCAACAGGAGCCACCGATAAAATAATAATGAACATCAAAGCCGTTCAGAGGTTCATTTAACTGCTGCAGGCATCTTTCCAATGCCAAAGTTTATGGTTTCTTTTTTTTTTATCTGATATTTATTTTATTTTATATTTCCTGTTGGTTGCATTGTCTATTTATTAATGATTTACTTCAGCAGAAGAATGCAGAGTTTTAACTGAGTGCTGCAACCACTGATGTGGTCTTATCAGCAGGACAATAGGATTTTTCTTTTAGTGCCTGGTGGAGCCCACACTTGTCAGGTCTGATACTTACAGTTGTAAAGTGCATTCAAACAGGTTTTATGACCAACTTTAACTTTCATTCTTTGGATGCATGTGGCAACTCCACTAAATTGTGGTAGTTCACAGAAGTAATCTTCAGGGCCTTGATCTCAGCTATCTGGATCAAAATGTTGCACATGTTTAGCTACGAGCTCAAGCACTTAAGAGTGTGGACACTATTACTCCTTTCTGGAACAGGCAAGAATAAGCTGGTACTACTGGTATGTGAATCATGTGGCACTGTTCTCTGTGCTGAGAGCTTTCATACATAGTTAAAGTAGACAGAGAGTCAGAATCTGAGAGTCTGTGATTGACAGGGCAGTGGCAGCCTAAGTAACATTTAGGTTTTCCACAGGAAGGGCTTCTTCCAGAAACTAGGATCAGCAAGCTGTAGTAATGGATGAATGTAAGCAGATGGAAAAACAAACAAACAAAAAATACAAAGCAGGTATGAAATTATTTCACAAAGAGTAATCAACTGAACTAGACTTGTTACCACAGTATCAGTTGTAACAGTTTGGCAACAGGTGAGTGGAGAACTGGCTCTTGTGCTCCAGGAGGTGATGAGTGGATGTGAAACAGATGTGTCCACCTGCCACTTGGCACACGCGAGGAAGACATACCTCCAGGCTAACCCACTAGGAAGTTTGACTGCCATTTAAACTCACATGTACACAAAGAAAGGGAAAGAGGAGGCTATAACTATCACATTCATAGTGGTGTAGAGAGGAGGCTGAACAGTTCTGGAATTTTTTAAGTCCCCCTTTAGCGTCTGGCTAGCAGGTGTAAATAGACCGCAGAGTGCTGGCCTGATGAGTTAACTCTTCTGTGTTGTGCTAACTCATCAGGCCAGGGCTCCACAGTCTATTTACACCTACAGGCCAGTGGACACTGTTTCAATGATGAGGATGTACACATCCTAGACAGGGAGGAACGCTGGTTTGAGCGTGGAGTCAAGGAGATCATTTACGTGAAAAGGGAAAAACCATCTCTGAATCAAGGAGGGGGCCCAACGTTACATCTTTCACCATCTTACAATGCTGTGATTGCAGCCATTCCCCAACTCTCTGTGAATGGTACTCATAGCCACTGATTAATGGCCATTGATCAATGGTCATGACAGTTTGCATATTAATAATTAAGCAACTGACCTCATAGCCCATTTTTCGTCAGCTGTGCTAGTTTCAGTCATTGTGCAAATGTACTGTTTATAAGATTATGGAAACCTGCAGTCAGCTGAGACTGAAGAAGTCACTTGGATGAGTGACAAAACGTTTCTTGCACTGAAAACACCACGTCCAGATGAGCAGAATCAACCTTTTGGAATTTCCTTACCTGGATTATTGAGCATGCTCGATATTACAGAGTTATAATATTATAGAGTAATGATATACCAATACGAAAATTATCCAATAATATTTAATCCATCCATCCATCCATTTTTTTCCGCTTATCCAGGGCGGGGTCGCGGGGGCAGCAGCCCAAGCAGAGAAGCCCAGACCTCCCTCTCCCCAGCCACCTCTTCCAGCTTGTCCAGGGGAACACCAAGGCGTTCCCAGGCTTGCCGAGAGTGTCCTGGGTCTGCCCTGGGGCCTCCTCCCGGTGGGACATGCCCGGAAAACCTCACCCAGGAGGCCCCCAGGAAGCATCCTTGTCAGATGCCCGAACCACCTCAACTGGCTCCTTTTGATGTGGAGGAGCAGCGGCTCTATTCTGAGCCCCTCCCGAATGGCCGAACTTCTCACCCTATCTCTAAGGGAGCCAGCCACCCTTCGGAGGAAGCCCATTTTCCACTGCTTGCATGCGCAATCTTGTTCTTTCGGTCACTAGCCACAGCTCGTGACCATAGATGAGGGTAGGGACGTAGATCGACCGGTAAATTGAGAACTTCGCTAGAGTGTAGAGAGCTGAGTGTAAAAAAAAGAAAGAAAATTTAATCTCAGACCAAAAAAGGTTTACTCTGCTGTTCTGCTTTTTCATCTGTGTTAATTTTGGTCTGCTGTATTGTACAACATGATCCAACACATACCGTGGATGCTCTTTATGTTCCTCCAAACTTTGCCAGAACTCCTTTTAGCTCCACTGAACTGCAATCAGGGGCGATTCTAAGATCAGAGCTTTGGGGGTGCTGAGCACCCAGAGAGCTGCCCAGCCAGGCAAGATAAACTTTACTCGTCACGACGAGACTTCTTCCCTGTCTCTGTGAGTCCCTGCATCCTTAAATGTCTCCAGTTGTCCCGAGTTCCGTCTGACTGTCTCCTTGGTGCATTTAAACCCCTGTTCCTCCCTGTCCTCATCGTCTGTTGTCTTCGTTTCCGTTATCAGTCATTAGAATTTTACCATCTCTGTGCAAGTCTGCAAATTTCTTTATTAAATCATAAGATTCTTAAATTCATCAAGTCTCTCTCTACCTGGGTCCTCGTCACAAAACATGACATCATTGTTTTGTACATTTTAACACAGTCCCCATATTTGTGAAAGAAAAGCAAAACACTTTTTTTTAAAGTCTGTAACAAAACCATCAAATTTGATAAAGGTTATTTAAATGCTGCAAAAGAAGAATGGATTGGAATAGAAAAAATAGATATCCTAACCTTAATTACTGGGGGAGAATAATGAATGATGATCATAGTGAGTAAGAAGTAAACTGAGTGCATTTTTTGGACAGAGATTCACTTTTAATATGTATGTATAATATAATAGATACATAAAAATACACTCCAAAAATAGAGTCCTTGAAATGTACAAAATATTGATAAAAATAATTATAAAAATGGAGGCAACTTTGCCTATGGTACAATGTATACAATGTATGAAAAGATCTTTACTGCAGATACTACTATGGCTCTGCAGACTTTTTTCTTTTATTTTAATGTCGCCTCACCTTGAGATTGGCAAATCACTTTTGGTGGTCAACTCTCTCAAGCAGTTTAACAGTTTCTGTTTTGCCTGTCACTGTACCCCAGGGAACAGTGACAGGATTAATCTTTGGTCAGTGCTGAGTAAACACTGTTAAAACGGAAAAGTCTGAGTTGGGTTTTTCTTCCTTATTCTGAGTATCTGTTTCCGCTTTAGAGTGTTCAGGTATGCCAAATGCATCGAGACATTTCTTCAAAAATGTGTTTTTCTGTTTAAAAAAAAGGAAAAAGAATATCATCTCTATCAGTATATGAAACATCACTATAAATACAGAAATTGTATTAGAAAAAGTCTACATTTCCCTCCCATACACCAGTGTATTTCCATTGCAAAGAAATGGGATATCCTTCAAATGTCAGTTCTTAACACAGTACAACCTACTTTTAGTCACTGAAGGCAGAGACCCACAAACAATTTGCAACTCACTGCAGTTTTAGGATTTCTTCAGCCCGCTAACGCAAAGCAAGCCTTGATATGTTACCGCCGTGAAGTGAGCTGTCATTTGTGAGCCACGATAAAGCAAGCCGCCTTATTTCCGCCACATAAATTTTCCACACATTTCTGCACTAAGCTTTACGGTAGCACTTCTTCTTTGTTGTTGATCACAAAAAAAATGCACGAGCACACCCATGCGTGCACGGACATCTCACACACATGCAAGCACGCAGGCACACATGCATGCACGCATGCACGCACGCACGCACGCACGCACAAACGATTTGGAGGTCTTTTCTGCAGGAAAAATGAAGCTCAAGGACAACTGTTTTTCCTAGTGTTAATTCATTATTCTTTTCAGTTTGGTTAGCAATGTGAATCTTCATTCATCTCAATCCGCAGCAAAATACCTGACAAGTTTAAGGTCAGTTATGCTCAAATTCAATACAGTCAATGCAATATAATCACATTATATTTAAAATATCATTAAAAAACATCCTGATAGTTGATGTGAAACTTTCAACACATTCTTCCTCTCTTCCACCTACTTTACGTGCTGTAACATTCCTCAGAAATTATAGGATAGTTATACTCAAATTCAATACAGTTACTCAGTATAGCATCATATTAAAAAAAAAAAAATCATCAAGCATCATGAATAAAATCATCATTTTTCACTCCATGGACAAAGGGCAAAAAAAATGCCCCCCCCCCAGTAATAATATCATGTGACCACAGTCCATTTAATGCGCGTGGGATCCAAAAACACAGAAAGAGACCAACAAATAAAAAATAAACCTCTCAGATCATCACTGAAATTTTCAAACTGCTGCAAAATCCATTAAAAAAGGAACATATTTTATATGTTTTGATCAGTTAAAAATTTATTAAAATAACATTTTCCCCCCAAAGGCCTCAAACGGAATCAGCCCTGATTACAACAAAGGCCCAGCCCGCAGCCTGACGGTCACAGGAAGCTCTCACTTCCTTCAATCACAAACAAGCTGAGTGCTGAAACATTCTCTGCACATGCTCAGTAGAGGTGTGGCAGCAGAGGTTTCAACATAGAGCTGATATTACGGGTATGGAAGTTGAAGATATTCTTTTTTTTTTTTTCCAGTTTTTTGGATCAATTTAATCTTCAGGTTTTGGTTGAAATGATTTTTCTTTGATTTCTTGTTTTTATTTTTGTAATCTTCTGATTTCTGTTTTGTTGAATTTTTGGATTCTTGTTTTGATTTGTTTTCTTTAGCTTTTGCGATTGCTGTTGATGGTTCTTCTAATGATGGCTTTCAGGTTTTCCATCCTGTGTTTCTGGTTTCATGGTCTTGGATATTTTTATTATCGGTGAGAGTTTCTGTCTTCATGTGACAGTATGTGTTGATAAAAGCTACCCTGAAGGCCTGTGATGGGACTTTTGTGATCCTTTGTTTGAGATGGTTTTTAATCTAAGCAAATCGTTGTGTTTGGATAAAGGCTGTTTTGAGCCAGACATTATTTCGGCTGTGTCTGAGGAAGGTAACGTAGAGCACAACAAAAGCCTGTTCTAAGAAAAAAAAATACAACCTTAAAAATGCATAATGTCCACATTTTCAATGAAAACAGGTATTGAATTTAATGAATTAATATCACATTGAAACTTCCTCAGTTGACACTCATATAAACAAAAGTTGCATTTTTGCATTAGCTTTCTTAGATTACACTGTGTAAGACCTCATTTAATGCACTAAATCCACCATCTGTAAGATGACATCAATCAAAGCAGCCGACAAAAGATTAAAAACAACAAATTGTCAGATAATTAACAATTATTCCAGACACAGATGATAAAATTTGTGTTTTTTGTAAATAATCATCATTTACTAAGAGTGAATTACTCCATTAAGCAATCTGATATTACTGACCATTTAAAACCCGTTTTTGCCTTTAAAAGACCAGTTCAGACCAGATAGATGCAATTTAGACCACAAATTCTGTTTTGCTTTTTGTTTTGTTTTGTTTTTTCCTTTTTCTTTACATTATTGATACTTGAGACTATTAAAAACAATTTAGACAACACAGATAAGCATAAAATACCAGTTCACAGTGTTATAAACATTTGATCTAAAGTGACACAGCTGTCATCCTAAACTGACAGCTTTTGCAACCATTATATTGAATCTGTTCGGAGTTCTTATCAGGCTCAGAAAAGCATTATTTTTAATGTTTTTACACATATATTTACACACACACACACACACACACACACACACACACACACACACACACACACACACACACACACACACACACACACACATATAAATAACGGACCTGCTGAACTCGAGTCTGATCTCAGGCTAGAATGTTCAGGAAGCAGGAATAGTCACTGCTTTTTTCCACCTGGGTCACTTTAGTTTTTTACAAGGCTAGTGTAGACACTGTTACCAACATGAATCACTTCAGACTGATACACGATGCTACTTGGAGAGCAATGCTGATGCTTAAAATAACAATAAAAACCAGTCTTCATACCTGCAGTCTGTTCCTGAACACGTGACTGTGCTAGTGTTTGGTTTCTGTCTGGTCAAAGAAAGTCTGCCTGCAGCAAAGTAGCCCAAACATCCTGGAGCATCCTCTGTGCATCCTGGGAAATTGAGCTCCTTCAGCAGATCTGCTTTTTGTCCCTACCCAGAAAAATTTCAGGGAAAACTTGTTCATGAACAAAACAAACAAAATAGTCTAATTCTGCTTATTCCACAGATTTGAATGAGTTTGAGGAGATTTCTGGAGGTTTATTGTTGATGTGATCATGACTCTGATTTTTGATTGACTGTGATGCAGTTATTTAGTTTATGTTCACATTAAAAATAATTGAATACAGATGCTTTTAAAATCATCCCCAAGTCATGGGTCAGCTGCTTGTTATGACCTCATTTTCCCCTGTATTTCTCCGAGTGGTTCTTGTGCCAGTTCTTCCATAGACGGTACTTCACATTGTTAAACGAGATGCTGGCTGAGGAAAGGTACTGCACTGATCGGGACATGGTGGCTCTGAAGGTCGGCGTTGTGGCTGTGATGATAAAAATCTGAAGGCCCTGAAGACATAGAGAGGGAAAATATATATACATACATACATATATATATATATATATATATATATATATATATATATATATATATATATATATATATATATATATATATATATACATACATATAGATTTTTAATTTATTTTATCAACTTTTCTTCTGACGATGCTGTCTGTGTTGAGCGCTCCGCTACTACTACTCCGCCTAGGTTGCACTGTCGAGCGCAGATCCACTGAGCACAGCGCAGGCTAGCCAGACAGAAGTTAAGCTCGTTGCAACATGGCAACTGCCTCATCACTAGCCGAAATTGAACCTCCCCCACCCTCATTCAGATCTGGCGTTTGGAACTATTTTGGTTTTCATGTGAAGTATGACCCTGATGGTAAGGACAAAAGTGAAACAGTATGTCGGATGTGCCACGCAATGCTCAATTACATTGGTGGGAACTAGTGCGTTAGCTTGGTTAGCTCGTTAACGTGTTGACGCTGTCCAGCCCTTACCTGTGTGGTTGTGCAGAGGCAGAACAAAATGCTGAAGACCAGGTTCATTGTTCCTGAAGTGACGAGGACCAGATACCCAAAAACCCAGGACACACCCAGTAACACAGCCAGAGTGAAGCATTCAAGGAAACTCTTCCTGAAGCAGGACTTCCTGGTTGCTTTAATGGACACATAAACCAGCAGGACGATGTTGTAGATCAAGATCAGGCCGACTGGAAGGAGGAAACCCCAAAACAAAGGTTTCTCAAAGCTGTAGTGTTTGTTCTTATCCAGCGCTGCCAGCCAGCAACTTCAGTGACATGAAAAGGAATTATACAAATAATATGAATAAATAACTTTGTCTAAACTTTAATCAAAACTAAGAGGAATTATAATAAAGTTTGTAAAGATAAAAAAAATAAATTACAAAAGCTGTATAGGCGCATCGAAAAGAATGGTTGTATCAAACTGAATCTCTGTGAGTAGCATCATACAACAACAGCAACAACAACACTGTAATATTGGTAAAAATGTGACTTTTGTTCATATTGAAGTACAGGTCAGTCTAAAGTAGATAAATGTGGTTTGTGTGATTACTCACAATTCCTCCTGTCTGTATCTCAGAGGATTGTCCACTCTGTAGGTCACCCCCAGTGTGATGCCCATGAACAAGGCTGGCACTCCTAACACAATAATTAATTAATTGGGACAGATTGAAGGGTCTTCAAGAATAAACAGCTTGTCAGATTTAAGTCCCGACTTTATAAATGTCTTACCCCATCCCAGAGTCATGCCCAGCAGAGTCCAGTGAGGTGGTAGACTGCGGCGTATTTTCTGAATCAGGATCTGAGTACCGTTCACGCTGTTCCACATGAAGGTGGCCATCAGGAGGAAGTGCAGCAGAGCCGCTACAGCCGTACACGAACCGCGGTCTGGTTCTATGCGTTCATCCGAGTCAAGGATTTCATTGGTCCGATCGTCAGTCTGCACCTCAATGTCAATTTGTCTGCTGGAGTTTTGGACTCCAGAGACAAAGGTGATGATAAAGGCCAGCAGGCTGAAGTAGATGCACAGCCGAGATATCAGGCTTTTCTTCTGTTCATTCTGAAAACTACAGATGAAAATGAAAAAGTGACAAATGATAATATGAAGTCTTACAGGAAAACTGTAAAAAAAAAAATAGAAATACACGTGAATGTAATTTTAAATATGACATAAAAAATAATCAATTAATAAAAGGCTGAAAACAAGATTGTGATGTTGCAAAAATTAATTGCTATTTTTGTCATACAAAGCAAAAATCTCCTTAAAAATTTTGACTTTTCTCAAAACAATAAATTGCATTCATGTTATTTCTTTAAATGTTATTATTATTATTATTATTATTATTATTATTATTATTATTATGATCTTTTCTCTGTTTTCTTTCATTCCAAAATATTATGTTTTTTTTAAATTTGTTTTTATTTTATATATAATTCAGACCTCCTTCGTTTTGTTTGTTCGCACTTTTGGCGGAAGTTACAGTCTTTAGTTTGTTTGTGTAATTATGAATCCACAGGCTTTGCTCACCCAATTGAGAGATTTTCTGAAATTCTTCTTTGCAAATACTTTCAAACTCACTCTGTTTTTTTTTTCCTTCTTTGATTTAAGTTAAAGAGGAGATATAATCCAAGGACATTTGGTCAGACCTTGGGTATCCTCTGGAACCTAGTGGTGATTGAATGATGGTGTTATTTTCCAATTATTTTTCACAGGACAACAAACTGTGTTGGTTTCACATCAAGGAGAACCCAGGAGCAATTTGTCCTTCTGTTTAACTTCAGCATCCAGACCAGAAATCTAATTTATCTACTTTGAGAAGGTATGATTGGAAGATGCCCACACGACCATTAGGGTAGTAGTAGAAGGATCTTAAAACTATTAAAATATTACATTGTAAAAATGTGGAGAAAAGTTCTAGAAATAATTTAAAAATAATTTAAAATTTTTAAGAACTAAAGGATTCCTTTTCTGGATAAAAGCAAGAGGGTAATTAAAATTTTCTCAATTACAATAAAATTAAATAAAGTAAACAAAGCACTGAGAGAAGAGTAGGGAAGTCATTGAAATATCTAGATTTATGGCTCAGTTTTTGTCATACCAATTTTTTGACCAATTTTGACTCTGTAGCTAACACTTCTGTTTCTAACATGTTTGCTGCATGTTAGTTGCAGTCAAATACATTTTAACCTGTTAGATAACTACACTTTTTTGTCAAATGACACATAAAAACGGAGGTGGGGTGGTCTAGTCTTACATTTCTTTAACGTTATAAATGATCGTCACAATCAAACCCAGAAAAGAAAGAGAGAGTCCCACGATGGAGATTGCACCCAGAGCTTCTGCATACTCGTAGTTCTCTCTGAATGACTGAAACACAGATATGATCAAAAGTCTCACTAAATATCTGTATTGTTGCAATGGTTGATGAAGAATCAACAAACTGTGGCTTCATCTTTCAGTCTGCAGATTTGTGATACTCACCCAGAGAGCAGCAAAGTTGGTGGTGTGGTTACAGAAACATTTAATTAGTCCATCTGAAGTGTTTCCTTTAGAGCAGCCACTGGTGCTCCAGTCCTTCTGACTGTAGTTCCAGAAAACGCAGGAGAAGTCGTACAGAGACGTTCCACTGATGTTCTGAAACAGCAGCGCACAGACAGCCCTTTAATTTAGATAACTTAGACTTAACGCATATTTTTAATGCAGTTTGTTTGCTTTTCTTTTGTTTTGTTAACACCATTGATATTTTTCTTACAGTATTTGTGTTTGCTTTGAATCAATTCTGATATTGTATATTTGATATTAACATGACATCATTGTATTTTAACATACAGATTGTTAAAGGTAACACATCTACAACATATTTTTTATAATAATATCCTGGCAAAAATCCTTCCACTCCATACAGAACTAACATGCATAACATGCAAACTTTTTCTGCAGTACCTACAACTTAAAGCATTTAAATCCATTCCTCACACGAAAACAAGAAAACAAAACCCCTTCTCAAAAATATACAGAACAATAGTGTGACTGGACAAGTTAGCTTTTGTGACCAATTTTACCCCATTAGCAGCAGGAAGAACTGCAGCTGTGCTGAAGATATTAAATTATAACCAGCAGACATCAGTCATTAGATTTATATATGAATGAAGATACTGGATTTCTTACTCTTGGTCTGAACAACATCTCCACATGTTGTGGCACCATGTTGGGTTCCTGCCCTCTGACGCTGGCTGACAGGACCCTTATGGTGGCCCGTCGCTTCATGTAGAGTTTTGAACGAAAGAAACGATCATTCTGATAGAGAACAAAACCCAGAGAGACGTTCAAGTCTGTCTGACGACTTCTGACATCTTCGCCTAACATGAGAGAAAAGAATCCACTGCTATTAGTAAGAACTTGTTAAAATTAGAGGATTTTTCAGCTTTAAAAAGACAGACTCACCTGGCAGGAATCGTATGTAAATGAGGGCATCAGCTATGAAACTGTTTTCCATCACGACCTGTGTTGCGTTTGTGTTCAGATGAATTCTGTTGGGCAAAAAATTCCCAGAAATCCCTGTAGTGACAAGATGACTGCATGTCAGTGAACATATTAAAAATGTACAAATTTACTGTCGGTTCTTCAATTTTAAAGTTAAAGTTCAGATTAAAATGAAAGTTAAGAACAAATTTAAGATAATTTCTTTACAACACCATTTTTTGAAAACAAGATCATTTCATTTTATTTTATCTGACTGGAGAAAGTAACTTGCTTCTAGTATCTCTTTGTAACTTTGAAATAGTCTCGAAGAATTGAACTGAGCACTACTTTTTAAATCTTGATGTATTTGACAATTTTATTGCTTTTTTTATTTTTCAGCAGAGCAATAAAGAACCACCAGCCAAGGACTTCAGCCATAAAAATATTCTTGGGAGCTGTCCCACAGAAGAGTTCAGATCATATTTATTCAATGGCAAATTTACTGGATCAAAGTGATACTATTTGACAAAAGCAGACAGAATCTCGGGTAGATTCTTAACTTAAGTTTCTGAGGACTTTATCAGTTTTCTTTTATTGTTGTTTTCTGTGTTTTGAGTCTGAAAAAATACATTATTACATGCAAATTTAGAGAGTGAGGCCAAGTTATTCACATCATTAAGTTGAGTTCAGGTTTATAATCCTCCCACAAGCTTTGAGGTCTCAAAACTATTTTGTGTTTTCAGTCACGGTAAACATGAGTCCATCACACGTGTTGAAAATACAGCAGTAAAAAGACTAAATAGTGAACAGGACACAGAGCACAACAACAGCAGCCAGTTTCAATGGTAAAACCATCAAAGGACACAAATAAAGTTGCTTTATACAGAAGATAAGAAATCACCACAGCTGGACTTTAGAACCGTCAACTGGGCAAACATGTCAACCTTGAGAGTTCACTCAAGAGTTCAACTGCTGAAAGCTCAAGTGAAGTAGAAATCATAACCTGGTTAATAAACTACAAAGTAGAAGCCAATCTGTTCTCTCCGGTGTTCAAATCTTTGCTTTTAGATCTGTCAGTTACAATATTTGATTAAACCTGCAGGTATTTGCTTTAGAATGCTTTATAATTTAATAAAAACCAGTCCACGGGATGATCACTGCTGTTCGACACAGTTTCTTACTGACCTCTGAGAGAGGTGAACTGGACTCCGTGAGTGTCTGCAGCAGGGATCTGTGCCGACTGGACCACCAAGTTCGGCTGAACCACTTGAGATTGAGATGTATTTTGACTGAGGCTGAGGTTCACTGAGAGCTGGTCCAGAGTCACCGTAAGCCTGGACATTAAAAAAAAAAAGCCCCCCCCCCCCCCCCCCCCAAAAAAAAACAAAAAACAAAAAACAACCCAACAACAAATAATAATAACACAAACAAACGCAGAAACACAAAACATTGTTTGTCTTAATCAGATTTGTAGTTTCTAATATTCAGTTGTACCAGTCCATTTTTGGCACTCCCCCTGAACTATAAGTGTCAGTTTAGAGCTTCAACTTTACCTTTATTACTTTCATCTCAAAAGGAAACTCACCTGAATAGTACAGATATTTAAGGTCTAATGAGAATATTTACAATTGGAGGTCTTTACAGTTTGAATTGGAACAGGAAAGACTAAGACTGCTGACACTCTTAAAACTGCTCTTAAATTCCTGAATCAATTATTATTCATCTGTGAGTTGGATATTTTGTCTCTAAAACAGAACAACTTTGACAACTGCCAGTTCCTGTTTATATGCTAAAATGCATCACACTTCAGAGGAATTACAAAATAGCCAATCAAACTAGGATGGTGAACATGGCAAACATTGCTTAAAATCAGCTTTTTGCCAGTGTCACAGTGAAATATTTCTTTATAATGTAGCTGCTTAGACTGGTTGTTCATCTAATATAGAAAAAAGTGAATTATCACTGAATATGAGTTAAATCTGGTTGACAGAACTTTAGGGAAATAAATACAGCTGATGTTAGCACTTTGGTCAAAGCTCCTTTGTATTTCAGTTTAACCTCAGCACTGCTAGCATGGCTGTAGTTTCATGATGAATATTTTAATGATCTTTCCCATAGTGCCACCTTTACAGCAGTTTTTAACAGTCTTAGCTTCACTGCTGATGAGCTTATTTATTTGTTTATTTACATATTTAGTTTACCCCAGAGTTGCGTTGTTTTCCTTGGTATCATCTGGTATAGTGGCGTTCAGCAGCTGACTGACTGTTGCTACTGCTGACACTCTGACACTCTGCACAGACACAAATATGAACTGAGATTAACATCTTACTTTCTTTTTTTGCCCCTTACGATTTGCTGAATGTTTGTACCTCTGTGGCGTTTGCAGACAGCAGCAGTGTGTTGACAATCTCAGCCGCAGCTGTAACATTTTCAGCCGTCAGCTCTTCTGCTTTTGATGTCAGAATCTGAGTGCTGGTCGCCAGTGTCTCTAAATCAGCTGGACTTGTAAGCTGAGGTAAGAAAGACATGATTTTACTCATCTGGTTCTTTACTGAATCTGGAATCATCTGCATGTTACCTCAGAGCTGCATTTCTACAGGATTACCTCACAGAGAAATACTCAAACTTCAGCCATATGACACTTTCAATCTTTCTTCAGAAGAAAAAAAAACTGCTGTTCTTACATTTTTTTGTATGTCGCTGAGCGTCAGGTCACACTGGAAGATCTGTGGAGGGCTGAAACCTGGTGATCCATTCATGGACAAACATCTGGCTGAAGATTTAGATTTACCAGCTGAATGGAAATGGTGATAGAAAGATAAACATCAATACACTAGAGTCTACGTGATGGAGTGATGTTGGACTGAGGGGAAGATGTGGATGACTTACTACCACTCGTTCCTACTTCACATTTTTCCTCAGAATACGCAAACCAGCCGATGGGTGTACGAGGGAACCTGAAGCCTCCTAACTGCTGCTCTTTGCAGAAGTTTTCTACGAAAAGTTTGTTAAAAAATAAATATTTTTTCCGTTTGTTTTTTTAGAATACTAGGAATTTTATTTGTTTTTAATCACAAAAGAATAAAAAGGACTTTTAAATAATGCATGCTAAACTTGATTTCAGGTTGTAGAAATCCTTACAGCTGGTACATTAGACATTTTGAGCAAATTATAGTTTTTGATCTCTGGCATTCTCTCTTTCGTTCTCAGCTGAATGTTTTTGACCCATCAGACTCTAGTCGGTAAAACTTCTTACCTTCTGAGCATGTTACTCCAGTCCATTCATCAGGACAGATGCAGACACCGTTCTCTGGTTTCCCTCCATTATCACATTTCAGGACAGTGGTGGTAGGAGGGGTAAACGTAGTTGGGGATATAGTGGTCGTAGTAGTATTAGCAGTAGCAATAGGTATAGTAGTTGAATCATAATGAGTGGTGTTTGCTGAAGGAATTGTTGTAGGATTAGGAGGTAAAGTACTGTCAGTGTATGGGCTCGTAGCATTCGTACCAATTGTAGTAGGAGTACTGTAAGTAGCAATATTTGCATCACTAGTTGGGTAGAAAGTAGCAGTGGTGTTTGTGTAAGGAGTAGTTGTATTAGTATCACTTGTAATAGTAGTCATGGGAGAATAGTGAGTAGTACTCATTTGATCAGTCATGGGGTTGGAGGTAGTATCAGCTATCTGACTAACAGTCGTATCAGGCCTGGTAAAATCTGTAGTTGTAAGAACAGGACTGGCACTAGTAGGAGGAGTTTCTGGATACTCTGGTGTTTCCAGGTCAGTGGTTAGAACTGTATCTTGTGTTGTGGTACTCAAATTAGAAGTATTAGATGAAGTGGTATTGTTAGGAACTGTTGTTATAGTAGTGATATCCCCTGGAGTTACAGTAGTAATGCTTTGTTCAGTAGTTATATTTTGTGCAGTAGTAGAATCATCAGGAACATCAGTAGGAAGTAGTGCAGTAGTAGCAGTATCAGTCGTATCAGGCCTGGTAAAATCTGTAGTTGTAAGAACAGGACTGGCACTAGTAGGAGGAGTTTCTGGATACTCTGGTGTTTCCAGGTCAGTGGTTAGAACTGTATCTTGTGTTGTGGTACTCAAATTAGAAGTATTAGATGAAGTGGTATTGTTAGGAACTGTTGTTATAGTAGTGATATCCCCTGGAGTTACAGTAGTAATGCTTTGTTCAGTAGTTATATTTTGTGCAGTAGTAGAATCATCAGGAACATCAGTAGGAAGTAGTGCAGTAGTAGCAGTATCAGTCGTATCAGGCCTGGTAAAATCTGTAGTTGTAAGAACAGGACTGGCACTAGTAGGAGGAGTTTCTGGATAATCTGGTGTTTCCAGGTCAGTGGTTAGAACTGTATCTTGTGTTGTGGTGCTCAAATTAGAAGTATTAGATGAAGTGGTATTGTTAGGAACTGTTGTTATAGTAGTGATATCCCCTGGAGTTACAGTAGTAATGCTTTGTTCAGTAGTTATATTTTGTGCAGTAGTAGAATCATCAGGAACATCAGTAGGAAGTAGTGCAGTAGTAGCAGTATCAGGGATGTCTGTTGGTGTAGTTAACCCTGCTCCAGCTGTGAAGGAGGGTAAAGGAACAGCTGTGAGAAACACCTAAGAAGGGCAATGATCAGTTAGTTCATTAAAAGCGCTATGAATGCTGATACTTAGCACGTATGGTTTTCATTATACCTGATCTTAGTATGTCATCATTAGTGTTGGGAAGGTTACTTTTAAAATGTATTCCACTACAGATTACAGAATACATGCCCCAAATATATATTTTGTAACATATTCTGTTACGTTACTCAATGAGAGTAACGTATTCTGAATACTTTGGAATACTTAATACATTATCATGCTTTATACAACTACATGAATGTACTATTGTTGTGTGATTTATTACTGATATTGAAGGTTACTCGCCATACCACTACATTTTTAAATCTTAACCTCCTAGGACCTGGCGTCCACATATGTGGACATCACATTTTCAGTTGTCTAGACCAAAGCACAAAATATCCCCTGATATCCCCTTACAAGGACATTATACTGCCACTGTTCTATCGGAATATATATATATATATATATATATATATATATATATATATATATATATATATATATATATATATATATATATATATATATATATATATATATATTGTTGAGTGTAAAAAACAAAGAATTTCCATATATACAGTGGGGAAAAAAAGTATTTAGTCAGCCACCGATTGTGCAAGTTCCCCCACTTAAAATGATGACAGAGGTCAGTAATTTGCACAAGAGGTACACTTCAACTGTGAGAGACAGAATGTGAAAAAAAAAATCCATGAATCCACATGGTAGGATTTGTAAAGAATTTATTCGTAAATCAGGGTGGAAAATAAGTATTTGGTCAATAACAAAAATACAACTCAATACTTTGTAACATAACCTTTGTTGTTTGCAAAGAAAAGCGTCTGGACTTCTTTAAGTTGCTTGAAGACGTTTCACCTCTCATCCGAGAAGCTTCTTCAGTTGTATTGTATTGTATTGTATTGTATTGTATTGTATTGTATTGTATCTTTATTTGTTTCAGACATATAAAACAAAAAACAATATATACACACTACATATATTTTCATTTACAGATACGAATATATATGTAGATATACACACACCCACACGTATGTGTTCAGATAAACAAAAAATATATAATGAAATAAAACAAAATCGTCTGACATAATGTAACAATGTTTGGTCTGAAAAGGAGTAGGAAGAAGTATGAACATACTTATTACAGTTTTTGCCCGTTGCTTGAACACTATAAACCCATGCTCAGACTAAAGTAACACAACGTGAAGCTTTTGTTACCATACCTCAAACACATGTACCCATACCTTAAACAAAAGCGCTGCTTTGCACCCCAGTACCAATTATGCAACACTCCTACTCCTTTATGCAACACACATGGTCCTGCATGCTACACTCTATTTCATACATAAGACACTTCGCTCACAAAATGAAATCTCAGGGTGCCATTCGGAAAACACATGTATCCAAAATACAAAACACATCGGATAATTGCAACCACTCAAATACACACCTGAAGGCATGTACTTGCAAAACCGAACACCAATTAGCCAACTACAAAAAGCCCTCAGCGTAGCCATTTCAAGAACTTTGCAAGCATGGATGGAGGGAGAGCAAGAGGAAGAGGAAGAGGTAGAGGAGGAGGAGGAAGAGGAGGAGAAGGCCGAAGAGGCCATGAACAGACCCATATTTCTGATGAAATAAGAGCAACTTTGGTGGACCATGTCATCAACCATGGCCTGACTATGAGGGAAGCTGGGCAGAGAGTCCACCCACATCTAAGCCGTTTCACAGTGGCATCTGTAATACGAACATTCCGACTAGAAAACAGGTATGTCTTCACCTCCATACCTTCTGCTCTACTCAGATGGTTTTATAGCACTGTTCTACAGTATATCACATTACCATATCAAGTGTACGGGGTGCTAATGCTCCTTTTGCAGCCAAAGTGGCTGATTCCTTATATTGAAGTACAGTGTTGTACAGTGGATGACACAGTACATACAGTAAAGTACTGTAAGAAAAATAAGCAAACCGATGACAATATGTGGTTGTATTCCTCCAGAATGACCCGAAGACCTTCTGGGGGAGGACGGCAACGCCTGTTCACACAACAGCAGGAACTTGCCGTTGTGGACCTAGTGAGGGCAGACAATGCCATCCGTCTCCACCAGCTACGACGGAAAATACTTGAAGACAGGCGAGTGTTCAGCAACATAAACCATGTGAGCATCACCACCATCAGACGCATCTTGGGTAAACTCAGCATCACCATGAAGCAGCTCTACAGAGTCCCATTCGAGAGGAACAGTGACAGGGTCAAAGGACTTCGAGCTGAATATGTACGGGTACGTGTAACTGTCCCTTACATTTACAATAGAGTATTGGTGAAGTCCAGTAGCAGCTGAATATGTACCATATCAGTACCACATGGATCTATTCTGAGAGCTACACAGGTACCTGTGTGATGGGGTGAGGGTGCCGTATGTGTAGCACTGTAGTACAGTGACATGTTCCCCTTTTTTTCAGAGAATCTCGGCCATGGATGGAGCTGCACAGCCTCATGAATACATTTTCATTGATGAAGCTGGATTCGACCTGAGCAAAACAAGACGACGGGGTCGTAATGTAATTGGCCAAAGGGCAATTGTGCACGTCCCAGGGCAGCGCGGGGGAAACATCACATTATGTGCCGCCATATGCCTTCGAGGGCTTCTGCACCATCATGCAATACTAGGTCCATACAATAGCCAACACATACTCACATTTCTAGATGCTCTCCATGATATAGTTGTACAGAACAGAGCAGATCAGCCCAGGTTTGTGGTGATATGGGATCATGTCAGTTTCCATCGGGCTGCTCTGGTCCAGGCCTGGTTCTCCAACCACAATCAATTTGAAATGGTATACTTGCCCCCTTACTCACCATTTTTAAACCCTATTGAGGATTTTTTTAGGCTTGGAGATGACGTGTATATGACCGCCAACCACATGCCCGCATGCCTCTTCTGCAGGCAATGGAACAGGCCTGCGGCGACATTCAGGTGACAGCAATCCATGGATGGTTTCGACATGCAAGAGGATATTTTCCCCGGTGCCCAGCGGGAGAGGACACTGCTTGCGATGTTGATGAGGTCCTGTGGCCAGACCCCAACAGACGGCGGGATCCATGAGCCCACTTATGCACAATTGTCATGGTTTTTTGTGTTTACAGTATAGTGTTTTTTCTATTGCAGTATTATTGTGTTGTGGTTTTTTTTTTTTTTTGCTTTATCTGAATTCATGGTACTGCGATGTACACTATTGAGTAGGTCTATTTGCGTTTTTGGTTGTTTGGAAATGTGTCTCCTGTAAATGTGCCTTCTGAATACACAATGGAAATCAAGGACTGCAGTGTTTTATGTAAAGAAGACTAGTGTGTTCCCCCTGATCTGTAAGTGTTTGCATATGATGCAAGTATGTGTCATTTTGTCAACAGAGTTACATTTTGACAGAGGAATGTTAGGTTTTGACAGCAGAGTTTAGGTTTAGGTTTTGGGAGTGGAGTTTCATTTTGGCACAGATGTGTATGGTATATTTCCCAGTGTTGTGTCATGTTTACTTGTGTTTAGAGTTTTGGCACAATGAGCGACGTTTTGCCAAATGTGTTCAAGCAACGGGCAAAAACTGTAATTCCTACCCCTGCTCAACATCTTATTGATCCCACATAATTCACCTAATTCCCATCATCACATACTCCACACGATACACGAGGAGAACCTATATAAACTTGGCTACCGTGATTGATATAATTTGGATATAATTTGATATTTTTCAGTTCTAAGGTCAAATGGTGGAGAGTCCCAGATATAAACCTAGTGGGAGTAACCCCCCACAGAGGGACAAAAGGACCCCCTGATGATCCTCTAATCGCCTGAGCCAAGGTGTGAAACTGGGCGTGGGTCCCAATCAGCCAGAGTTTCGGGTGTGTTCATTGTGAAACCTGGCCCCACCTTATCATGCGAATTCCTGAGGTCAGATGGCCCAGGATGTGAGTGGGCGTTAAGGCGTCTGGGAAGGGATCTCAAAACTGGATTATAGATGGCAGAGAGTTGGTGTTGTAAACCCCCGCCTCTGTTCAAAGATGGTCGCTCACAGTGGACATAGATGGCTTCTTTCACTCCTCTTTCAAACCATCTGTCCTCTCTGTCCAAAATGTGAACATTGGCATCCTCGAAAGAGTGTCCTTTATCCTTAAGATGCAGATGGACTGCTGAGTCTTGTCCTGTGGAGGTGGCTCTTCTGTGTTGTGCCATGCGCTTGTGAAGTGGCTGTTTGGTCTCTCCAATGTAGAGGTCTGAGCATTCCTCGCTGCACTGTACAGCATACACCACATTGTTAAGTTTGTGTTTTGGCGTTTTGTCTTTCGGGTGAACCAGTTTCTGTCTGAGCGTGTTGCTGGGTCTGAAATACACCGGGATGTCATGCTTGGAGAAAACTAGAACTGAAGAAGCTTCTCGGATGAGAGGTGAAACGTCTTCAAGCAACTTAAAGAAGTCCAGACGCTTTTCTTTGCAAGCTCCTTTGACTACGATGACCTGGATGACTGAGAACCTTCACAGACATAACCTTTGTTGGCAATAACAGAGGTCAAACATTTACTATAGGTCTTTACCAGGTTTGCACACACAGTAGCTGGTATTTTGGCCCATTCCTCCATGCAGATCTTCTCGAGAGCAGTGATGTTTTGGGGCTGTCGCCGAGCAACACGGACTTTCAACTCCCGCCACAGATTTTCTATGGGGTTGAGGTCTGGAGACTGGCTAGGCCACTCCAGGACTTTCAAATGCTTCTTATGGAGCCACTCCTTTGTTGCCCGGGCGGTGTGTTTTGGATCATTGTCATGTTCGAAGACCCAGCCTCGTTTCATCTTCAAAGTTCTCACTGATGGAAGGAGGTTTTGGCTCAAAATCTCACGATACATGGCCCCATTCATTCTGTCCTTAACACGGATCAGTCGTCCTGTCCCCTTGGCAGAAAAACAGCCCCATAGCATGATGTTTCCACCCCCATGCTTCACAGTAGGTATGGTGTTCTTGGGATGCAACTCAGTATTCTTCTCCCTCCAAACACGACGAGTTGAGTTTATACCAAAAAGTTCTACTTTGGTTTCATCTGACCACATGACATTCTCCCAATCCTCTGCTGTATCATCCATGTGCTCTCTGGCAAACTTCAGACGGGCCTGGACATGCACTGGCTTCAGCAGCGGAACACGTCTGGCACTGCGGGATTTGATTCCCTGCCGTTGTAGTGTGTTACTGATGGTGACCTTTGTTACTTTGGTCCCAGCTCTCTGCAGGTCATTCACCAGGTCCCCCCGTGTGGTTCTGGGATCTTTGCTCACCATTTTCATGATCATTTTGACCCCACGGGATGAGATCTTGCGTGGAGCCCCAGATCCAGGGAGATTATCAGTGGTCTTGTATGTCTTCCATTTTCTGATGATTGCTCCCACAGTTGATTTTTTCACACCAAGCTGCTTGCCTATTGTAGATTCACTCTTCCCAGTCTGGTGCAGGTCTACAATACTTTTCCTGGTGTCCTTCGAAAGCTCTTTGGTCTTGGCCATGGCGGAGTTTGGAGTCTGACTGTTTGAGGCTGTGGACAGGTGTCTTTTATACAGATGATGAGTTCAAACAGGTGCCATTCATACAGGTAACGAGTGGGGGACAGAAAAGCTTCTTACAGAAGACGTTACAGGTCTGTGAGAGCCAGAGATTTTCCTTGTTTGAGGTGACCAAATACTTATTTTCCACCCTAATTTACGAATAAATTCTTTACAAATCCTACCATGTGAATTCATGGATTTTTTTTTCCACATTCTGTCTCTCACAGTTGAAGTGTACCTCTGGTGCAAATTACTGACCTCTGTCATCATTTTAAGTGGGGGAACTTGCACAATCGGTGGCTGACTAAATACTTTTTTGCCCCACTGTATATATGGAAATTCTTTGTTTTTACACTCAACAAAAATATAAACGCAACACCTTTGTTACTGCTCCCATTCCCCATGGGATGGACGTAGAGACCTAAAATTCATTGCAGATACACAATATAACCATCCCTCCCAAACAGTGGTCACAAATCAGTCCAAATGTGTGGTAGTGGGCACATCTGCTATATTGAGATAATCCATCCCACCTCACAGGTGTGCCACATCAGGATGCTGATCTGACATCATGAGTAGTGCACAGGTGTACCTCAGACTGCCCACAACAAAAGGCCACCCTGGAATGTGCAGTTTTGTCTCACAGCAAAATGCCACAGATGCCACAAGCAATGAGGGAGCGTGCAATTGGCATGCTGACAGCAGGAATGTCAACCAGATCTGTCGCCCGTGCATTGAATGTTCATTTCTCAACCATAAGCCGTCTCCACAGGCGTTTCAGAGAATATGGCAGCACATCCAACCGGCCTCACAACCGCAGACCTCGTGTAACCACACCAGCCCAGGACCTCCACATCCAGCAGGTTCACCTCCAAGATCGTCTGAGACCAGCCACCCAGACAGCTGCTGGAACAATTGGTTTGCACAACCAAACAATTTCTGCACAAACTGTCAGAAACCGTCTCAGGGACGCTCAACTGCATGCCCGTCGTCCTCATCGGGGTCTTGACCTGACTCCAGCTCGTCGCCGTAACAGACTTGTGTGGGCAAATGCTCACATTCGATGGCGTCTGGCACGTTGGAGAGGTGTGCGCTTCACGGATGAATCATGGTTCACATTGTTCAGGGCAGATGGCAGCTGAGAATGTCCCAGTTTTTGCATGGCCAGCATACTCACCGGACATGTCACCCATTGAGCATGTTCGGGATGTGCTTGACTGGCGTATACGACAGCGTGTACCAGTTCCCACGCATATCCAACAACCTCGCACAGCCATTGAAGTGGAGTGGACCAACATTCCACAGGCCACAATTGACAATCTGATAGACTCCATGCGACGATGTGTTGCACTGCATGAGGCAAATGGTGGTCACACCAGATACTGACCGGTTCTGGGTCCCCAGACCCCCAATAGCGCAAAAAACTGCACATTCCAGGGTGGCCTTTTGTTGTGGGCAGTCTGAGGTACAGCTGTGCACTACTCATGATGTCAGATCAGCATCCTGATGTGGCACATCTGTGAGGTGGGATGGATTATCTCAATATAGCAGATGTGCCCACTACCACACATTTGGACTGATTTGTGACCACTGTTTGGGAGGGATGGTTATATTGTGTATCTGCAATGAATTTTAGGTCTCTACGTCCATCCCATGGGGAATGGGAGCAGTAACAAAGGTGTTGCGTTTATATTTTTGTTGAGTGTACATTCATCAGGTCCCAATCAGCACAAATAGCAAAGACAAATTAAAAATGCATGCCATGAAAGAGTTCGGGTCTTAGGAAATTGATATAAGGTGGACATTAGGTAAGACTGCACTTTTTGCAGCGATCTTGTATAGAAAACTATTCCGTGCGTATATAACACAGGTCTGTGGCTCCGAACCGTAGTAAAGGGACCTGGCTAATACGTCGGGTTCCGTGTTGGTCTCGTAGCCGAAAACTACCTTTACTTTGTTGTCTGGTTCAATTTTTTTTTCTTTCCCAACAGTGTCTTTATTTATTTTGAACATAGGAGTGTACATATCTATGAAACGTAACAAAACAAGTAGCTAAACTTACAGAAACTACAAGCTACACATACTGCCTTTATACACATAACACCATATAGGAGAGGATGAGAAAAAAAACAGTAAAGACAAAACAACAAAAACAACACACAAAAGCAAAACAAACAAACAAGGGAAAGACAAAAAAATAACTGTGTACATCTCCCATAAATTATGCACCCTCACAGGTATATGTTAAATGTAAATTAGAAAGTAGTTGTTCAATGTCAAGCATTAAACATATTCCCGAATGGACAGCAGAGGGCCACCTATGAATCCTTCCCAACAATTTCCACCAAGTGGGGCTAGTCTTTATTAGCAAGCAAGTTTTTGAAGGGGCCCTAGATGCTATAAAAGTATCGCCGCTTACCCCTGACTGCGTAGGTGATCTTTTCTAAGGGCAGGGTAGATGTTAACTCTGAAATCCATTTACTTCTTCTCGGTCTATCTACCTCTTTCCGAGTAATGGCAATCACTCTCTTAGCCATCAGCAGCCCTATGTCTAAAAATAAGCTATGTTTCCTTGTTATATTACAGTTAGCTGGATAGATGCCCAGCAAAAAAAGTTTTGGTTCTAAATGCAGTTTTATTTCTAATATTTCTTCAGTACATTGTTTCACTTCTTCCCAGAATTTCCTAATTTCAGGACACTGCCACAAACAATGGAGAAGTGTGCCCTTTTCCTCGTCGCATTTTATACAAACATCCGGGATGGTACTGTAGAAAGCATTAAGTTTGACTGGAGTCATATATGTACGCATTAACCAATTGTACTGCAAGAGATTTAAACGAGTGTTCACTTTTTGTGATTGTGCCCTGGCGCAAGCCCTCTCCCACTCTTCAAGGGAGATATTCTCCTGTAAGTCTTCTCTCCAGGATTCAAGCTGTCTGGGTCAACTTTGCTAGCGAGATACAGAGAGAGGCGTTGAAATGCTGCTCCAACAAACTTATTGTTTTGGAAGAAAACACAAACACAGTGTACAGTCGAGTCTTAACAGCTTACTTACAACTGGGCTCGTCAGGCACTCTTTTTGGCTGCAGTGGTTATTATTATGTTCACATGCTTCATACATGCTATGCCTGTAACACTCTGCCTATTGCCTTCCTATTAAATAATGCAGCTGTGACTGACTTTACAGTTACGTCTGTGACGATAACAGTGACTGTGACACACTGAACACACACAGTATAAGCAGAAGTCCATACACTGACCACAGCTTCAAGAACAGTATCTGTCGGAGGTCAATATTATTTCTGTATAACAAAACAATAACAACACAGTAAAATGTCTCCAGACGGGAAGACAGTATCAGCAATATAGCCTGACTTTATGTGTGGACAGATTTTACTGTTCACGTGGATCAAAAGAAATGTAAAATTAAAAAACAAAAAAATGAATAAATACCTGACCTTTCAGGGGCTCCGTATATTCTAACTAGTTTATAATACTCATTAATTTTGTATTCATTAATAATGAACTTAGACATAACACATTATCAGTATTATTCTCATATTCATGCTTATATGAAATCGATGCTTGTATTTTGTTTGAGAAGAGCAACAAAAAACAATACATTTTATCCTAAGCTGTCTGTGTAATTTAATAGATCATACATATAAACTTTACTTGAAAACTCAAAATGAGTGAGTTATTGTGCAATTATGACCTCGTGACTCAACACACTAATGGCTCTGGTAATGTCAGAAACCGAGAGGCTCAGTTTTTCTTACCCAGAATGAAAACAAGCCAAATCCAGCTGTCCATGATGATGAGCAACTGCAGATCAGGTTTCATGGGTCGTCACAGTCCAGTTTATTAAAAGTTTTAAAGATCCTGTTGCTTTGGGAGTCTGTGTGAAAACACCCAGTTCCAGTGCTTCAAAAGGAGCCACCGATAAAATAATAATGAACATCAAAGCAGCTCAAAGGTTCATTTTAACTGCTGCAGGCATCTTTCCAATGCCAAAGTTTATGGTATCTTTGTTTTATCTGACGCTTATTTCAGTTTATATTACTTGTTGGTTGCATTGTCTATTTATTAATTACTCACTTGTAAATGTTGGACTTTGAACTGCACTCAGCAGAAGAGAGCAGAGTTTTAACTGGAATGCTGAAACCACTGATGTGGTCTTATCAGCACGACAATGGGATTCTTCTCTTAGTGCCCGGTGCAGCCCACAGTAGTCATGTCTGATTCTTGAAGGCTGTGACTGAAGTTGTGAAACAACTTTAGCTTTCATTCTTTGGATGGATGTGGCAACTCCACTAGAGTGTGGTCTAGTTCACTGAAGTAATCTTCAGGGCCTTGATCTCAGTTATCTGGATCAAAATGTTTAGCTACATGTTCAAGCACCCTTTAAGCTCTATGGTGGCCATTTGTGGCCACTTCACTTTTCTTTTTTCAACCATTTTTGCTGTGTTAATGCAAATGGAATTAAACTTCCAAAGGGTCTAGATTTTTTCAGATATTTTTTTATTTTATTTTTACTTCAGCTGCTTAAATATATCAATAATATACACTATACATCAAATTGTTACTCTTGGCTCTATTGTGGCTATTTTTGGCCAGTTGAAACCCATTATAAACACTTTTTTGATTCCTTGTTATTGACAGTACTAAATCAGGCAATTTAGGTAAAATTGCTTTCATTCTAAACTTGACACATGAAAATTGTAGTTTTTAATGTTTTTTTTTGTTTTTTTTACCAAATAACATCATTTACCCATTCTTGGCCAAACAAGCAATTTCATGTAATATTCTTAGTTTCCAATAAGGAAACTGATGGCTTAACACACTCGAATAGACCAATAGAATGACACAATTTTGACATAGGTTTTATCTTAAGGATCTAATAGTTTGTGTTTGTGCATGACATGTAGCACAAACATGTATTTGCAAGATAGACTGGAATAAATTATGATGAACAAGAAGAACAACATCACACAGAGACTGCTGGTGTCTTTCTACAGAGCCTTCATCGAAAGCATACTAACGTACTGCATAGGCATATGGTACGCTAGCTGCACAGTGGCTCAGAGGAAAGCACTCCAGGGAGTAATCAACGCTGCCCAAAGGACAATCGGCTGCCCTCTCCTCAAACTGAAAGACCTACACAGTTCCCGCTGCCTCAAAAGAGCCCATAACATCAAAAAGGACACCTCACACCCTGGACACTCCATGTTCGAACTGCTGCCTTCAGGTAAACGGTATAGAACAACATACACAAGGACTAACAGACTCAAACACAGTTTCTACCCAATTGCAATATCATGTCTCAATGCTACTAAAAGTAGATGACTTTCATTGCCCCTGTTGTCATTTGTGCCCTTGATGTTGGAATGTTTTGTTTTGTTGGATGCGCTAACAAATTGACTGAGTGATTGATTGTTTGAGTGATATATCAACTAGGTCGTATGTTGAGTGTCTGTATGGGGCCTTAGGCCTGGATTGCTTGGGTGTATTTACTGTATGAGAATACTGTATTTTATATGTATTTCTATCTTTTATATCCTATCTATTATAGTTTTTAAGTATTTATCTTTCGTGATGTTGCACTGACCGGAGACATCTTTCAATTTCATTGTACTTGTGACAATGACAATAAAGAATATTCTATTCTATTCTATGATGCATCAAACATTACATAGGCTGCAGTGAATTTCTATTGATGCAGGCTATTGAGCTTTGAGGTTCCCAGTCAAACGTTGCTTTGAAGCACATGCTAAAAGCACTTTTATTGATGTATTTTTCATAAAAAGAGACCATACCCAAAATATTAACACTCAAAAGACCAAGAAAAACCAAAACTCAATCACCGGCATAGCTGGACTAGCCATCGGGCATACCGGGCATTTGCCTGGTGGGCCGCTGGTGATTTTTTGTTTTTATGGGCCGATGGATTTTTTATTTTATTTTATTTTTTTAGGAAGGTTATATATAATGAAAGGTGTTGGATTGGCCAATTGGTCATGATCGACTCTGGGCTGGACCAATTACAGCCGAGGAGGCCGGATGCACCCTCCCCCTTGTTTAGCAATCACGTGATTTTCGCGCATTGCATGCCGGGAACTCGTGGCAAAACAATCCAAGTACCGCATCAAATGCAAGCATTTGCAGCACCGCAAACGTTCATTCTCCGGTTCCAATGCCTTCTTGTTTTTTCTTTGACGCACAAAAAAGGAATGTACAAAACAAAAGGAGAACAATGCCGGTCCGTACAAAGACAGACTCGACGAAAAGACAAAGAAAAGATACGAGGAAAAATCAAAGGAGTGAAAGGGTCAGACCCTTACGAGCACACAGAGTGGACAAAGGACGTTAGCGTGCTGCCCAACTTTCACCACGCTCAGATTTATAATTATACGGTTCTTTGAGTGAGTGCATACACTCGTGAAGTTTAGTAACTTCAGATCACTGCAACAAGCCCAGGTACAGTTTACCGACGAATGGGTACAGGACCTTGAAATGCACCGTGTAGAAAGTAAAGACCATCGTACGAACAAAGGTAAGTTTACCAGTCTCACAAATCGTCGTCATAAATACACATTCGTTAACCGTTTATTAATAGGACCTTTGAGCTCAACGGTAATTAATTAGTAGTGGAAATAATTTCTGGTATGCATTACAGAAATGTAGCAGTGACAATAATATTGTATGCTGTAATCATACTGGACAATTAGTGATACAAAACAACTGTTTTATCCTGTGAATAAAAGTATATGTTTTTGTCAATGTACCATGGTAATAACAGAAGCGAAACGCAATATTGTGTCAGGACAATTCACTATTTATGCACAATAAACACAATAAACAAAGGAGCATAGTGCGACAATTTCTGTTCAGCGCCAGACTTGCTTGTAACCTATATCACCAATTATGTTAAGAAAAATGACGTATTAACTACTACAAAACTCTGACCTTTGTGGGAATGCTTGGAGCAGACTAACCTGTGAGCTGGAGTGTTCTGGGACGTTATATTTGTCAGGGTCCTGGGCCATGTGGGCCCAGTATTCTTAGTTTCTTGTATTTTTGTATTTCGTTCCTTATTTAGGCCATGTTTCCTGAGTTGTCCTGTTGTGTTGTTCCCTAAGTGTTTTCCCTTCGTGACTCTTACCCCCTGTGTGCCCCTCTGTGTATTTTTGAGCCCTCGTCTCTCTTTGTGTTTATTCCATGTTTCCCCTGACCCAGCGTTTCTAGTTCCTTGTGATGTTTGTAATATGGTACTTGTGTGATTTATTCTGTGGCTTCTAGTTTTGATCCCTTGCCCTTCATGTCTCTCTGTGTCCCCTCTGTTCTGTGTAATTGTGTGTCTTTGCATGTTTGAGTTTGTTTTCTGTCCCTCTGCATTGTGCATTATGTTCTCATGGTTGGTCTTTTGTTACTCCCTCTAGTCTAGTTTCTTGTGTTCCAAGCTGAGTATTTCCCTCCGCGTATTTTGGGTCTTAGAGTCCTCTGCCTTATGGTTTATGTCTCTGTGTTTCTTAGTTGCTTTCTTCACTGTGTCAAGTTTGCGTCTCTGTATGATACTTCCTGTTTTACTTTGATGGTCCATGTCTTATGTGAATGTGTCCTGCTTTGCTTGTCTCGTCCAGCCTGATTACTCCCATCTGTGCTCTCCTTCTGTGTCTCATTCCCTCGTTATCCCTCTGTGTATTTAAGCCCTGTGTTTCTCTGAGTCAGCGTCGCGTTGTCCCTCATGCTGTGTGTGTCTCCCCGTGTCTTCTGGTATGTGTTACAATTAGCTCTTCCCAGTTTAGTTTTGCATTGCTTTTGTATCACTGTTATCGTTTGTCACCTGTCAGTAGTGATGGGCAGATGAAGCCCCATGAAGCACTGAAGCTTTTCATCCAATTGGTTCACCCCAACGCGAAGCTTCATGAAGCTTCATTTGCTCTAACAGGACACCTACTGGACGTAAAAATAATAGCTGGCATGAATTTGAAGAGTGTGGCATTTTGCACACAGCCTGTAAATGTCAACAACAAAAGGAGTGTGTAAAACATGTATATTGTAGTGATGGCAGTATACTGTGTATATTTATAGTGGCAGTATGGGAAATGATTATTTGGAAATGCTTGAAATGGAAATGATCATTTACTGTGAGGTGAGGTATGGTTGGGGTGTGGACAGTAGTTGTGCTTTTGTAACGTTGAGGTATGGACAGCTACACACTGAGGCTTTGAGCCTCAGTCCTGCCTGTTCACATTTTATTCTGTAAAAACTAAATTTTCACTGCTTTTATGACCTTTTTAGTGGGGAGAACATAGCTAGGATTTAATGATTTAACAAATCTTTTGAATCCTTTGTCCTCCACAATGCTAAATGGCTGGGAGTCCTCAATCACCATGCTGACCAGGTCTTCATCTATTTGAGATTGTTCTCCTGAGGAAAGACAATAAAGACAAAGCACAAATATAAATATCACACACGTAACTTATAACAGCTGTATAATATTGTTATATCATTTAGTAACATTACTGCATCCTATATTATCATTGCATTTGATCGCTCACCTGGTCTTGCTCCACAATCGGTGTCCCCCTTATTCTCATGCAAAGCTCTGTAGTGCCTAAGCATGGATGAGGTGTTGTTGTTGTTATAGCCCAGCTCCCTGGCACATAGCAAACACTTCACCTTGTACAAAAGTCAAGACAGCTCAACATAAATTGTATTGCACCATCAGTATCATGAAAATACATCTTCTGTAGAAATTTACATACCTTGTTGGGAGGAATAAGATCAAAATGTTCCCACACAGGGGAGGACATCCTCCTCTTCTTAGCTGGCTCCATTCTCTCCTGACAAACTCTCACTAACCGCAACTCTCCATCAAACACCCACATTTTTGAATGAAGTCTGAGGGGTTTATATCGCTGTCATATCTCGCGGCAAAGTTCGAACCACTTAATGAACCAGTCACGTGGTACAGCCGGGCAGCGAGGCTTCGGACGTCATCATTTTGAGCTCCTCCCATAAACGAAGCAAGCCTCGATACGCGCTTCGCGGAAACGCCCCCTCCATTACTCGACACACGCTCCGAAGCCTCGATACAGAACGTCCCATCACTACCTGTCAGCGATAAAGCTGCATTTTGAGTTCAGTTCTGTTTTCCCGTGAGTTTGCGTTTGGGTCCTATTTTCCTGCCTGCCACACACCGTTACATGACAATATTTGATATATCCAGACCATCCGTCGGCTCTTACTTTGGAAACATGGCTTAAAAAAATTCTCTTCAACGACTTAATCCGATATAAAAAAATGATCTCTTTACCCGTCGGCTTCCCGTGGCTGTCATGCGACCGGCTATTGCAGTTAATAATACAACAGCTTCTTGCCATTTTTTGGGTTTCTTTTTATCGCTGTGTAACTGAGTTCAATTGAAAGCCTGCGTGCGCTAGTACCTCTTGCCACAAGTTCTCAGAATCCTTTGCGGTTTTACCCCTGAATGACGTCACATTTGATATCAAGATGGTGCCGAGTATGGCAGCCTCGTCGCGAGCTCCCCCAAGCAACGGCTTTCTTCTGTGTTTAATTTTACTTTTCCTTTATTTTTTCACGAGCAGCACTTGTCTCCTTGTGTACGACCGACAAACCTTACTGGACATAAAAGACGGTCTTTCTTATAACTTTCCGGAGTTCAAGTTTTGCAACACGGACGCTCCGTTTGCAGACCCCCATTCATCTCACCTGAGACGCCTTTGTTCTCTGGCCCTGGAGGCCGCAAACGCCGATGCAGAGGGAGAAGATCTGGCGTTCTGGTTCGACTGAGACGGCACACTTACAGACCACCATTACCCAGTTTATTACTGGCTAATGTGCAGTCTCTGGAGAACAAGCCGTGTGAGCACGGATCTCATTCCAGCGAGAGATGCGGGACTGCTGCGTGATCTGCCTCACAGAAACCTGGCTATCGGACAAAGTACCGGACTCCGCAATACAACTGCCGGGGTTCTCTGTGCACCGCGCGGACAGGTCACAGGATCTTACTGGGAAAAGCAGAGGCGGTGGTGTATGTTTCATGATCAACAACAGCTGGTGTGATTATGCGAACGTGCACCCGGTCAAATCCTTCTGCTCACCGGACCTGGAGTACCTGATGATTAAGTGCCGGCCATTCTGGCTACCGAGGGAATTTACAGCAGTGATTATTACGGCTGTTTACATTCCCCCACAAGCCGACACTGACCGTGCACTCAGGGAACTGTACAGCGCGATCAGCAGTGAGGAAACCGCACACCCAGAGGCAGCGTTTATCACAGCCGGAGACTTTAATAAGGGAAACCTGAAGAAAGTCTCACCAAAACTCCATCAACACATCCTTTTCAACACACGTGGAAACCGGCAACTCGACCACTGTTACACCTCTTTCCGGGATGCGTACAAAGCCCTCCCCCGCGCCCCATTCGGCCAATCAGATCACTGCTCCATCCTGCTCCTGCCCGCCTACAGGCAGAAGCTGAAACAGGAAGCTCCAACCCGGAGGGCGGTGCACTGTTGGACGGACCAATCGGAGTCTGCGCTGCGGGACTGTTTTGATCACGCGGACTGGGAAATGTTTCACGTGGCCGCCAGAGACATTGATGAATACACAGACTCAGTCTGTGGATTTATCAGGAAATGCGTGGAAGATGTCGTCCCATCCAGAACAGTTAAATCCTTCCCAAATCAAAAACCCTGGATTAACGGAGATGTTCGCGCGGCACGGAACACCGCCTTTGCCTCCGCAAACACATCGGACTACAAACACGGACATTACCAACTCCAGAAGACGATCAAAGCAGCCAAACGTGAGTACAGGGACAGGGTGGAGCAACAGTTTGACAACCCTCGGAGTATGTGGCAGGGACTAAACACGATCACAGACTTTAGAGGGAAAACCAGCACACCGCAGACCACGGCCTCTCTGTGTGAGGATCTAAACGTATTCTACGCTAGATTCGACGCAGCGAACACCATGAGACCGGACAGTGTGCGCACCGCGGATGACGTCAGTGCGCACACTGTGTCTGAGGAGGATGTGCGGAAGTGCTTCAGGAAGGTGAACGCGCGCAAAGCTACTGGTCCGGACGGGATTCCCGGCCGCGTCCTCAAGTCATGCGCGGCTCAGCTGGCTGGAGTGTTCACGCACATCTTCAACCTTTCCCTCTCTCTGTCTGTAGTCCCAGCCTGCTTCAAAATGGCCACCATCGTCCCTGTACCCAAATCCTCCACCATCTCCTCATTGAACGACTGGCGACCTGTAGCCCTGACCCCCATCGTAAGCAAATGCTTCGAGAAGCTGGTCAGGGACTTCATCTGCTCTGCACTACCCGACTCACTAGACCCTCTACAGTTTGCATACCGCCACAACAGGTCCACTGATGATGCCATAGCCCTGACACTACACACTGCCCTGTCACACCTGGAGAAGAGAGACACGTATGTGAGAATGCTGTTTGTAGATTACAGCTCAGCATTCAATACCATCGTTCCCTCGAAGCTGGACAGGAAACTGCAGGATCTAGGACTGAGCAGCTCCCTCTGCAGCTGGATCCTTAGCTTCCTGTCTGACAGACGCCAGGTGGTCAGACTGGGCAGCATCACCTCATCCCCCATCACACTGAACACTGGTGCTCCACAGGGGTGTGTACTGAGCCCTCTCCTGTACTCACTCTACACCTACGACTGCACAGCCACTAACAGCTCCAACATCATTGTGAAGTTTGCGGACGACACTACAGTGGTGGGTCTTATCACCAACGGTGATGAGACGGCTTACAGGGAGGAGGTCAGCGCCCTGACCCACTGGTGTCAAGACAACCATCTCACCCTCAACGTCGCAAAGACAAAGGAGTTGATAGTGGACTTCCGGAGGTGCAGAGAAGTACACACCCCCATCACCATCAACGGCGCTGCTGTGGAGAGAGTGAGCAGCTTCCGGTTCCTTGGAGTACATCTGGCTGAGGATCTTACGTGGTCAGTACACACAAACAAAACAGTGAAGAAGGCGCAGCAGCGCCTCTTCTTTCTCAGGAGACTGAAAAGATTCGGCATGAGCCCCCGCATCCTCAGGACCTTCTATCACTGTGCCATTGAGAGCATCCTCACTGGATGCATCACCACCTGGTATGGCAACAGCACCGCCTACAACTGCAAAGCTCTCCAGCGAGTAGTGCGGTGCTCTGAACGGATAATTGGAGGTGAGCTTCCCTCCCTCCAAGACATCTACAGGAAGCGCTGCCTGAGGAAAGCGGGGAGGATCATCAAGGACTCCAGTCACCCCAGCCATAAACTGTTCAGACTGCTTCCATCAGGAAGGAGGTTCTGCAGCATCCGGTCCCGTACCAGCAGACTGAGAGACAGCTTCTTCCATCAGGCCATCAGACTGCTGAACACTTCATAGACACCTCAGCTTCACTACTGGAACTTCAACATTATGCACTCCACACTGTATATAAATGCCACTTGTTTTGCACATATTCAACTCTGTATATTTTATATATTTTATTATTATTATTATTATTATTATTATTATTATTATTATTATTATTATTATTTTTTACTATTTAATTTGTAAAAATGTGTATACACACACACACACACACACACACACACACACACGTAGGAAAATATTTAGTATACACATCCAGAAATGCATACACTATTATATATTGTACATATATTTATTAGTTTCAGGTTGGCCATTCTTGTATTTTGCTCGTTTGTGTTGTTGTGTTTGCACATCTCTGTTGCTTGTGGGGCTCGCACACAAGAATTTCACTCGCATGTGCTGTGCCAGTGTGCCTGCACATGTGATGTAACAATAAAAGTGATTTGATTTGATTTGATTTGATTTTCAATCTTTATCCTGGTGGGCCGGTCTCTAGTCAAAATGCCCGGGCTGATTTTTTTTTTTTGTCCCAGTCCAGCCTTGATCACCGGACATTTTGCAGAGTTCAAACGTGCAGCTGCAGCGTGGTCTGGAGTTTATGCAGGTGCAGACAGTGCTACTTCTGTAAGTAAGCCTAACAGCTTCCAGATCATTTATTCTGACAATATGGCAAGAAGGTCATCACTGCTTCAAGCACTTTTTGTATGATCTGGTCAGAGAGCAAGGACAGCAAGCAGTTCTCTGCCCTTGAAGAAAAGACATCTGCCCAAGATAAAGAAAACGTCCTCTCCAGAAGATGAGGAGACAATCTCCAAAGAGGCTGACTACATCACCGCTGATGATGAGTACCAGCCAGTGCCTGAATCCTCTTCTTTGATGAGGGTTGGGGGGCATCCCACTACTGAAGAGAGACAGCTCTACAATCCAGTAACCCTGGTATCAAACCAGGGCTCATCCTTTATGCAGTTCCCTTCATTAGCAGCCTGAGATCTACTTTTGACTTTTTAATGACAAAGGAGATCTTTCAGCTGCTGTGCACCCTTACAAACCTGCACGGGAGGCAAAGGTGTGAGGATTGGAGGATTATAGATGAAGTGGAAATGTGAGCCTACATCAGAATAAAGCAATACATAGCATGTGGGATGACAACACTGGAAGCTCTCTGGAAGTAAAAAAGGGAAAGGGGTTCAGACTCAAACTGACAGAGGAGCTCCAAGGACAATGTCTTTACTTCGGTAACCTTGGCAGAGGAACTCCTCAGATGAAAACTGGCACAGGGGAAACAACCTAGAGCTACCTTCCCAGCTCCTTCAGTTGCAACAGAGGAATATTTTGTTGCCTGTCTTTGGCTTCACCAAAACTACCATGGTGATATCCCAAATGCCAAAGCAATGGAGGAATGTGCTTCTTTTGACCACAACACATAGGGAACCAGCAGATCCCTGTGTGTGATGGGGAATAGAGGAAGCCTGGAAGCAAGAAGCAATCCTGGACTACAGTAGGCACAAATACAGCTTGAATAACTTAGAGAGGATGTTGGCAACTCGAGTTGTTGAAGGACAACTAACTGATGGCTGCTGGCTCTTTTCTCCAATCTCCTGGATGTCTTGGGATACGATGCCTTTGTCCCATCAGAAACAATTTCACAGAAGTGGGGGAGTCCTCTACAACCTACAAATAAAGAGTGATCCCGGAAGAGCTTGGGCACATGCTGGTGACCTCAACAATTGCAAGACGGCCTTGTCCCTTGATTCTCAGCCACTTCTGCCATTGATCTCAAGATACAGTAGTCTGAACCACAGTATGACCCACACCCCATCAACAAAATGAGAAGAAGGTGCAAAAGGCGCACCTCCAAGATTGGAACAGCAGCCCCTTGCACCAGGTGTAGAAAGTGTGCCTACAAAAACCACTCTACTGTGGTTAGAACATCTTGCTGCTTGAGGATGCACACAGAAGCACACACACTGAAATAGAAATTTTGATCATTTTTGTGGGCATTTCAGTGGTTATTTGGTCATTAAATTGCCTTTCTGGCCACTAACACACGATGACCAAAAATAAATAAAAAATTAAAAAAATAAATAAAGTAAAAATAAATCATTGTTACAAGTTACTGGTACTGACCTGCAATGGTGATTACAGAAAAACTTTATTGCTATTTTCTGTAGTAATACGTATTCAAAGGTTATAAGGATATGTATGTATGTATGTATGTGTGTGTGTGTGTGTGTGTGTGTGTGTGTATGTGTATATATGTGTATATGTATATGTATGTGTATACATGTATGTGTGTATATACGTGTATAACCCTTGAAAAATATATTTACATAAGTAAATAAGAGAAAAAAACACACACAACCCATCTTTTCCAGAATAATTCAACTAATTGCTCTTTTGACCAACCTAACACAGACGTTACATGGTTTTCCTATGAAAAAGACCCTGGAAGACGTTGTATTAAAGGAAAAAAAACATGCTCCCCTTCCCACTTAAAAAAATAATAAATATTAAACTTAGGTTGGAGTTCCTGGCGCCACCAACCTAATGTTATATTAACTTTTTAATGTTGTGTACTGCAGCTCACACAAAATTAAATAAAGCAGGCTAACCTACATGAGCAAGTTCAAAACTGGATAAGATTGTTTTAGCAGTCTCTAAATTTCCCCCAAAAAAGTTGTCTTTCTTTATTCTCATTAAATGTGTATTTTTACCTGCTGCTTTAGCTGAAGCTAAATGTCCCACTGTTAGCGTGGCCAGCTTCTCAATAGTCATAGAACAGAACAGGAGGACAATGCACCACACTCGGCGGGAAAAAGACAAAGACTGTCGTTGCGCCTGTGTTCCTCGCCCCTCCCCGTGGAAAATATATATCTAAATATATATTTAAATAAGAAAAGAAAAAAAAACACACACAACCTATTTTTTTCCAGAATAATTCCGCTAATGTGTTATTTCGACCAAGCTAACACCGATTTTAAGCCCCCCCTCCCCCCCACACACACAAAAAATATATGCTCTTAAAAATTAATAAACGAGTATGTTAGGTAGGAGAGTCCTTTGCATTACCTTATTACGTCCCGTTTGCAGTTTCCACACAGAGGTCCAACAATAACAAGGTGCAAAATCTTTTGTCCTCTCGAGCATATCGTAACGAAGAGTTAACAAAGTTGGCCTGTCTTTCCTTTCCTGTCAATCACTGGATCACAGGTCATGTCAGTCAGGATATGGAGTGGTGGTTGGTAGAGGTAGGTGGGTGGGCGGGGCCAGCATGCATTCAGGGTGTGTTTCACTAAGTTTGGTTGACTAGTTCCCAGAAGAGTTCTGTACATGTTGCACGTTCAGTAAATGAGCAATTCAGTTACTGCTCGACTGAGAAGCCTCCGCCAAATTATAACAATATTCTCCACTGACTGAAGTTCGCCTTTGGCAACGCAGTGGCAAGCACACATTTGCAGCAGCTGTGCATGTGCATACAACTGCATGCAGCAGATTAGATGATCAGAATTCTTGAACCTTACACACAGGCAAGTCCCCTAAAAAGTCAAAACCATAATACTTTCACTGGTATCATACTGACAAATGGCATAGGTTGGAGGAAAATCTGGAAGTGGTTGGCAGTGAAAGAGTTTAAATGTAATGCACTATTGCAACCAACCACTGAAAGAGTAAAAATACACAAACAGTATGATGAACCATTCAAATCACATAATACAGTAGCACTACTGCCAAAGTGTTAACGGTAGGTATAACTACTACCGCAATTTTAAAAAATACAGTAAGTAGATGTAAATAACCTTAATATACCCATAATGCAAAGCAAATTACAGTAATTAACTGTAGAAATGTTTTCAGGTAAGTTACTGGGCATTTTGTGGTATTTTACTGTGAAAAATACAGCAAAGGTTAACAGTGATATGTATGTATGTATGTATGTATGTATATATGTGTTACGCCCCAGTCTAGGGGTACAGGAACGCAACACAAGTTTGAAAGAAATGCCCCGCCCTGGTCCCCAAAACCATACACAAAGGGAAACCAATTTCTTAGTGAATCGTGATTTATTTTTCTCCACTGCAAAAATGAAGCTCCGGGGTGAACAAAGGCCAAAATAACAAACAAAACAAGCTAAGTCAGGAGGAGGTGCTATCTACAACCCTATGTGAAATCAAATCAAACAAAAGACAAGCGCTACACCTAACTCCCTAACTGAAATAAACAGGAGAAAACAGTGCAAGGAAAAACAATAAGGCAGCTCACCCCTTCTGTTGCAGTGCTATTTACAAGGCTATTTACAATGAAAACTAATGTACACACTATATACAAAACTCCAAAAAAGTCGCACAAAGTCACAGGCACAAAAGTCTCAGGTTTTGGAGGCCAGGGTCAGGTCTGCTGCTGCTGTCAGTGGCTGCCCCGGGACAACTGCTGGTGAGGGATTTGAATGAAGATCACATGGCCAGGGGACCAATCAGCAGCCGTCAGCTCATCCACTCCGGGACCTGCAAAGACTTAAAGGCACAGACAACAACAGCCACCAAAACAGATTATGGACAGGGCCATAACACCCCCCTTCCCAAGACCAAACATCTCCCCTAAAGATGTTTGGCGCTTAGGGGTTCCGAAAACCACGTGACAGCGCATCTGCCAGTACATTCTCTGTCCCTTTTTTGTGATGGATCTCCAGATTGAAATCTTGTACTAAGAGGGACCATCTCATGAGCCTTTGGTTGGAATTTTGCATTCGGGTCAAAAACACGAGGGGGTTGTGGTCTGTGTAAACAATGACGGGTGCTGAACTGGAACCGACATAGACCTCGAAATGCTGTAGAGCAAGCAATAGAGAGAGAGCTTCTTTTTCAATGGTGCTGTATTTCTGTTGGTGGGAGTTGAATTTTTTCGAAAAGTAACCAATTGGGTGATCAACACCCTGCCTATCCTCCTGCAACAGTACCGCACCTGCACCGTTGGCGCTGGCATCCACCTCAAGTTTAAACGGATGTGTGAAAACAGGAGCGGCAAGTACTGGTGTGCTGCAGAGGAGAGCTTTGGCAGACTCAAAAGCATTCTGGCATGTGGGGGACCATACAAATGGTTTTGACACACTTGTGAGACTGGTGAGAGGTGCAACTACATCTGCAAAATTCTTACAGAAGCCACGATAATAGCCGGCCATACCAAGGAACCGGCGAAGCTCACGTCTAGTGCGAGGCACAGGGAAATCTAGGATAGCCTGGATTTTAGCCAGCAGGGGGCGCACCTGTCCCTGACCCACCTGCTTCCCTAGATAAGTCACAGTGGCCTTACCAAAGTCACATTTGGCAAGATTTAGGGTAAGGGATGCCTCTTGTAATCTTTCAAAAATCTCCGTGAGTGTTCCAAGGTGATCTGACCAAGTCTCTGAATAGGCTACAATGTCGTCTAAGTACACTTCACAGTTTGTGACACCACCTAAGACAATGTGCATAAGGCGTTGGAATGTGGCAGGGGCATTTCGAAGGCCAAAAGGCATGACGGTGTATTGGAGGAAGTGGTCAGGAGTGACAAAAGCAGAAATTTCAGATGCACGCGGAGTGAGGGGAACTTGCCAATAACCCTTTAATAAGTCCAGTTTGGTGACAAACTTTGCGGAGCCAACCCTGTCAACACAATCTTCCATGCGGGGAAGAGGGTAGGAGTCGGGTTTGGTCACACTGTTCACTTTTCGAAAATCACTACAAAAACGTGGAGTTTTGTCTTCCTTCGGCACAAGAAGGCATGGGGAACTCCAGGCACTCGAACTAGGGACAGCAAGACCATTTTCCAGCAAGTAGGAAACTTCTTGCTGAAAAAGTGCACGTTTGGTAGGGTTCACACGATAAGCGTGTTGTTTGATCGGAGGGTGGTCACCTACATCTATGTCATGTTCGAGGACAGTAGTGCGAGACGGAGTGTCAGCAAACAGAGATGGGTAAGTATTGATCAGAGAACACACATCGGTCTGGGCAGCCTCATCTAAATGTCTTAGGTGAGATTTCAAATTATCCAATATTTCAGAGTTTCTGAGTCGGGAGCAACCCTCAGCACAAACGAAAGCTAAGCCATCACTTTCTGGGCTATACTGAGACGGAGATGCTGGCACAACTACCGACACGGCAGACAGCGCAGCGGGGGATGAGGAGGAGTTTACACCTGCATCACGAACAAAATAAGGCTTCATCAGATTAACATGACACACACGACGCTTTCTCCTACGGTCTGGGGTACCTATAACATAATCTGTGTCACTCAGTTTCTCTTGGACAGTATAGGGCCCACAGAACTTTGCCTGGAGAGAGGATCCAGGAACGGGTAGGAGAGTCAACACTTTGTCACCCACTTCAAATTTTCTCTGCATGGACTTTTTGTCGAATTTCCTTTTCATTTTTTCCTGAGACGCGGAAAGAGCCTCGCGTGCAATTTTGCATGCTTTATGCAGACGCTCCCTAAAACAACTTACGTAATCTAATACGTTCTGCTCGGGGGTAGCTGTGTCGGACAGATATCTCTCTTTAAGCAGCCGTAGGGGACCACGCACTGTGTGTCCAAACACCAGCTCTGCGGGACTGAAACCCGTGGACTCCTGCACACTCTCCCTCACCGCTAGAAGGAGAAGTGGCAGACCTTCGTCCCACTCTCTTCCTGACTCGAGGCAGAACTTCCTCATCATGGCTTTTAAAGTCTGGTGGAAACGCTCAAGAGCACCCTGTGATTCGGGGTGATATGCACTGGATTTTTGATGCTTGATGGATAGCGATTTTAAGACCTGAGCGAATATCTTGGACATGAAGTTAGACCCTTGGTCTGTTTGAACTGATTTAGGCAAACCGAAAAGGGAGAAAAAGTTTACTAATGCTCTGACAATGGCTTTGACTTTGATAGTGCGTAACGGAATAGCCTCGGGGAAGCGTGTGGCGGCGCACATTAAAGTCAAGAGGTACTGATGTCCTGACTTGGTTTTTGGAAGCGGACCTACACAATCGATGATTATGTGCTCAAATGGTTCGCCTAAAGCTGGGATTGGATGCAATGGAGCAGGAGGAATAACCTGGTTGGGTTTTCCGCTGACCTGGCAAACGTGGCAAGAGCGGCAATATTTGGTCACATCAGTCTTCAAACCTGGCCAGAAAAAGTGACGCAGAATACGAAGGTAGGTCTTCCTAATTCCTAAATGTCCAGAGAAACTGTCATGTGCTAGGCTGAGTACTTGGTGTCGGAAATTTTGCGGTACAACTGCTTGTTGAAATACGTTCCAGCCAAGATCACTAGAGGAGGGAGGATGCCATTTGCGCATTAACACATCATTTTCAATGCTGTAGACACGGGGATTCTGATCGCTTGAATTTGCGGCAAGTAAACATTTGGCCAAAGTCGGGTCATTCTGTTGCGCATGAATGAAATCTGTTTTGTTTACCTCAAAAGACAGGTCAGGTGTAGCGGGTAGCAGTTTATCAGACACACATTTTTCAGCTTTTTCCACAGGCAGTTCAGCTTTCTCAGGAACAGCTTCAGAACATAGAAAAGAGTCAGACAAGTCAACATCACCATATTTACGCTTGTGGGCGCGTGTGACAACACAGGCAGGAAAAACAGAGGGCAGACTGTCAGCAGCAGGCTCGGAAACAAAATCAAAATCATCGACGGGGTTTTCAATTACTTCAGGGATCGGGAAAACTTTCCCATTGGCTAGATCATTCCCCAGAATCATAGTAACCCCCTGCACGGGCAAGCGAGCGCGCACCCCAACTGTTACCGGGCCCGAAACGAGAGGCGACTGTAGGAAGACTCTGTGCAGCGGAGCTCGTAACACACTCATTTTCACTCCCCACACGAGAGCATCAGCACCACAAAACGAGTTACTTGAGAAAGGCAACGCGCTTTCCAAAATGAGAGACTGGGCAGCCCCAGTGTCGCGCAAAATTACAATCGGCACGCGATCCTCCTCTATTCCAGTCAGTGAGGCGAACCCTTGTGAAATGAATGGTCGGTAACTGCTGTCAAGACTGTCATTTCCTGGTTCATCACTGACGGGATTAGGAGTAGCAACCGATTGAACAAAACCAATGCTTTTTGGCTTTTTCCATGTGTGAGTTTGCTCTTTGCGACGGACAACTGGCAATGAGATGGCCAGTATCATGGCAATAAAAGCATTCTCGGACAGTCATGGGGACCTGATCAGGGCGCGTTTGACGCTTAGGAGAAACCCTCAAACTCCTCGCAGGTTTCGACAACGGGGCACATTCACGGCGCACAGCTGAAAACGCAACGCGATGGGTCAACACAAACTCATCTGCGAGAACAGCAGCTTTAGACAACGAATCCACCTTTTGCTCATTGATATATACAACAACATTCTCTGGAAGACACGTTTTGAATTCCTCCAGCAGGACCAATTCTCTTAGCTGAGCAAAGTCCTTCACTTTACTTGCAGCTAACCACTTATCAAACAAGAGAGTCTTCTCCCTGGCAAACTCTACATGTGTTTGGTTGGCAGATTTTTCACACGACCGAAACCTCTGGCGATATGCCTCTGGAACTAGCTCATAAGCCCTTAAAATAGTGGATTTCACAATTTCATAATCCAGGCTGTCATCAATAGACAAGCTCGCACACACTTCCTGTGCTTTCCCCACCAATTTACACTGCAGCAACAAACTCCACACATCCTTGGGCCATTTCAAAGTGGTTGCGATGCGTTCAAAGGCATTAAAGTAAGAGTCAACTTCACTTTCTCTGAAAGGTGGCACTAAAGCAATTTGCCTGCTTGCATCAAATTGGTCAGAGGAGAACGAATCAGAAGATTTATTCACAATTTTACTCACTGGGGTAGAGGTAACATTGCGCTGCCGGGAAGGATCCAGCTCCATAGCCCTTATGCGGAGATGCATAAGCTCAACTTCTTTGGACTTAGTCGCAAGCTCCACCTCTTTCAGGCGAAGGGCGAGCCCAAGATCCTCCGTAACCAATCCTGTTGATTGTCCGGCTGGGCTAACGTTTGGGATCTGAATGGCAGCAGGAGCCTCCGCCCCTGGCGACACCCGTCCACTGGGAGCTTTTGGGATGGTTGCAGCAGCTTCTGCTCCCGCATCCACCACCAAACCTCCAGTCGCCTCAACCGGCCGAGGTTTCGACTCCGCAAAAACCCCCTTATCCACCAGCTGAGCTGTCAGGCACTGCTTAATTTCTGCCTTTTTAGCATGTAAAGGCACACTAACATTAAACAAATCTGCCACCAACAACAAATCCGCCTTTGTGCATCGATCCAACTTATCCACGGTGGGTTGTAGTGCAAAATCATCCACATCAAAAGTCATTGTGACTAGATCACCCCCAACACTACAAGAAAACTGCCAACCAAAAACTGCAGACAACCCACAAAATACAATGAGCAAAAAGGATGGCAAAAGAAAAAAAAAGGACGAGCCCCCACTTTATGTTACGCCCCAGTCTAGGGGTACAGGAACGCAACACAAGTTTGAAAGAAATGCCCCGCCCTGGTCCCCAAAACCATACACAAAGGGAAACCAATTTCTTAGTGAATCGTGATTTATTTTTCTCCACTGCAAAAATGAAGCTCCGGGGTGAACAAAGGCCAAAATAACAAACAAAACAAGCTAAGTCAGGAGGAGGTGCTATCTACAACCCTATGTGAAATCAAATCAAACAAAAGACAAGCGCTACACCTAACTCCCTAACTGAAATAAACAGGAGAAAACAGTGCAAGGAAAAACAATAAGGCAGCTCACCCCTTCTGTTGCAGTGCTATTTACAAGGCTATTTACAATGAAAACTAATGTACACACTATATACAAAACTCCAAAAAAGTCGCACAAAGTCACAGGCACAAAAGTCTCAGGTTTTGGAGGCCAGGGTCAGGTCTGCTGCTGCTGTCAGTGGCTGCCCCGGGACAACTGCTGGTGAGGGATTTGAATGAAGATCACATGGCCAGGGGACCAATCAGCAGCCGTCAGCTCATCCACTCCGGGACCTGCAAAGACTTAAAGGCACAGACAACAACAGCCACCAAAACAGATTATGGACAGGGCCATAACAATATGTATATATATGTATATGTATGTATGTATATATATATATGTATGTATGTATATATATATATATATATATGTATATATATATATATATATGTATATATATATATATATATATGTATATATATGTATATATATACCCCCCCCCCCCACCCAGCACGCCCCTGCGGGCGGTTTATCCTTCAAGCTCGGGTCCTCTACCAGAGGCCTGGGAGCTTGAGGGTCCTGCGCAGTATCTTAGCTGTTCCCAGGACTGCGCTCTTCTGGACAGAGATCTCCGATGTTTTTCCCGGGATCTGCTGGAGCCACTCGCCTAGCTTGGGAGTCACCGCACCTAGTGCTCCGATTACCACGGGGACCACCGTTACCTTCACCCTCCACATCCTCTCGAGCTCTTCTCTGAGCCCTTGGTATTTCTCCAGCTTCTCGTGTTCCTTCTTCCTGATATTGCTGTCATTCGGAACCGCTACATCGATCACTACGGCCGTCTTCTTCTGTTTGTCTACCACCACTATGTCCGGTTGGTTAGCCACCACCATTTTGTCCGTCTGTATCTGGAAGTCCCACAGGATCTTAGCTCGGTCATTCTCCACCACCCTTGGGGGCATCTCCCATTTTGACCTCGGGACTTCTAGGTTATACTCGGCACAGATGTTCCTGTACACTATGCCGGCCACTTGGTTATGGCGTTCCATGTATGCCTTGCCTGCTAGCATCTTGCACCCTGCTGTTATGTGCTGGATAGTCTCTGGGGCATCTTTACACAGCCTGCACCTGGGGTCTTGCCTGGTGTGATAGACCCCAGCCTCTATGGATCTTGTACTCAGAGCTTGTTCTTGTGCTGCCATGATTAGTGCCTCTGTGCTGTCTTTCAGTCCAGCTTTGTCCAGCCACTGGTAGGATTTCTGGATATCAGCCACCTCCTCTATCTGCCGGTGGTACATACCGTGCAGGGGCCTGTCCTTCCATGATGGTTCCTCGTCTCCCTCCTCTTTCTTGGGTTTCTGCTGCCTGAGGTATTCACTGAGCACTCGGTCAGTTGGGGCCATCTTCCCAATGTATTCTTGGATGTTCCTTGTCTCATCCTGGACTGTGGTGCTGACACTCACCAGTCCCCGGCCCCCTTCCTTCCGCTTAGCGTACAGCCTCAGGGTGCTGGACTTGGGGTGAAACCCTCCATGCATGGTCAGGAGCTTTCTTGTCTTTATGTCAGTGGCTTCTATCTCCTCCTTTGGCCAGCTTATTACCCCAGCAGGGTACCTGATCACGGGCAGGGCGTATGTGTTGATGGCCCGGATCTTGTATATATATATATATATATGTGCTTTCCCCACATATATATATATATGTATATATATATATATGTATATATATATGTATATATATATATATATGTATATATATATATATATATATATATATGTATATATATATATATATATATATGTATATATGTATATATATATATATATGTATGTATATATGTATATATATATATATATGTATGTATATATGTATATATATATATATATGTATGTATATATGTATATATATATATATATGTATATATGTATATATATATATATGTATATATATATATATATATATGGCCCCAACTGACCGAGTGCTCAGTGAATACCTCAGGCAGCAGAAACCCAAGAAAGAGGAGGGAGACGAGGAACCATCATGGAAGGACAGGCCCCTGCACGGTATGTACCACCGGCAGATAGAGGAGGTGGCTGATATCCAGAAATCCTACCAGTGGCTGGACAAAGCTGGACTGAAAGACAGCACAGAAGCACTAATCATGGCAGCACAAGAACAAGCTCTGAGCACAAGATCCATAGAGGCTGGGGTCTATCACACCAGGCAAGACCCCAGGTGCAGGCTGTGTAAAGATGCCCCAGAGACAATCCAGCACATAACAGCAGGGTGCAAGATGCTAGCAGGCAAGGCATACATGGAACGCCATAACCAAGTGGCCGGCATAGTGTACAGGAACATCTGTGCCGAGTATAACCTGGAAGTCCCGAGGTCAAAATGGGAGATGCTCCCAAGGGTGGTGGAGAATGACCGAGCTAAGATCCTGTGGGACTTCCAGATACAGACGGACAAAATGGTGGTGGCTAACCAACCGGACATAGTGGTGGTAGACAAACAGAAGAAGACGGTCGTAGTGATCGATGTAGCAGTTCCGAATGACAGCAATATCAGGAAGAAGGAACACGAGAAGCTGGAGAAATACCAAGGGCTCAGAGAAGAGCTCGAGAGGATGTGGAGGGTGAAGGTAACGGTGGTCCCCGTGGTAATCGGAGCACTAGGTGCGGTGACTCCCAAGCTAGGCGAGTGGCTCCAGCAGATCCCGGGAACAACATCGGAGATCTCTGTCCAGAAGAGCGCAGTCCTGGGAACAGCTAAGATACTGCGCAGGACCCTCAAGCTCCCAGGCCTCTGGTAGAGGACCCGAGCTTGAAGGATAAACCGCCCGCAGGGGCGTGCTGGGTGTTTTATATATGTATATATATAGGATCGCAAGTTCGATTCCTGCCTGGGGCGTCTGTATCCAGTAAGGGTCCTAAGGCTAGACCCCCTATGCTAAGCGAGCCTACCGCAGACATGAGCGAGACAGATAAATATGAAGGCATGTCGCCCGGATCAACAAGGTCCGCGTCAGGTGTTGAGGAACCAGGGCACCCTGACGAGAAGTGGGCTACTGGAACAAGAAGGCATCGGTGGGCAAGAGATGAAAACAGGGCGTTGTTGGAATGCTACTACGCAAGTAACCCCGGCGGAAGGGGCTACATGAATATCGGAGCACTAGGTGCGGTGACTCCCAAGCTAGGCGAGTGGCTCCAGCAGATCCCGGGAATAACATCGGAGATCTCTGTCCAGAAGAGCGCAGTCCTGGGAACAGCTAAGATACTGCGCAGGACCCTCAAGCTCCCAGGCCTCTGGTAGAGGACCCGAGCTTGAAGGATAAACCGCCCGCAGGGGCGTGCTGGGTGATATGTATATATATATATGTATGTATATATATATATATATATGTATGTATATATATATATATATATGTATGTATATATATATATATATATATACTGGTTCGGTCATTCGACGCAGACTCAAACATCATGGCGGACGAAGTTGAGCAGCAACCAACTACAAACACAGTTGAGGAGCCACTTGATCTGATCAGGCTCAGTCTAGATGAGCGAATCTACGTCAAGATGAGGAATGACCGCGAGCTCAGAGGCCGACTTCATGCTTACGATCAGCACTTGAACATGATCCTTGGTGATGTGGAGGAGACTGTGACGACAGTGGAGATCGATGAGGAGACTTATGAAGAACTCTACAAGTCTACCAAGAGAAACATCCCCATGCTGTTTGTGAGAGGTGACGGCGTTGTCCTTGTAGCTCCACCTCTCAGGGTGGGCTAACTTCGATTACATCCCGGTGTGAAGCAGGGTTTGCTCAAGTACAATTTCAGCCCACAGAAGAGATAAAATCTCTTTTTTTGTCAACATCATCCACTCACATGAGACAAATGATTAATTTTTGTTTTGTTGTCAGATGTAAAACATGTCGATGGAAAGAAGAGAGAACTTTTGTAAGTCAGTGTTTAATAGGTGTTATTTTGGCAAGTTGCCATTTTTCAAGCCACATTTTCATTTAACAGGATATTTAGGCTATTTCAGAACATTAGATCAGGTAAAAAGTCCATTTTAAGTTCCAAAGCTAAGAATACTCATTATGTTTAAACATAATCGCATCATTTTAGTTATCTGTGACTGTATGTGCTCTTTGTTTAAAAAGGCTCACCAAACGTACCGCTTCTTGCGACCCTGTTGACCATTTTGAATGAAACGCTTGATTGTTCGATGATCACGCTTCAGAAGCTTTGCAATTTTGAGACTGCTGCACCCCTCTGCAAGATATCTCACTATTTTTGACTTTTCTGAGCCTGTCAAGTCCTTCTTTTGACCCATTTTGCCAAAGGAAAGGACGTTGCCTAATAATTATGCACACCTGATATAGGGTGTTGATGTCATTAGACCACACCCCTTCTCATTACAGAGATGCACATCACCTAATATGCTTAATTGGTAGTAGGCTTTCGAGCCTATACAGCTTGGAGTAAGACAACATGCATGAAGAGGATGACGTGGACAAAATACTCAGTTGCCTAATAATTCTGCACTCCCTGTATTTCAAAATAATAAATTTTCAGAAAACACTAAAAGTTGATTGTCTTCCAATATTCTAACATAATTAGAAAAATTAGACTTTGTAAGTACATATTCTTACAGTCCTAATGCCAATATGATTCTTCATAAGTCCTGCTTTGAAATACTGAACTTTAAAATTTACCTGATGAAAGGTAATTTATAGTGGCACTCTGTCAGGATAATTCTGACTATATGATCACTCTATTAATCTGAATCCTTCTGAAATGTGCTGTGAATGCATGCTGATGCAACTCACTGTGGGAAAGCTGTTAATAAAATGAATCTGTGACACATGCAACACATTCACAGAGGAAGAGGACACAAAGGGAGGACACGCAGAGGCTGTGTTAAAGTCAAAAATCCAACTCTTTAGTCAAAAACAGGCGGTGGTTACAAACAGGAAGACAAGCAGTCCATCAAACAGTCTACAGGGTCAAACATACTGGGAATTCAAACAGCAGTAAAAAATAATTGGACACTGAAAAACTTGAAACAATGTGTGACGCAATAAAAGGAAGCAGCGCAGTATATTCACTGAATTATCATCAATTACAAAAGGGAAAAACAACGATTTCTAAGGATTATTTCCTTAATTGCAGTTAGAGTGTGGCTGGTAAAGATGGAAACATACAGAATGTAAACTGTGTGAGTTTGGTGAACTTTGTTAGTAACAGATGAGGTAAAAAAAAAAAAAAAAGAGAGAGACAAAAACTCAGTATGCATTAGAAAGCATCTAAACATTCTGGTCGTGGATTTTTACAGTCTTATTTCCGCGTGCTGTCATCATTATAATCATCATGATCAATGGCGAGGTCCTGAGGTGGGCGGGACTGACTCTGGTAATGTCACCATGAAGGAACAGCGTCTGGCACGTGTTGGTGAAACATCTCAGTACACTGGTGTAGTTTCCTCTCCAGCTGTTTGACATTTGACACTTCAACATTAAGGGGAAGAAGAAGAAACAGTGTTAGGTCAGGTGACCACATGGTTTCTAAAGTAACTGACAGGAAGTAACCAGGCCATTAGAAATGGATGGCATATGTTTAGAGTTACTGTAGTTAGGTAACTCTACTTACCAAAAGCAGCAGCACACAGATGAAGGATCAGATGCTGAATGTTGCAGGAACATGCTCATGTGTGGTGGTCATTCAATGCTGCTCCGGCAGGTTACACAGTCCAATAGTGATATCCTGCCCATCTGAGAGTTTGAAAACACACATGCAAAGATTTATTTGTATTGCAGTCAAAGTGGGATGTTCATTTTTGTCCTTTAGAAATGTTTGTGTATTTGAAAACACTATCGTTTAAGGATGGCTCAGATCGTCTCTCTCTAAGAGTGTCTCCTTTAAAGGGGAGTCAAGTTTATCCACTGATCCACGTCACTTTACCTGGATGTTTTCTTTGAAGCTGGATGATGACTCCTCTCTCCTCCACTCAGAAGCACTCCTAAAATAACCAAGCAAATAAATAATATTGAAGATTTACTCACAACATTACAAAGTCAGCAAAAACATCTCCTTTTGATTCCATTTCTCCATTCCTGCTGAACATCAGGCAACAAATATCCCAGTAAATCATAGTAAAATGTAAAGCACATACAATACAATACAATTTTATTTATATAGAACATTTAAAAACCACAGGTATGCCAAAGTGCTTCACAGAACGAGTTAAGAGCAATAATAAATACAAATAAAATACACTAACAGGCCGGAGACATAACTAACCAATAATACACCAGGCATAGTAGGCACAACCCAAAAGGCTGAATGTTAAAACGTTTGAAACATTAATAAAGCAAAAAAGGTAAGTTACAGTACACTTAAAAGTGCGAGGTCTAGGAGGTTGGGAAAGCAAGGCTAAATAAATATGTTTTTAATCAAGATTTAAAAGAATGAATTGAATCAGATGCACGAATAGCTTGAGGGAGGTTATTCGCGGTCACCTCTGGTCTTAAGCCGAGATCTAGGTCGCACCAGGAGCATTTGGCTTGCTGCTCTAATCATACTATGTACAACATGTGCCTGTATAAAGAACATTCAAGTCTAAAACTGACAACTATTTTAGCTGTGTACGGTTTATTTGCAGCCTCCAATGAAAGATCATAATTGTCATTTTCTCTGCCTTGTCTAACCTCTGCAGAGCCCCTCTGTCAAGAAAAACATATCTGTAAGCATAAAAAAATATATACATTTCATAACACTGCACTGGACAAACCTCAGTCAGTTGATTTCCTCTGTGCAGTGCAGACGAGCATCAGTCAGCAAGTCAAGGTGGTGAGATGGACTCGTGTCCTTTGTGACTCTGCTAGTTCTTCTGAGGAAACACCACCGTCTCTCCACACCATCATCATCTGTGAGCACAAACTGCTGCTCTGCCAGCATGTAGGAAATCACACACACAGGGGTGAAGAAACATTAGAGCTCGAGTTGGGATACTTTAGATCTAAATAGATCAAACTAGCTCTTAGTTTCAGCAATCAGTGAACAGACAAACAATGATACCATACTGATTCTGTATGAATACAATATAGTATTTTCAATTCAGAAAAAAATGAATTACAAAAAATAAGATTGTATATTATTTAAAATATTCTGCAACCATGACCAAAGTCAGAATCATCATTACAGTACTGTGGACTGCTGTCTCAGTCCTATAGCGTTCTGCAACTACAACTAACCTGAGGCGGCTTGGATTTGGCTGCAGGTGCCCCTGTACATCCTTCTCAGCAGCACACATGTGGGTACCATTTAATCCCACTTCTTCCTGAGCTTTGCTTCATCACAAGACTAAAGGTAGCATCCCGTGTCACAGTCTTATCATCATCCAATTGGAGAAGAAACATTTACGCGCCTCCTGGTTTTGTTTTCTGATCCTGCAAAAAGACTGAGGACAACAAAGCCCAGAGAACACGAGATACACAACATCCAACATTCAGACTCAACAGCCTCCATAAATGAAGAGCACCATGTTTGTTCAGTTATACTAGATATGAGCATACTTCACATTATTGTGTATGAATAATAATGAGGAGGCAAACTTTGAAGATGCAGAGCATGATGTCCCATCATCAGACTGTAAACAAACATCCACCAGGCTTCTTTGTTGGCAGAGGTGATGATTCTCCCATCAGGGATCAGTAGCGTGTGTTAACCTGTGGTATAAGCAGCTGTCACTGAAATATTACTGTTTCAGATAAGAAATCTAGCACATAAAAGCCAGGGTGGGAGGGATCTCTGCAAACGGACTTACCTCTGCAAGTGTGAAGCTCAACAAAAAACTGACTCTCCAGTCACAGACAAACAAAAAACTCCAGCTGGGAGATAGAAAACGCTGTCTGGGTCTTGCTGGATGTTGCTGGTCAGAGTCCACACATTAGCAGAGTGCTTCTTGGTCCCACTGACCCATATGGACAGTGACTGTGGAGAACTGTTCTGGCAAATGGAAAAGAGAATTAAAATGACAAAAAGTCAAACAGGATTTCCATAAAGACTCTTTGAGCCAGCAATCAAAAGATAATTTGTTCATATTTCAATTAAATATGAATATGTTGCTTAACTGTAAGCAGTTAAGATCTGACAGGTAAACATAGAATTAATCTCAGGTAGGGCTGCTGAATTAATCGAATTTTAATCACAATTACGATCTGGGCTTTCAACGATCATTAAAAATGACTGAGCCGATTATTAGCCCCTCCCTCATGCTTTACTCTCGCGCTGCTCCGTGTGGTAAATCAAGCGCACCGCTCTCCATTTCGAACACACGTCTGAAGAGGACCCGAGGGAAGCTCGGAAAGCTAAGCAGAAGTTATTTGGAGAGGAGAGTGACTGCAGTTGGTTGAAAAGAGAGGTAAAAAAAACTTCAGTGGTGTGGAAACATTGTGGGTTCGCGGAGTCAGACGTGGATCAAGTAGACACAGTGTGTAAACTTTGCTACGGTGTAGTAGCTGCACCACCAACCCGTTCTCACTCCCAAAGCGTAACATTTTACGCTAGGTGACAAATCGTCACCATATTACGTTTTCGGCTACCCACCACGTTCCTAAATGACGACCTCGGAAAAAGAGGAAATATGAGAACCGTCTGGACTGAACCTACACATGTTCGCTCTTTTTCTTCAAATCGCTTAGAAACACGCTATTTAACATCATTAAAGTCCTGGTTAAGGTCAGGAATAAGGTTATGGTCAGGGCTAGGGATAAGGTTAGGTTTAGGGCTGGAATACAGGGCTGGAACGTCTACTACCGCGGGAGCGTCATTGCACTGGATTCCAGCCATAACCCGCCGCGTACCATAAGAACGCCGAAGGTCTCCTTTCGCGTTCCTCAGGAACGCCGCGGGACGTGACAAAACGTCGGCATGTTACGCCTCGGGAGTGAGAACGCTCTGGCACCACAGAGCAACACTGCAAAGTTCACTAAACATAGATGTTTACATTTTTCATTTATTTCTTATATTACAAACATTTGCACTGTTATCAGTATTTGCACACTATTTTATATTATTTTTTTAAAGTCATTATTCAATACATTGTTATTGTCAACCCTTTAAAGCCGGTCAGAGCAGCACGCTCTGTTTTGTGTAACTATTTTTAAATCCCTGTAGAACCTGAACCGCGTAAGCTAGCGCAATAATTTGTTTTGCATATGAAACCGGAGGAGTTGTACTTACATCTGATGCCATCAGCTTGTCCTCGGTCACAGTTTCCTTCCACATAAAGCTTTGCAAAAATTGCATAAAAAGCGCTTGCAGGAACAAAAACATAATATTCCAGAAACACGCTTTGCCGATCCGATCAGCTGTTCTTAACACTTCCCACATTGAAAAAGACGTCAACGCGAACTATCGCATTTCCTGCCCGGAACCGGAAGTGACGTCATTTTCGTGGAAAATGTAGTTTTTTACTTGTAGGCCTTAAAAGCCTATACTAGTGTTTTTATAAGTCATGTTTGACTTTTCTGAATAGTTTCTGGGATGCTTAGAACTCAAATTGCACCACTGGAAATAGTTTATTTTGATGCACCCGCTGTTTTCTTTGCAAATTTGCATCATAGGATTGTTTTTTGTTTTTCCAGCAGTATATAAAAATTGCTGTATCTCCAAAATAAAACTATGCAGACACTCAAAATAAATTTCCTGTTGTTGTAAACTATTTTTTGCAACTTTTTTGTATTTAAAGTTTTGAGGGATAAACCTCTTAAATTTCTCCAAGTAGAAATATATGTAAAAAACAAAAACAAAAACGATTTTCAATTTTTTTGTAGTTTATTGCACTTGTTTGCAATTAATGTAGTTACTATGGACTTAATGCAGACATATTATTAAAATATGGGCTATAACAGTTGTATTGATGTATAGCAACTTGAAATGCTCCCACAAATGGCACTACAACATGTAAAAAAATTATATAAGCTCTGGCGGACTTGGTTCTATGGTAGGTCTTAAAGGGTTAAATAAATATCGTCAAATAATCATGATCTCAATTTCAGTGAAAATAATCGTGATTATCATTTTTGCCATAATCGAGCAGCCCTAATCTCAGGTAACATGACTCATAGTAGAGATTCAGTAGGAAAGATTGCCAGCTCTAATATTATTACCACACAATCCAAGGACACACCAACAGCTCAGATTTCTAGAACTATTTAAACAAATGTCAGTTTATCCATTCAAGTTCTTCTGAATATTCAATTCAGGTTCACAGTGGGAGGGTGGGGGGCTCGAGCCTGTCCCAGTAGTCATAGGAAGAGTACAACTGGATAGGTCAGCAGTCTGTCAGAGGACTAACAGAGAGACAGACATCGGAGTAATAAAATTAATGTAAGCTTGCTACAGCTGTATGTATGAACATGTGTTTCTGTGCTCACAGTCCACTTCTCAAGAACATCCATCCATTCGCTTCCGCTTATCCTTTTCAGGGTCACGGGGGGCGCTGGAGCCTATCCCAGCTGTCATAGGGCGAGAGGCGGGGTACACCCTGGACAGGTCGCCAGTCTGTCGCAGGGCCAACACACAGGGACAGACAATCATTCGCACTCACATTCACACCTAATGGCAATTTGGAATTTCCAATTAACCTATCCCCACAAGCTGCATGTCTTTGGACGGTGGGAGAAAGCCGGAGTACCCGGAGGGAACCCACGCAAACACGGGGAGAACATACAAACTCCACACAGAAAGACCCCGGCCTGATGTTGGAATTGAACTCAGGACCTTCTTGCTGTGCGGCAACAGTGCTAACCACCGTGCCACCGTGCTGCCTTCTCAAGAACATGTAGTTCATTTTCATTGGGGGGCGATCGTGGCTCAAGAGTTGGGAGTTCGCCTTGTAATCGGAAGGTTGCGAGTTCGAGCCCCGGCTTGGACAGTCTCGGTCGTTGTGTCCTTGGGCAAGACACTTCACCTGTTGCCTACTGGTGGTGGTCAGAGGGCCCGGTGGCGCCAGTGTCTGGCAGCCTCGCCTCTGTCAGTGCGCCCCAGGGTGGCTGTGGCTACAATGTAGCCTGCCATCACCAGTGTGTGAATGGGTGGATGACAGGTTGTGTAAAGCGCTTTGGGGTCCTTAGGGACTAGAAAAGCGCTATATAAATACAGGCCATTTACCATTTACCATTTTTAGTCTACTTTAAACAGATATCACAAAAGGCTGATGTGGCTGGTTCAGTAGTCTGATTTAAATACGATATCTTTGGCCAGAGATTAATCTGGGATGTTGCTTCACTGCACTCATAGGTATATTCCCCACACCTGAATACAAAATACTGATAGTTACATATAACAGTTTCAGCTGATACAGTATGACTCAATCTGATTCTAAATGTTCAGCACACAGAAAGAGACACAGAGGTACTGTTTAAAGTTTAGTGTTAACCTGAGTCACTGATCATTTGCAGTATTACACAGTCTGCCAGTCTTTGCATGATGTCCACGTCACTGTAAGCTGACTCTCAGGTGTGACAGGTGTGCCAGCAGGAAAGAGTAATAATAACCTGCATCCTGAGGTTTGTCATGCAGGATTAAAGGAGCCAGGCTTTGTTCACACAGCTAGGATTGTATTTTACACTGACCCTGGGTCAGTATAAGTATCATACAGTTTAAACGAAGCACTGAAACTTGCACGTATTTATTAGACGCATTGAAGCTAATCAAGATATTTACTGTCAATCTGTGGCTGCGGTTAATCGCTTTACTTGAAACTTTATTAATTAGTAACTTCATCAGTCATGACAGAAGCTAATATTTCTGTCCTAACATCGTTTAAACAGTAACAGCTTTACTCCAATATAAGCTAACGTTTACACCGTAACTTTAAGCTAGCACTATAAAGACGGTAAAACATGTAATATCTACAAATGCATCTTAAAGCTGTTATATTAGCACTCGCTTTATTACTAACATAACCACATTAACATTATTGATACTCGCTGACTTTTAATAGTCATTCTGTCCGTTTAAATGGCCTTACCTGTACACACTGCTGTATCCACCGGATTACTGATGAGTGAGCCCTCACTTACGAAGTCACAGTCAAGCTAGCTGCACCGCCAGCCTCACCGAAAATGTGGTTGCACTATTCTTACGCATATTACGGTATGGATGAAGCCCGGTTTAGAAACGCAGTCTTTTGTGTCCTGTATGGAACGCCAGGACTGCCATAATGAATTAATTAAATACACCATTAAATAATTAATTAAATGTGTCAATAATTAATTAAATTGGAATTAATTAATTAAAAAAATAGTTATGACACATGTAATTAATTAATTATTGACACATTTAATTAATTATTTATGTATTTCACATTTTAATTAATTATTGACACATTTAATTAATTATTGACACATTTAATTAATTATTTAATGATATATTTATTTATTTCATTTTGGCAGTCCTGGCGCCTGGCTCTCATCATGAAATAATTTTATCTGTCAGCCTCACCCATCAAACTCAGGGGGCGGGGTTAACGCTGATCGAGTCAAAACCATTGCTTTGGCCTGGTGGCCATTGTTTCTAGCACACAACAACCGGCATGTGGAAGCTAACAGAACTGAACTTTGAAAAACCCTGTTTGTGTGTCACCAAATACCGTTTTAATATTTTTTTAGCCGAGAATGTAGTGGTTTAATCTTCACGTGTCTGGTCGGTTTGTCAAGATACAGCCTCTTTGCAAAACTGCTTCGATGATTTCGGAGATGTCTGCCCAGTCTCACGGCAAAGCGCGGGATAGACCCGCTCGCCTCGCAAGCAATCCCACCGACAAAGCGCAGGCCCCGGTACACAGCTGTAGTAACCCCCGCTGACTTCTTTTACTGAGGTTATATTTATCGGTGTTTTATTTCCTGATGTTCTAATGTGTTAATCATGCTGACCTCGCTCTGTACACCACGCAGCGAGGTCAGCATATCCACGATATCCTCAGCTCCATGAGTTAACACAAAGTTTCCCAGCTGACTATCTAACTTCCAACTATTCCAGAGACGTGAAAATATATAGCATAAAGAAAAGTGTAAGAGACTCAGCAGCAGATTAGAATAACAGTTATACATTTAATAAATCACCAAATGAATCCAAGAAACGAGAAAACCTGTTCTGACAATTTGAGTTTGTATTCCCTCAGCTGCAGACTCGCTGCTGTTTAAATGTTTGAAAAGGAAGATTAGATATAAAAAACGTCAAACATAGACTCAGTCTGCCTTCACATTTGATATGAGGCCAGCACGTATAGTGGCTGTGTCCTGTTTTAAGATCATACATGTAAAATTGTTGTCTGACCTCCGTCGATCCAGCCGCTCAGAGTCTGTGGTTACCATGGTTACTGCATAAGCAGCTATAATGTTAACAACTGGCACTGAGGAAACCTCCCGGCAGCATGGGTGTTTATGTTTTTCATTGCAAAAGAACTGTCTGAATGGTTAACTGAAGTTAACTTGGATAAATTATAGTTAAGGAGTATCACAGATAACGCCTACGTGAGCTGTGCGACTGTTCACCACTACACTGAAATCAGCAGGCTATTACTGAAATACACGTGCTATATCATAAACTATGATATAAATAGGGAGGTCCTATTAACATGTTTAGTTTTAAAGGACACCTTCCTGCCTTTAGTCTCATTCATGAGCAGTATTAGTTTTCTTCTAACATCCAGAAGTCTGCACGATGTGTTTCATAGTTTGTAACAAGCCTTTGACAGGTAAACATAACATGACCGAAAAAGCAAAAAAAAAAAAAAAAAAGAGAGAGAGAGAGAGTGTTGACATAAGAAGAGAAAATACTCTCAATTATGGAGACAGGCAAATGGTTCATTTATGTTTGATGTTTGTTTATTCCTCCCTAAATATCGTCGGTGAAGTTTGCCATGCACGTCAGATTTTCCTGCGCATTTTTATACCTCTGCCAACAGAGAGAGAAAAAAAATCACATTCTAACAGACAGCTGGTGCTTAGAATACAGTTGAATAACTATTAAAAAACTGATGATATTTAGATGACAGTTCAGTCTAACACATGTGCCAGTGAACCATTAAACGTCTGTGAAACTATGCAGTTATGAAACGTAACTTTAACCTCAGCCAAACCGATTTGCTCAGTTGTAAATAAAACAGCGAAGTAAACGTGACCGACAGACAGAACCTGAGTGAATGAAGTCCAGCGTTTAACCACTGAGAGCTAAAACTCAGCTGAGGTTTGAAAGCTGTGTGCCGGTGATTGGACATCAGCCGCTGATGAAGCTGTTCGCCTATAAAGTGCTCTGTAAGGAAACAAGCTCCAGCAGCTCTGCACTCGGGGAAAACACTATATTTACTTATCTTGTGCAGAAAAATGCGCTGACATTGCTTTATATCGAGCACCGGCTGCCCAGTTAAACTGTGACTATCACCAGGTAACGTAGGCGTGTTTCTTGAATTAGCAGGTGTTAAACAGCTGACAGATGAGGAGGAGGATGCATGCAGGTAAACTGAGGGTCTGTTGAGCTGATCGCTGGTTTCGTGAGAAAAATGTCAGCTCGTTCTTTATGTTACAGAAGCACAGAGACACAAGACCAGGCGGAAAGAGACGATCGTTCGGTGAAAATGAGAATCTGCGAATGCAACATGTGGAACACGGAGAGTGGAATATGTAAACAAACCGGTTAACGTTACCCCCTCGGTGCACTCTGCATGCTAATTGTTAGCAGAGCTAGTGAAATCTCTGAAAACATCTGAGCACTTTTGCAAACATGTTCTATGTTGACAACCTGACCAGACATACGTTGCGACATTCGCGGCTAAAACACTGTTAAAAGTGTAGCTGGTGACAGAAAAACGGGGTATTTTAAAACTACACCACCACCATTGCTGCCTGTGATTTGATCTGCATTCTGGGATACCTGGCTGCCCCAAGTCTACACAAGCAATCGATTATCTAGGATCGACCTGTTTTGACTTACTTTGCACGGCAACCAATCAAATGTTAGAGAAGCTGCATGGGCAGCGTTAACCCCGCCCCCTGGGTTTGATGGGTGAGGCTGACAAATAAAATTATTTCATGATGAGAGCCAGGCGCCAGGACTGCCAAAATGAAATAAATAAATATATCATTAAATAATTAATTAAATGTGTCAATAATTAATTAAATGTGTCAATAATTAATTAATTAAATGTGTCAATAATTAATTAATTAAATGTGTCATAACTATTTATTTAATTAATTAATTCCAATTTTAATTAATTATTGACACATTTAATTAATTATTTAATGGTGTATTTAATTAATTCATTATGGCAGTCCCGGCGTTCCATAGTCCTGACATTATTTTACTTCACAATCCACTCCCAGTTTTAGTGTATCTCCCCTTTTCCCCCTGTGATCCACAGCCCAAATTACTGTATGATTCAGAGAAAATTAACAATAAAATTTACCCAATATACTCTACTGTACTTTTAATGTCCTCATCTTTGACCTCAGAATACAGGAAAACTGTAAGAGGTGACACATATATTTCACTGGATTCTGACTCTAGGCTGCCACTCTTCACCCTGTGATCCACAGCCAAATATACTGTACGGTTTCTGAGACTGCTGTGTTAACAGAGTATGACAAAGGCTAAGAAAATATACTGCCTAAAATAATATCAAATTTATACAACAAATTACAAAATTGTCACATCTGCTGTTATTGCCATGTGTTAGATAGAGCATTTAGTCATAGAAAATACATATCATTGAAATATCATCAGTAAAAGAAATACTCTCACTATGTAAGACATGTCAAACAATCAATCAATCAATCTTTATTTATAAAGCACTTTTCATACAAAAAAAATGTAGCACAAAGTGCTTTACATAGTTAAAAGCAGCCCACCCCACCCTCCAACTCACTCCCCACACTCTCATTAACATAAATGATGTGAATACACACATATCCCCCCCCCCGACACACACACACACACGCGCACACTTAAAGAGTAAAAATTGGGCTGGGCTCGCATGAGCCAAGTGAGGAAACACTATAACAGGGAGCCGTCTGCACCGGGAGCTGGTCACAGACCGCACCCTCCAGGCTGGGCACACAGCAGGAGGGAGGCCAAGGAGCCCCCCAGCCAGGCTGAGAGGACCCCCAGAAACCCAGCAGCCACAGTCTATCACAGCCCCGGTGCAGAGAGCGCCCTCTGAGGAAACACTGGAGATATGACACAATAGGATATATACAGGGTAAAATGATAAAATAAATTTAGATTAAGATTAAAAAATGAATAAGAATAAAATCAATAAATATTAGGTAAAGTCTAAATTAATAATAGAATAACAGGATAGAATAAATAAGCATAAAATAAATAAAAGCTAAATTAAAAAGGTGGGTCTTGAGCCTATTCTTAAAAACATGTACGTTCTCTGCGGCCCTGAGCTCCTCCGGCAGGCTGTTCCACAGACGAGGACCATACCACTGAAAAGCTGCCTCTCCGTGAGTATGTGTCCTGACTTTAGGGACAATTAAAAGGCCAGCACCAGAGGACCTCAGGGTCCGCGAGGGTTCGTATGGTAAAAGCAGATCTGAGAGATAAGAAGGCCCAAGACCATTAAGACATTTAAAAACCAATAAAAGAACTTTAAAATCGATCCTGAAACACACGGGGAGCCAATGTTAGCAAATTCAATTAATAAATATTTTATCAAGTCTATACAGATGTTTAAAGGCATAATGCAAAGCATGTTTGTTTCTTATGGCTTACAAATGTGTTTGCCTTTAACATAATTTACATTTCATTTACAGTTTCACAGACAAAACAATAAAATAGGTTTCCTGAACTGTTCTTCATGGCCCAAATTTTGAATCCTTTTGAGGGTGATGCATTATCCATGAAGGTTGGCAATTTGTTCATTGATCTCTGACCCTCGCTGACTATGACGCCTCCTAATTCTGCTTCCAGCCTTGCTGATTAATTTGTTCTTCCTTTTGGCATCCCTGTCACTGATGCTGTCACCAGTTGTACACAACATCTCTGTTTGTCCACCAGTCTAATCTGTAATTCAGGTGAACCCAGAATTACATGTATCTTTGTAATGTTTCAAAAAAATATATCCTATATGTTGATGGGCATTGTCACACTTTTCTTTCCTTTATAAGTAAGAATTTCTATGGTTTTAATGACAATTCATATACAGATTATGTAGGACATTTAATTCAACACTCAAAAAAGTTCCTCATCAGCAGACTGTAGTACAATTTCAGCCCACCGTTAACAAACCCATCCAATGCAGGGTTATCAGAGAAATTATGCAAATGTTATGTTTTTATGTACTGGTAATCTATTTATCATTTATCATGATTCCTGCTCTGATGATTATGTTCTTCTACTTCTGTAATTTTAATAGATAAAGGATGTTGAACATTAAGCTCCAAACAGGATGAATGAGGAAGACCACAGAGGAGAATCATGGATGTAGTAAAAGAATACATGCAGTTGTTTTTTTTTTTTCATGGTGGAAGAGCAACTTCTGATACTATCTTAAAGAAAAAACACATTAAATTGAAGAGTAAAAATAATGACAACAATATGTCTAAATTTTTTTTATTAATTTCTTAAAGCAAATGCAGTCTTGTCATGGTCAGAGTTGCCCACATATTTAACTAATTCAAATACAATTACTGCATTTAAATGCTTATATTCTAATAAAAGGCATTGTTTAATACTTCTTCCATGACAACCCAAATAAATCAGTGATAGGGAAACGGGAAGATTAGTCATCAGGCAAGGTTTACTGTTCATTTACCATGCCCTGATAACAGTAAGCTTAACAAAAGAAAAATGATGGGGACGAGAACCGGGCGGCTGAGCCAGATCAAAGACATTACTAAAACAAAAAGACGCCAACAGCTTCCCTAAAGTGGAAATAAAATAATATGCAAAACAAAAGGCCTGTGTAACTGCTTGACACATAAGGTCAGTCACAGGATACAAAGGTGTCATCACCTGCCTAACCTAGTGTTTTTAACACTTAAAGCTCAGTTGAATGTGTTTGGGGTACCCCGATCTTATCTGTCCAGCCTCACACCCAAACACTCTATTCACACACACAGACACCTACTAACAAAAGTTCAAAGATAGTCTGAAGCCAACCTGCTGGCTTGGGAGCTGGTTTTTTGAAATTATCCCAGGCAAGTGATTGGTCTACTGTTCCCCAGATCAGCCAATAGAGACGTGCCAATTACCTTTGTATTGAGTGTATTGAGTATTGAATGAGGCTTGACACCTGAAAGGTAAGAGAAAATAAAGAGCTGGGTACCATGGCACATAACAGATGTTGTTCCATGCTCATTTTTGATTGTCTCAGTAAATATGTTAACTGCAAAAACATTGAAAATATAATTCAACTCACTTGTTCAATAGAAAATAATATTTTCCTTCTTGTTCGTTAATTTTCAAGTTACTCTAAGTAATAGTAGTCTTAGAAGTTTAAACACAATTTTCAATTCTCATAATTTATATGAAAGTCTTTAATCACATCTTTTACAATATATTTTAAGCAATATGCTTTTGTCTTTTTCTCTGACACTCATTGTCTTTAACATTAATATTCTGAATTACCTATACAATATCTTGCCTTTTGATTACAGGTTTCATAATTTTTTTTCATACTGTAACTCGTAGAAATATTTCTGCCAATACTATTTTGACTATATTTTATACATGAAATAACAAAGTCACACATTGCCTTAACATTTTCTAGTTTTTGCTTCATTATTAGAATTAAATTAGTATTATTTGTTAATTCAATGCAAACTGATGTGTGGGACAAGAGTCACATGACATGGAGCCAACCCACTTTTGATCTTTCGGTATTTGAGTCCTTGCGTCGCACGGACAGATAACGTAGCTTTCATTGTGACAGGAAACGTTTATATGTGGTTATGCTGTCATTACATATAATTATTATTAGTACACTGAACTTTTCATCGAGGCCTACGTGGACAAAAATTTTCGGTTTACCCACCAACAATAAAATGGAAAGGTGAGTAATTAACATTAAAAATGGGACTATTAACTATTAACATTTCCAGTGGCACTGGACAAAAGACTGAACAAGAATGGAAATGTTACAAAGGCTTGTTACGGCACCTTGGAAGTAGTGAGCCAACCTTCTTTCAAGCAGATTTGAATGTGGCAAACCACAAAGACAACTGTCTGTTTGAACCTGTGGTTATCTCCAGGGAAAATCTAGTGGACCAACTGAGGGATGCCAGACCAATCAGCAATTGGGCACACCTGCATCTTTAAAAGCCTGAAGAACATTCATTCAGGGTCTGCTGTTTTGGACTGAGTGTGCAGATTGCCCTGTATGCTTCTGTCTGTGAGCTGTTAGCGAAACCTTGTCTTAACTGATATTCTCGAGTAATATTAGTTGTGCTTTAGCCCATGAGGCTAATTTTGATTTGTTTGAAGTTTTTTTTGTATTGGTCTCTTGTTTATGGTAAATGCCACTATTATTTTTCAGTTCTCTGAGTTTGCAAGATGGGGGCTAGAACAGCTGGGATAATTCATTTTTAAACCATCAGCATCATCCATACTCTCCACCTCTAGTTGACTCGAGGTTGTAATAGGAGCACACACACACACACACACACCATCTGAATCTAGTGCAGGTAGACAGTGTTACAACTTTAGCATGTTTATATGGCAGACACGCGACTTGAGTCTATGATCAGGGGTACAGATTACCTAATAATTTTCTCCTATTTTATCACGGACCTCAAAAGGCCCATCATACTTAGCAGACAAGGCTGAGCCCAAAACATGTAAGAGAGAAAGTGTAGCACTTGGTAAAGTGTAAAGCTAAAATATGTCTAAAACATTGCATAAATCTTTTGGTATTTGGGCAATTCAGCTATATGTTTGGGTTTTTTTGGCTGCTATATGTTTCCACTAGTAGAGGGCAGTCACGGCAAAAAGAAAAGGAAAATGTTCTGTAAAAAAAGAAAAGAGCATGCTTGGGTTCTGTATGTAAAAGCCACGGTTCTGAGGTACCCAAATAAACTCGGTTTGCTGTTTACACCAAGTTGTCCTGGAGTGGTGTAACACAAGCACATGGTCACCTACTTGAAAATCTCTCTTAACAGAAGTTTTATCATAATTGTGTTTCATATTCCGCTGTGAAACAGCGAGTTGCTTTTTACCCAGAGCGTAGGCCTGAGTAAAACTTTAACGAAAGCTTTGCACATACTTAGTCACAAATGTTTTGGTGCTCTCTTTAGGAATCAAATTTCTCTTTCAGAGTGAGTGGCCCCCTGAAGCGTGTGGCCAAATACTACTTCAACTGGACTTCAAGTGAGTGACTCTTGAACAGCTTCACGAGCATCAAACCGCACAAATGGGATCCTCTCATCCCAACTCCTTTAATCCTCTAGGCAGTACTTTCGTAGCATTGCCTTTAGGGTCTGATGCCATCGTTCTACTGCACCCTGGATTCTGGATGGTAAGCAGAGGACACAACATGCTTAATATTAAGGAATTTAGTTACCGGTTTCTTTTACATAGAACATGATGACAACAACAAGACAATCATCCTGCAGTGACCCAGTTAAAGTCCAGGTGTCAATCGAGTTGATGATGCTGTAAAGGAGCCTGGGCCATAATTCCTCCCCAACAATGTGAGAGACAGACAAAGTCATACAGAAAACATTACTTCAAGTTATTTCTGTTAGCTGATCTACAAGCTGTTGAGTCATGGGGTGTGGTTAGTTTTCTGCACACTGCTTTTGCATTTGGCTTTGTTTTTGTTGATTAAATAATAATACAGTGTGTTATGTTCATTTGAGGTTGTAATGAAGTATCTTTAACAGGACTAGATAATTTTATTATGTCCTGAAAGAATCTCTTTGAATAAAAGAGTGCTTTCACGACAAAGAAGCCAGTTAGAGTGTTTTGACTAAAGAGGAGGGCCTTTAGTTGGTAGTAATTTTCTTTTCCTGTGCATTTACAAAATGGTGAGTAGCTGCTTTTGAGCAGTTTCCCTTTTCATTTTGTTATTAAATGTATATCTTCATATTGAATTTCTACATTGCGGTTTCTGTTGTCACTGTTGTAATTTTCTAAAGTGTTGTTTTATTTGTAAGTTCTCCAGGCACATGAAGCGAAGGAAAGAAATATACATATTTACAGATAGACACATAAACACAGAACTATACACTGACAAATACATGAAAAACAGAAACTTTTCCATCATTTAATTCTTTATTGCTAAATTACTTCATGTAGAAGAAATAGCCATAAGGGGGGTTTTAGCAGTAGGCAAAGCTGTAAAACTTATGAAAATACAGTTAGAACTCCAACATTTATGGCGTGATAACATCCAAGCAGGTAGTTCTGTGATTGAGGGGGGGAGAAGCTGCTGCCTGCGAATTTGCTGTAGGAGAAGTGCAGCCAGGCAGACAGAGGAGAGCTTAAGTTTGACCAGGTACCAAAGCAAATCATTTGTACTGTACAAATAATGTAAATATGATGGTGTATCACAAAAGATATCAAACTGATCACTTGACCCATGTTACGTTACTTGCTCTTTGAGTGAATCAATAAATGGCAAAATGAAAAGCCAAACAACAATGCTGTATTTTTTTAGAGAGTCTTGGCTTACATGTGTGTTTACTTCATATTTTCAGTTGTTACCCTCCACGGCTAAATAAAGCACTCTAAATCGGTTTCAGTTATGTACTGATGAACATAACAATGGACATAAGGGGCTTCTTTCAAAGAAAAAACTCAGGTAAATGTTATTTTATATATTATGGTTTGTGTGTTGTTCAAAATATTTCTATGGAAAACAACAGGAATTTCAATACACAGCAGTATATTCGCAGTTGAAACCAGATATTTACATACACTTTAGGGAAAAACAAGAACTTTTTTTTACTGTTCAACATCAATTTAGAGTAAAAACTTTCTTTTGGATAAATAAATATTGAAATCTTTTTTAATTAGTTAAATGTCAGAATAAAGAGAGAGAGGTCTATTTTTTGCACTTTCATCAAATTTAGTGTGTATATATTAAATATATACATATACTCCCAAGTTTATTGTGTCTTTAATTAATAAGAAAACTCCAGACGATTCCATTCTGAGCCTAAGAAGCTTCTGATAGGTTAGTAGAGTCCATGTGAGTAAATTGGTGGCACACCTGTGGATGCATATAAGGCAAAACACAGAGCCTGTTTCTTTGACATGGGAAAATCAAGCGATATCAACCAAAACACCAGGAAAAGAATCGTGGAGCTCCATAAGTGTGGCTCAATTTTGAATACAATTTGGTGCCATTTGCAATTAAGAAATACATACAATTTCTCTCTTCACTCTTAAATTTAACAAATGTTTTTTATATTTATCAATAAAAAATAAATAAATAAACATTTAGTCTGATTTGATGTTTTACTATTACAAAAGTGTTTGAAGAGTATGTAAATATCTGGTTTCCACTGTGTATTTGATGATGTTGGTGTTTGGCTTGATTGTCAGCACAAAGAGGGAGAGAGAGTAACAGAGAGGGAGATGGAGAGGAGAATGAGGACAGAACAGAGATGGAACAAGAGCCAGGTGAGACAGACCTGTTAGTCAAATGGTTGTTTTCCAAAACTCATTAGAACATGTAACTACTACCTAGTGTAACTTTTTAGGTTTGTTATTTTTCAAATTCTGTATTTATTAAGTTATGCAGGCTTGTTTGCACGACAATGATTTCTGCCATTTAATGATTTCTAAATGATCACATTTCATTTATTTATTTCACACTTGGTTCAACAGTTTCAACAGTTTTGTTTTTTCATACACACAAACCATGCTTTCTCTCAGTATAACACTGCAACCATGCGTGGAAAGGAGCAGTAAGAAGAAAATATTCTTATTAAACCCTGCCCCCTATCTGCGATCCAACTAATATTACAAGTGGGCACCATAAACCAAGGAACAAATTAACATTTATCTCCAGGTCCTAACGCATACCAGACAACAAATTTACAATTAGCAATATACAGTAGAACCTTGAGGAACGCCACATACAATCTTCAGTCAATTTATACCAGTGTCATACAAGAGTTTCTGATTCAGCAACTTCTGAATCAGAAATAATCAGTTTCAACAACTTCATATTGTCCCATAGTTCTCAGCAGAATGTTGGCTCTTCTTCCGTGAAAGTTCAAGCTTATTCATCAGCTTCACTGTGCCAAATGATACAGAGTACTGCCTGGGTCAAGAAATGCACAGGTGTACAATGTTACATTGCTATCTTGGACTTAACTTTCATAAGCAATATTACAGTTTTTTCTGATTGCTTAAGCACATTTTTTGTAACTATTGGCTAATTTTGCAAAACTCTTCACACAAATAAGAAAACCTGTCACCCAATAATCAAAACGTTGTAGTTCTCTTGCAAAAGCAAACACAGCTAGATTAACTCTTCACACCTTCGTAAAAATGGTGTTTCCGTATCAAACAGTACACACAAGCCATCATCTACTAAGCACACAATGCGCCAACTGCACACTGATGGTATGAATACAAAACACATCTGGCTTTTGCTTTCTCTGTGCACAAGGTAGGCTATGTCAGTTTGAGCTCATACTTCTGTCATAGATCCATAAGCATAGAGGGATCCAAACTTCAAGTACTGGTGTTTATTCAAACACATCAAAACAAACACAAGTGTTTATTTCCAAGTATAGGATTATTTGCAATCGCCATAATGACTATATGGGTTACTTGGTCTGCAGTGAACATGTGTGTGCCAGTAAGAGCACTCGTCTGAATAGAGCCTATGGCACGGTCTTGAGCCTATTCCTTTGGTTCTTGTTCTTTGCTCATCTTCTTTTGACAGATGTGTAGCATTTGAGGATGCTTACAGTTTTTTCTGAATGCTTAAACCCTAACTGTGATTCCTGTAGCACAATCTCTAAAACTATTCAGACTTATAGCAAAACCACTCACTGAGTTTGCAAAACTAAAAGCACAAAAACTGCTTTGCACTCAGTTTGCAATTTTGTAACACACACTTTGCAAAACTGTAGGCACAATTCACTGCACAACACTCTTTTTGCAGAACTTTAAACACAACTCACTGCTTACACTCAATTACCAAATTTCCAACACACTCCTAGCAAAAGTATACACATGTATGGCTATCATTAACACTAATTTGCCAACTGTCTGGCACACTTTCACATGTGAAAACTTTTTTAGATAATTAGTTCACTTTGCAATCAGCCTAAGCACTATAATACAGGTAAGCTGTGTGTGCGGAGTACAATGGAGGGAGCAGAAAGAGTGAGAAGTAGAGGAGGCCGAGGAAGAGGACGTGGAGGTGAAGAAGTAGGATGAAGAGGACGACAAGGACAAGGAGGAGCAAGAGGAAGATGAGGAGGGGGGAGAGGAAGATGAGGAGGGGGGGAGAGGAAGGGTAGGAAGAGTAAGAAATAGAATTGCTGATGACATCAGAGCTACAATAGTGGACCATGTAATCAACCGTGGAATGACCCTGAGGGTAGCTGGCCAACGGGTCCAGCCTAACTCGAGCCGCTACACTGTAGCAAGTACCATAAGGACATCTTGAAATGAGAATCGGTTAGTACAGTCACTTCGCACAAAGATTTGTAGCACTGCCATATGCCAATGAGAAACACACCAATACCAGTGATGTAAAAATACTGAAATTGTTACTTTACAGAATTGCTAGATGACCAGATGCTGGGGGCAGAGGAAGCATGTTCACTGCAGACCAAGTAACCCATATAGTCATTATGGCGATTGCAAATAATCCTATACTTGGAAATAAACACTTGTGTTTGTTTTGATGTGTTTGAATAAACACCAGTACTTGAAGTTTGGATCCCTCTATGCTTATGGATCTATGACAGAAGTATGAGCTCAAACTGACATAGCCTACCTTGTGCACAGAGAAAGCAAAAGCCAGATGTGTTTTGTATTCATACCATCAGTGTGCAGTTGGCGCATTGTGTGCTTAGTAGATGATGGCTTGTGTGTACTGTTTGATACGGAAACACCATTTTTACGAAGGTGTGAAGAGTTAATCTAGCTGTGTTTGCTTTTGCAAGAGAACTACAATGTTTTGATTATTGGGTGACAGGTTTTCTTATTTGTGTGAAGAGTTTTGCAAAATTAGCCAATAGTTACAAAAAATGTGCTTAAGCAATCAGAAAAAACTGTAAAACACGTCTTGCAACTGAGGTGCTTTTTGCAGTCTCTACTAAAGACACCCAAAACAGACTACATTTTCTTTTAGAAAAGCAATTTGGTTTTTTGTGTTTTTCTTTCCAACTCTTGACAATTTTCTGCAAAACAAGCAACTCCTCATTTCTGTGGCTCTTTCCTTTTCCTTAACTTTGTAATTTTCCTTTTCAAATGCTGTCACAGAAGTAGCAAAATAACCTTCCTTGAATCTTGTGTGAACTTGTGACTTAAGTTTTCTTGTGTCTCTGTTTGTCGTGCAGACATCTCTGATGTCCCTAAACACTGGGTCAGATGCAATCTTCACTTGTTCTTCCAGAAAATCCACCATATCCTTAAATGTAGCTTGTCGATTACACTTCCTCCTGAAAGTCATGGACTGCCACTCTCCACGTATCTCTCCGCATGTAGGGTAGCATCTTTGTTATGGCTAGCATGTTGGCAGGCATGTCAAGCTCCTGCCTATAACTGATATCTTCCATAGCATTACAAGAACCTCTGAGAAATATTGTCTAGGCTTTAAGAGCTTTCGTGTCCTCTGCTTTTATTAAAGACCAATAAAGAACTTTGTTCGTGTATGCCATGGCAAGTTTATGTTGGTTGCCAAAATGCTGCTGTAATAAAGACTTTGCCTTTCTGAATCTTGCTTCTGAAGTCACGTTTAGGCAACTGCTCACAAGTTCTCTTGGTTGTCCTTTTGTGTATTGTTTCAAATAATAAAGACATCTCCAGGGTTTTTATTTCTATGTTGTGTTCAAATGATTTAATAAAAGTCTAATACTGAAGTGGATCTCCAGAAACTGGGATCTCTTTTTTAGGTAATGAAGAAAACCGTGCTGTTGAATTACAGTTTTTTCTGATTGCTTAAGCACATTTTTTGTAACTATTGGCTATTTTTGCAAAACTCTACACACAAATAAGAAAACCTGTCACCCAATTATCAAAACATTGTAGTTCTCTTGCAAAAGCGAACACAGCTAGATTAACTCTTCACACCTTCGTAAAAATGGTGTTTTCGTATCAAACAGTACACACAAGCACACAATGCGCCAACTGCACACTGATGGTATGAATACAAAATACATCTGGCTTTTGCTTTCTCTGTGTACAGATGTCAATTTGAGGTCACACTTTTGTCATAGTATCATGTAAACATACAAGGATCCAAACTTCAAGTATTGGTGTTTATTCACACTCATCAAAACCAAGACAAAGTCAGAACACAAAATAGGAATTTCACAAAAAAAAGGAAAAAAAAAAAAGACAATCAGCCTACATCATGTCGTCTTTCTGGGTCCGGCCACAAAATTTCGTCCACATCGCATGCGATATCCTCCAGTCCAAGGCACCGGGGAAAATATCTCCTTGAATGCCATATCCAGGCCTGACATGATGCCTGGTCAATATCTCCACATGCCTCCTCCATTGCCTGTAAAAGGGCTACCTGTTGATGAGGATGACGGTCGTACACTTTCCAGCGCCAGGCAGAGAAGAACTCCTTGATGAGATTTAAGAATGGAGAGTATGGAGGGAGGTTGAGTGCCATGAAGGATGGGTGGTCTGTAAACCAGTTGCGGACCAAAGCAGCCCTATGGAAACTAACATTGTCCCATATGATGACATATCGGGTCTGCTCTGGTCTCTGAACAGTGAGCATGTCATGCAAGGTGTCCAGGAATGCAATAATGTGTGCAGTGTTGTATGGGCCTATGGTTGCATGATGGTGAACAACACCATTTTGGCTTATAGCTGCAATCAATCAATCAATCAATCAATCAATCAATCAATCTTTATTTATAAAGCACTTTTCATACAGAGAAAATGTAGCACAAAGTGCTTTACATAGTTAAAAGCAGCCCACCCCACCCTCCAACTCACTCCCCACACTCTCAATACACATATATCCCCCCACCCACACACACATACACACACGCGCACACTTAAAGAGTAAAAATTGGGCTGGTTATGTTACCACCACGTTGTCCTGGGACATTGATGATGGCACGGTATCCAATAATGTTCCTGCCACGTCTCCTGGTTCTACTGAGGTTAAAACCGGCCTCATCTACAAAAAGTAGCTCATGTCCTATTGCATCTGCTTCTAGTTCCATCACTCTCTGGACAAGACAAAACAAATGCAACACATCAGGCCCATGCACAGCACTACAGTATGCACTTCCAAATTCAGAACCAATGACACTAGCTTACCTGCACATAGTCATATCGCAGTTGCTTTACACGTTCTGTGTTTCTCTCGAAAGGAACTCTGTAAATTTTCTTCATTCTTATTCTGTGGCGCACAAGTACACGACTTAGTGCAGAAATGCTTGCACTGTGTATATTTTGAAAGATGGTGTCATTATCAGTTATGCGCTGCTGTATTTCGCGCAGTCTTATTGCATTATTGCAATCACCATGTTCACTATATGGGTCTCTTGCTCTGGAGTGAACATTCTGCCTCTGCCCCCAACATCTGGACGTCTAGCAATTCTGTAAAGTAACAATTTCAGTAGTTTTGCATGTATGGTACTGTTGTGTTTCTCATTAGAGTATGGCAGTACTACAAAGTACTTACCGATTCTCATTTCGAAATGTCCTACAGTTTTTTTTTATTGGTTTGGCGCAGTTTTCACAAGCAATTGGTACATTTTCAAAACTCTTAGTACTTATATCACAACAGATCATCAAAAGTGCACGTTTTTCAAACATTTCAGCATATTTCCAATTGTGTCAGTACAAGACACATAATGACAAAATATCCTTTTCACTGCACAAAATAAGTGTTTCATCTAAATAAATGTTTTGTTCACAGTTACTGCCTTTCATAATGTTATCACTATCAAATTTTTGATTTGCACCTCTTATTATTCAGTTTAATACATTTGTCTATCATTTAATTCAACTGATCTTAATGTTTAATCAGTGAATCCTTCATTATGTCCATGGATTTTCAACTTGACTGATTGTTGTCTGGTCATTTGTAAGTTACACATTGCTGCAAGAGCAAGAGGTGGTGGTGCTCCTCGACAGAGAGGTGGTCTTCAGAGAAATGTAGGCAAAGACAACGCACCATCATCTCTAATGAAGTCCGGGCCATCATTGTTGACCATGTGGTTAACAGAGGCTTTACCATGGCTGAGGCTGCCAGGTTGGTACAGCCTAATTTACAAAGGTCAACTTTCAGCTCTATCATCAGAACTTTTCGCCAAGAAAACCGGTATGTCTGCTATAGCAACTTCACTTCTAAAATATAGTACTCTATTGTATAGATGAACAACATGTAATTGTCAGTTTACAGTAATGTAATTTGTAATACTTCAATATTGACAGTATATGATTGTCCTCAGAATTAACAGGAGACAACCTGGTGGTGGTCGCCCACGTGTTTTGACTGACCAGCAGGAGTTGGCTGTGGTGGAAATGGTCAGGGCAAGGAATGACATACGGCTGTCTGAAATCAAACAGGCTATTGAGAACAACAATGACACCTTTGCCAATGTGCCATCAATTAGCCTTCCAACGATTGCCCGGCTTTTGAAGAAGCACCAGGTTTCCATGAAACAAATTTACTTGGTTCCTTTTGAGAGGAACAATGTCTGGGTGAAACAACTGTGTTCAGAATATATTCAGGTACAACACTAAACTGGCATGCAATTACTGTAACAGTACTGACAACTATTAGTTGTAAAAAAAAACTAACTAAATTATCATTTTAGAGGGTGATGGAGCTGGACGCTGCTGTGAATCATCACAAGTATATTTTTGTTGATGAGGCCGGTTTCAAGCTGGCAAAAACTAGACGCAGAGGACGTAACCTTATTGGACAAAGGGCTACCATCCAAGTCCCTGGACAACGTGGAGGAAACATCTCAATGGGTGCAGCTATATCTGAAGATGGTGTGGTAGGCTGTAGACCAGTTCTAGGGTCATACAACACTGAACACCTGATAGTTTTTTTTAAATGAACTGGAGCAGGCCTGTCAGGGAGAAGACATTGTCTATGTTGTTGTGTGGGACAATGTCAGCTTCCACCATGCACAGCTGGTTCAGGAATGGTTTCAAACACATCCTCGCTTCATGACACTCTATCTTCCACCATATTCCCCTTTCCTCAACCCAATTGAGGAATTCTTCTCTACATGGAGGTGGAAGGTGTATGATCGCCATCCCCATGAGCATGTCTCCCTTCTTCAAGCCATGTGTGAAGCTTGTGGTGATATAACTGCTGAGCAATGTCAAGCCTGGATTCGTCTTGCCAGGAGATTTTTCCCACGGTGCCTGAACAACAAAGACATCCACTGTGATGTTGATGAAAATTTATGGCCCAATGTTAATGACCGGCTTGATTAATTGTGTAAAAGTGATGAAAATAAAATACAAAATATATTGTGCTTATGTAAATGACTTGTTGCTTTTTCTCCCTTTTTCGTGTGTGTGTGTGTCTGTGTATATATATATATATATATATATATATATATATATATATATATATATATATATATATATATATATATATATATATATATATAATTTTGGTGTGTAATATTTGCTGTGTAAAGTTTTACAGTTCAGTTACACTCATTCATCACCAAGGACAATTTGAAACGCTTACCTTGTATTATTTGCTCCTGTATGAAATGATTGGTAAAAGTACTACGTTGAAAAAAGATCTTACTGTTTTGTTTGGGTGAGTAAAGCAAATGTTCTCAGAATATATCACAATGATCATATGTTCTGCAACAATGATTAACTGGAATGAAAATATGTGCAAATACAATGAACTCATGACATCAGATTTGAAAGAATGACTAGTGGTGTTACAAATGTGATCAAATGTGAGTTTTGTACTGAGAGATTTGAAAATGCACACTTTAGTTGTGAAAATAGTACCAAACCAATTAAAAAAAACTGTAATGATGCTTGCCACAGTGTAGCGGCTCAGTTTAGGCTGAACCCGTTGGCCAGTTTCCCTCAGGGTCATCCCATGGTTGATGACATGGTCCACTATTGTAGCTCTGATGTCATCAGTTATTCTGTTTCTTACTCTTCTTACCCTTCCTCTTTCCCCTCCTCGTCCTCTTCTTGCTCCTCCTTGTCCTCTTCCTCTAACTTCCTCTAACCCTCTTGCTTCTTCACCTCCACGTCCTCTTCCTCCAACTTCTTCACCTCCACGTCCTCTCCCTCGGCCTCCTCTGATTCTCACTCTTCTCACTCTTACTGCTCCTTCCATTGTACTCCACATAGACAGCTTACCTGCGGCCTGTTTATAGTGCTTAGGCTGATTGCAAAGTGGACTAATTATCTAAAACAGTTTTCACATGTGAAAGAGTGCCAGACAGTTGGCAAAATTGTGTTAATGATAGCCATACATGTGTATAATTTTGCTAGGAGTGTGTTGGAAATTTGGTAATTGAGTGTAAGCAGTGAGTTGTGTTTAAAGTTCTGCAAAAAGAGTGTTGTGCAGTGAATTGTGCCTACAGTTTTGCAAAGTGTGTGTTACAAAATTGCAAACTGAGTGCAAAGCAGTGTTTCTGCTTTTAGTTTTGCAAACTCAGTGAGTGGTTTTGCTATAAGTATTAATAGTTTTAGGAATTGTGCTATAAGAATCACAGTTAGGGTTAAAGCCATCAGAAAAAACTGTAAAAGAAGTGGAGGATCTATCGGTTTTGTGAGGAAAGATGAGAGATAAGTGTGTTAGCCTAACTATTAGCCTAAAATCCGTCATCAGTATTATATGAATCATAATAAAACACACCTACCATGTTTTGTTTCTATAATTTCCTTCGGGATTAATAAAGTATTCTGATTCTGATTCTGGGTTCCTGCAACTGGTCCGTCGGGTTATTGTCTCCCCAGAAACACTTCCGTTGTGGTTTTTCCTATTTTGTGTTTTCGTTTTTCCTATTTGTTCTTCTTTTTTCCTATTTCCGTTGTCATTTTTCTTATTTCCGTTGTGTTTTGTGTGCTTTTGGAGTGTTTTTCTTATTGCTGGTGTTTTCTGAAGTTGCAGTCTGTTTGGCCTCTCAGGGCCACCGTAAATTTTTCAGCTACTGTAGTAAATCTTGTCCATAATTAGTTTGTGGGTAATTTATTATTTTCTTTCTAAACTTCTAAAAGTTTGACTTAAGGGGGCAGGACGTTTGTTTAAGGGGGCATTGTCCCCTCTTGCCCCAGTGCATAGCCGGCCAGGTTGTATATATCCCCAAGTTAACAAATATTTATGCACTGTATGTTACTATGCACATCCACAGCAACTAAATGAATTGCTAAAACATGCAATAAATGACAAAGAAATTCATTTTTATTTTTGCTCATTTTTCTAGCTACAGAAATGTCAGGAGGTGTATCACTCAAAACTGTAAATGCAAAACAGTTGCACAAAATAGTTTCCAACCACAGGAAATTTATTTTGAGTGTCTTCATAATTTCTTTTTTTGAGGTGCACAAATTTTTATAAACTGCAGCAAAAATTGAAAATATATATTATTTATAATTTTTTTTTTTTACATAGCATCCATGCTATGCCATATTGAGACAGTAATTCATGCAAAAGGGGGCCATCCCAAGTACTGAGTACATATGCATGTTTCTACTTTTCAAAGGTCTGACATTTCTCTATTTAAAATCCTTGTTTTATTGATGTAAATTGCACACTTTAGCTGTAGAGCTGACAACCATTAAAATGAAATCAGATACATAAAAATATGTGAAAAAACAAGAATGTTAAAAAGAATGAATGAAACAGAGTTTCTTTGCTCTCGTGAAGAGACATTGATGAAGTCATATTTGCATTTTCTTCCACAGAAATATCCATTTCCTGATTTGTCAGTAGGGGCTCCTGAAAACCGCACCCACACACAACCATTTGGTTGTGTGTGGGTGTGGTTTACCACCAGTGATGATCGGTAACACTCAAACTTCAGTGACCATTGTTCAGTTATTCATGTTCCTCCCTCCTCTTTGGCTGAAATTCTTTAGACTTTATTACATTTACAGGGATGTTCAGGTCAGTTTCTTTCTTCCTGAGCCTGCCTCATTTCTCCCAGGCTTCTTAAAGTGGTTATATAGCGAGTGATCTACAAACTAGAATAATACAGCAGAAGGAATCTAATCTATTGTGTTTTCAGTGGGCATCTTTATGTGGATGAGACAAAGAGCGGCTCCAGGTCTGAGACCCTATGTGGTCCAAAAAGGGAAAAGTGGGTGGGAGAGTTGATAAGGACTCAGGATAAGAGAAGAGTTGTGAGACGAGAATCTGAACAGCCTTACATGTGCAATCCACAAGTGGAAACTAAGATCTATAAATGTGTAAAATGATTTGTGTGAAAAACACACAAATCATTGATTGATGTGTAAAACACAGGCTACACAAGCCTCTGTTTTAATTCACACATACATAAAAGGCAACTGAAAAACTATTGTACAAATAATTCAATACAAATTTATTTCTGTACAATTTATTTAATTCACCTTCAGGAATGAGAAAATTTTGTCTTTGAAAAAGTTTTCTGTGCAAATAAATGACTAAAACTACACGTAACATTCCTCAACCTCAAATATGAAACCTTAAGTACAAGGACACAAATTGCCCGATACACACAGATTGTGTTGCATATCTCATTGTAGTTTAATAATCTCAGCCCAATGCTCATTGCTATCTAAAGTATAACAGGACACTGGCGTAAATTCTCGTTCATCTCACATTTCTCTTTAATCAGTTTTCTGTTTGACGTTTATTCAGCTGTAATCTCTGCCAAACCCATTTACTCACAAACAAATAAAACACTGAAAAAAGCCAAACCAAAACATTTTTAAGTTATCTAAGTGACTTATGTATCATGTTTAACCTGAGAAGCGAAAGACCACGTGGGGTCTGAAAACGATGTGCCGGGAGTTCGCTGTTCTCACTCCGGCTAGCCATCGAGCTGGTGATGTGATGTCTTGATAAACCGAGCATCTGGGATATGGTGGGCCACAAAGGATACACCAGACCCATCCTATAAATCTGGGGAAAAGGAGGGTGCATTTGTCAGAGTCTATGAATTTGGACAGCCTTTGTCGTTACGCTGTGACGTAATCGGCCTACAAATGCGCGTCAGGAGGATGCAGCCTATGAATTTGGACACCCCCGAAGGTGGGCGCCGAAGTGACGTTATTCCCGCTGTTCAGTCTATGGACAGCCAATCGGTAGCACGCAGTTTGATGATGTCACATTTTAGTACCTGCTCGTATTGCTTAGAACAACTGCTGAGGAGGTACTAAAGAAGTACATGGTACTATGTACCAGGTACTATGACCCAATGGAAAACCGTGAAAACCATGGGAAACCCTGCCAAGTCAATCCGAATAGGTACTAATAGAAAAGGGGCTAAAGAAGTTTTCTCAGAGAAAGAAGTCAGCAAAATAAAAACAGTATGGCTTTTACAAAACAAGCCCACTCCACACCTCTCTCATGCGGCTCTGCTGTAGTTTCCCTTCGAGCTTTCTTCTGTAATTGTCGTCAGCCTAACTGATCTTGCCCTGAACCATTCTCACCTCCTCTAAGTTGTCCGCTCTGATGGCCTTCTTATTGTTGTTAAGGAGTGCTTTGATATGCTTTATCATACACGACTTGGATGATAATGGACAGTATGACAGTATGAGCTGGGGCAACAGTCCAGAAAGAGTGTCTCCTAGTCTGTCACCTCAAAATATCCCTGAAGTTCAGTTAAGGCCTCCTAAGACAGTTAAGTCTGTTCATTTTTTTTCAACTTTCAGAGAGTATTCTTTTACACAATCATCTTCATTTTTCATTTTTCCTATTTCCTGATATTAAACCTGTGAGGTTTGTTGTTCCAGTTTAACACTGACCTTTAATTTTGAAAATTTTACTTTCTCCACCTTTGGGTGCTTGATCAATTGTGACTGTATTTGTAACGTTAAGCAACTTGTCAAACCAAACTGATTACATGCAATTTTGCTACTTCAGTTAATGCAACTTTTGTTGTTGTTGTTTACTTGTGTAGTGAGTAAAAGCCACCGAGTAACCGCTAAAGGTGCAGAAAAATTATTTACTGCTAATTACCTTGTGAACAGAAAACATATGGGAACACATAAATAAACATCCAGTTCTCACCCATGGAATGGCATGTTGTATTTTAATTCTGTGAGCTGTCAGCAGCATGAGCAATATTAAAATTACTACCCCTTCAAAACACTTATTCAGGTAGGCTGGAATATCCACCAGAGATGGCAGAGAATCTGACTTGTTTCATTCGACTACTCTCATTCGTAAAAAACAAACAAACAAAAAAAAAAAAAACAGTGACCAAACTGTGGGAATCAAAGTTATGAAACAAACATTGTAACAGTCTGTGATTGTGAAATATCTGATAATGGATCTGCCTTTGTTTGCCCAGGGAACAGAATTTGTGTGGTAATATGTTTTTTGAATGTTATGTCCTGTAGTCCTAAAATGCCTTGTCTATTTTTGAATGTTGATGTGATTTCCCAAGTCCGTGAACAATAAGTGTTGACAAAGGTTTGTGGTTCAGATAAGAGTGTGTACTCTTTTGCTACACGAGGGCCCCTTCCTAATGTAACACTGGCAGGGTAAATATTATAACAAACGAGCGTGACACAAGACCCTGTCTTGCCTGTCTTGCCTGTCTTTCCCCCTCATTCAGCCCTGAAGAGAGGCCCACCATAGACTCGCAACACATATCCTGACACCATTTCACTTTCTCTTCACACAGCTGTTAAGCCCTCACCAAGAACAAAAACAAGGTTCCTCACAAATAACCCTTTTTTTACGCTGGCATTCATGTTTCTATTTGTTTCTGAGATATGAGCCTGCAGACAAAGAAATGTTGACATAAAAGAAGAAAATAAGGCTGTAATTTCCCTTCTCTGTAAACAATAAGGGTGGTCAACAGTATATTGATCAGATAAGAGTGTGTATTTTTGCTACTTGACAGTGACTTCAGATTTTAAGACTGAAAGAGTAAAGATTATAACAAAAGAGCCTGACCCCCTCATCCAGCCCCAAAGAGAGGCCCAACATAAAATCTAAGACTAGCAACACGTATGTATCCGAACTCTCTCAACCCACATGTTTGACAGAAAACTATTAGAGAAAGAAGTTTAAAGTATGGAGAAAAAAACAAACAAAACATGAACAACTAAAACATGCATGCACACAGGTTCTTACACATTTTATATGTAACAGTTTTCTTAAACATCAATGGACTTCAGGAAGACCAGGAAACACTTGACCCCTGTTTTAATCCAGGGGGTCAGTGTTGACATTGTGGATTACTATATATACCTTGGAGTATACTGTACATTGACAATAAACTGGACTGGGCTAAAAACACCACAGCACTTTACAGGAAGGTCCAGAGTCGTCTCTATTTTTTGAGGCGACTGAGGTCCTTCAACATCTGCCAGAAAATGCGGAGGATTTTCTATGAGTCTGTGGTGGCCAGTGCAATCCTCTACGCTGTTGCATGCTGGGGGAGCAGGCTGAGGGTCGCAGATGCCAACAGACTCGATAAACTGATCCGTAAGGCCAGTAATGTTGTGGGGATGGAGCTGGACTCCCTCAAGGTGGTGTCGGAGAGGCGGATGTTGTCCAAGATAAAGACAATGTTGGCTAACACCTCCCACCCACTCCATGACATGCTGGTCAGTCACAAGAGAAGTTCAGTGAGAGACTGAGATTACCGAAAAGCACCACTGAACGACACAGGAAATCATTCCTGCCTGTGGCAATCTCTCTGTAAAACTTATCCACATAACACACTGTATACTGCAATAGCTATACCCTTTTTGGACATGTTCTTCCCTTTTCAGATATTTATTAATAAGTGACTTTATGTATATATATGCATGTATATATGGTGCTATTCTTATTTGTGTATTGTCTGTCTTTTTACTGTTTGTTTGTAATGGAGCACTGTAACGAAAAATAATTTCCCCTAGGGATCAATAAAGTATTCTGATTCTGATTCTGATTCTGAGTAAGTGCACTACATTTGTAACTTACTCACGGGAGAAAGGTGTGATATTCTTTAAATTTGAACAAAATGAAAACTAAAGGACTTTCAAATTACAACAAAAATATTTTATTCACAAAATAGATAACATGACAAATGTTCAGACTGGGAAACTGTACACAATATGGGCTGCATGTTTTGAAAAGAGCTATGAATGCTGAAAGGTATATAAAGGATTTAGACCAACATATCCTCTGGGTGACGTCTGTTTCAGGGATGGCCTTGTGTATCTCAGCAGGACAATCCAAAACCACATACTGCAGCTATTATGACAGCATGGTTTAACCTGAAAAGAGTCCAAGTGCTGAATTGGCCTGACTGTCTGACTGAACATTTGGCACCTCATTAAACATAAAATATATCAAAGACACCAATAACTACTTCAGCAACTGGAAATCTGTCAGACAAGAATGGGATCAAATTCCAAAACCAAAACTCCAGAAACGCATACCCTTGATGCCCAGACTGACTGTTCTCTAAAGAGGAGAAGATGCTACATCATGATACACATGTGCCTGTCTATTTTGAGACCTGTAGCAAACATCAAATTTGAAATGAGCTCAGTTTGTGCTTAAACTTGTAAAATGTTTCAGTTTAAACATTTGTTATGTTATTTATGTTGTATTGTGTTCTATTTGCCTTGTTAGCTTATGTGTATTTAAGCCCTTGGTTGTCCTTAATTCTTTATCACATCATTTCTTCCTTCATGCTGTGTGATCTGTTTCCCTTGTTCTTAGCTTCAGCTGTAGCCATGTGTTTATTTTGCATCCTGCTCCTAGTCTGTCAAGTTCAGCAATAAAGCTGTTTTCACATCATTCTCTGTCCTGCATTTGGTCCCTCACCCCCCCCCCCTCCCCCCCTTTGCCACACAGAGCATACATGATACTGATAGTGTTGAAATTTAGAGTTTAAATATTTAACACCCTGTTTCATGCATATAGAGCTTTATAAGGGCTCTAACCCTACAGGCCGGTGGCTCTGACATCCCACCTGATGGAGACCCTGGAGCGGTTGGTCCTGGCTCAGCTTCAGCGCCTGGTAAGCTCATCACTGGACCCACTTCAGTTTGCCTACCAGCCTGGCATTGGAGAGGATGATGCCGTCATTCACCTCCTACATCGTTCCCTCGCTCACCTGGAGACCGCTGGAAGCACTGTGAGAATCATGTTCTTTGACTTCTCCAGTGCCTTCAACACTATTCTTCCCACGGTCCTGAAGGACAAGCTGGAGAACTCTGGAGTGGACCATCACCTCACTACCTGGATTTTGGACTACCTCACCGACCGACCACAGTATGTGAGAACTCAGGGCTGTGTGTCGGACAGGGTCGTCTGCAGTACGGGGGCCCCACAGGGAATGGTTCTGGCTCCGTTCCTCTTCACCATCTACACTGCAGACTTCTCCCACAATTCCACCCAGTGCTTCCTGCAGAAGTTCTCTGATGACTCTGCAATAGTCGGCCTCATCACTGATGGGGACGACAAGGAGTACAGAGGACTGACTCAAGACTTTTTGGACTGGTGCCAGCTGAACTACCTCCAGATCAACGCCAGTAAAACCAAGGAGCTGGTGGTAGACTTCCGCAGGCACAAGCATTCTCCACTGCAACCACTGAACATCCAAGGTATGGACATTGAGGCTGTGGACAGCTACAGGTACCTTGGTGTTCATCTGAACAACGAACTGGACTGGACTCATAACTCAGACGCCCTCTACAGGAAAGGGCAGAGCAGGCTGTACCTGCTGCGGAGACTCAGGTCGTTTGGATTGAAGGGCCCACTCCTGAAGACCTTCTATGACTCTGTGGTGGCTTCTGCTATCTTTTATGGTGTGGTCTGCTGGGGTGGCAGCATCTCTGCTGGGGACAGGAAGAGACTGAACAGGGTGATCCGAAGGGCCAGCTCTGTTCTAGGATGCCCTCTGGACCTAGTGGAGGTGGTGAGTGACAGGAGAATGGCAGCTAAGCTGTTATCACTGTTGGACAACATCTCCCACCCCATGCAGGAGACTCTGACAGCACTGAGCAGCTCCTTCAGTGGGAGGCTGCGGCACCCACGGTGTGGGACGGAGAGATTTCGCAGGTCTTTCCTCCCCACTGCTGTCAGACTCCACAATAAAGACTTTAACTGATCAAACACACACATCCACAAATGTGCAATAACACTAATGTGCAATAATCTTTTCTGGCATCGTTGTATTTTTACTCAGTTAAAAATAGAATACAAATGCTATATACATCTTATTGTATATTTTATTCTATTTTATTCTACTGTATATAGTATTTTATTTTATTCTATTCTGTACAGTTGTGTACTGTATTTAATCTTATTGTATTCTAATTTTTGCGTCATAACTTTTGCACTGTCCACTTCCTGCTGTGACAAAACAAATTTCCCACGTGTGGGACTAATAAAGGTTATTTTATCTTATCTTAACTCCTGAGCTACAGACACCCCTCTGGCTATAGCTACATATTTTCTGGTAACAGGTTATTTCTTGCTCTGTACGTGGTTTGACCAGTTTTAAATCTTACTGTTAAGTTGAAATGTTAAATGTTTGTCATTTTTATGTTTACCATTTGTACATAGTATTAAAGAATTCTTTCTGTCGTCCCCTCCCCAGATCCTTAAGATTCTGGGAGGGGGGGTGGTAGTGTTTTTATCACAGGAACACCCTTGTTTGATGTTGGCAAACTTCCTCCCCTTTGTATGGCTTCACTGTGTTATCTAGGGTGAACCATCTAGGGTGTGGGGGAGACTACCCTCTTTATGACCAAGGATGTTCCTACTGTGCTTTTATGTTATATGCAGCAGGATCACACACACACACACACACACACACACGCACGCACGCACGCACGCACGCACGCACGCACACACACACACACACACACACCCAGTGCCTTGTCTTTGTAACCAAGGGGGGTTATGGGGGAAGGTATGTGTTGTAAACTATTGTTTATTGTGTGAACGTTGTCAATAAAAGGGAGCGAGAGGGGGCCGTCGTGGAGGTCATTTGTGATGAGCTGAGATACCGACAAGGCCTCCCTTGCAAGTAAAACGATCGATCGCTGTTGCCTTGTTTTTCTTTCACGGGAATAAGTTCTAGGATCAGCGGGGTCTGACTTTAGACCCAACACTTACCACTTTATTAATTCCAACATGTTTGACCTAATGAATTGGTTTTTTACAAATATCCAATATTCCCACAATGCCACAGTTGTTTATCTGTCTTTTCTTAAATATCATGGTGTCAGAGCCTCCTCTGTGTCAGGTCCCAGACTCTAGAATAGTCTTCTTCTTAATATTAGATTTGCACAAATGCTCGAACATTTTATATCATTACTAAAGACACATTTTTATGGATCTAAAGAGATGAGGAGAGTGTCTGAATATATATAATACTAATTAATATTTATAATACTAATTGATTAATCTTAATCTTTATTTTCCAAATTCTTTGTGCTCCTTTTATCCATTCAGTATTTCTGCTGCTGCCATGATTCTTTTCAGACAAAAATTCATACTTCTTGATATTCTTTTCCACCCAGTGCGGTGTCCAATTCAACCGCTTTGTAAGAGATCATCAACAAGGGTTAGGGGTGTATCTAACCCTGACCCTTCTGTGCAGTCACTCGGTCTGATGGGCAGTATTCTACACATAATGATCCCACAGCTGCACAAACTCCAAGTCCTGGACTGAGTTTGATCATAGAGTCTGATTTCTTATTCACTCAGGGGTCTTCTGGTGATATTCTGATGGATGTCTTTCTTTGTTTTAAACAATAATCTAATGCCTCCACCAACATGTTACTTAAGCTGAACTTCATTTGTGGCAGGCAGAGCTAGGACCCAAACATGACATAATGAACTAAAAGAGGCAGCTTTATTCAATGTACAAAAAAATAACTCTTGAAAACTAAATACAAGAAAACTAAACCAAAACTAGGAACTAGGAGTAGGGGTGGCTGTAGCTCAGGTGGCAAAGCAGGTCAGCCACTAATCAGAAAGTCGGTGGTTCGATCCCAGGCTGCCTCCTGGCTGCATGCCAAATATCCTTGGGCAAGATACTAACCCCATGTTTGCCTACTGGTGGTGGTCAGAGGGCCTGGTGGCGCCAGTGTCCGGCAGCCTCGCCTCTGTCAGTGCGCCCCAGGGCAGCTGTGGCTACAATGTAGCTTGCCATCGCCAGTGTGTGAATGTGTGTGTGAATGGGTGAATGACTGAATGTAGTGTGAAGCGCTTTGGTGTCCTTAGGGACTAGAAAAGCGCTATACAAATGCAGGCCATTTTACCATTTTAACTAGGGAAACAAGGAGCACAGAGCCAGGACCATGGCACCATCAGCTCCTCCATGACTGTGAGGTGAGTGAGCTCCAGACCTGAGATTACACAGCTCACATTGATCATATTCATCTGGGAGACAAGATGGGAAATGTGAAATAGTTCTGTGCTAAAAATACTGCAGGTGTCATTTTTTATTGAGTTTGAAAGTTTGAAAGCTGACAGTTTACAGGGTGAGTTTAGTTTCAGTGTTTTGATCATAATATTATGGAAGGTTTTTATCTGGGGCAGATTCTCATAATGAAGATATGTTTTACATTGTTTACCTTTGAGCTCAGTTTTAGTTCACTGTAATAACTCTGCATGACACAGAGAGGTGATCTGAACTACCATATAATGCTGTGGCAGGCAGGATGAGGATCAAATGCAGTATTGGATACACATGAGGATAAACTCAAAAGTCTTAACAAAAGCTTTATTTTGCTGGAAAACAAAAACAGAGCACTACAAAACAGAAACCTATACTGGAAAAATTTAAACTATCCAATCCAACTTTATTTATGAAGCACTTTAAAATACTCAGCACTGGACTAAAGTGCTGTACAGTGATCAATCAATCAAATAGAACAGCAAAAAACAACAACAACAACAAAAAAAAATCCCAAAACCAAACAAAAAAACCCCAGAGAATACAAAAAAATTAAAACAGCCCTATATTAAAAAAACAAGATAGCACCGAATCAACTAAAATTAAGTTACAAGGGAAAAAGGAGCAGACTGAAACCTCACAGCTATGAGGGAAGACACAACAACGGGCAGAGAAAAACACAGGGCTTAAAAGCACAAGGGAGTAACGAGGGAAGTAGAAACACATGGAGAACACAGCTGGGAAAGAAACTGAAAACACTAACATGGGACACGAGACTGAACTTGGAAGAGTTGCAAAACATTGGATTTCTACAGAGTAGAAATGTTTCTGAACAGTGAGCGAGGTAACAAAAGTGTATCAATCAGTTTTATTTGTCATAATTTTATTTTATGTTATTAGTTAGTTAGTTTTATATTACTTAGTTATAATCAGAGATGGGCAGTAATGCGTTACACGCGTTACTGTAATCTGATTACTTTTTATAAGTAACGAGTAAGGGATTACTATTGTAAAAACAGTAATTAGATTACCGTTTTCCGTAGGAACGCTGCGTTACTGAGTTACTAAAACCGTGATTTTTTTGCGAGAATGTCTCATGACAGTGACGTAAGCGAGTGCGACGTTTGTGACAACAGCTGTGTGCAGATCAACAATGGATCATATATCGAGTGCGGGACAGACTATGAGCGTGCAGCGTTTAAAGCGTGGAAGTACTGACCTTACTTTGAGTTTGATTTCATAAAAAGTGACAAAAACATTACTTTGTTTCAAAAGTAATCAGTAAAGTAACGGGATTACTTTTTTGGGGAAGTAATCAGTAATTAGTTACTGATTAATTTTTTCAAGTAACTTGACCAACACTAGTTATAATACAGCTAGTTCTGTTTTTTTGTTTTATTTAACTTTAATAACCTTGGTATAGAACTTTAAGAATTTGATCAGGCCAGCATTTAGATACATTTGGCTTAACTATGATATATAGTTCGGTCTCGGTCGTTGTGTCCTTGGGCAAGACACTTCACCTACCGCCTACTGGTGTTGGCCAGAAGGGCTGATGGCGCGATATGGCAGCCTCGCTTCTGTCAGTCTGCCCCAGGGCAGCTGTGGCTACAACTGTAGCTTGCCTCCACCAGTGTGTGAATGTGTGTGTGAATGGGTGGATGACTGGGTGTGTAAAGTGCTTTGGGGTCCCTAGGGGGGACTAGTAAAAGCACTATACAAATACAAATACAGGCCATATAAACATGATGATGTGCAATTTATTATGTGATTTACTATTTTTCACAGCAGAACACAGCCTGTAAAATCTAACAAAAATTTGATGTGCAGTTTCTGCTAATGTCCAACTGGAGGCATCATCAGGCCAGCAAACAGCAACACTGAAGCTCAGAAAACATTCTTTCTTTTTCTAATTTAAGTTCTGCACTGAGATGTAACTGTGCTGCAGGTTATCTTCAAATTATGTGATTTTCAAATGGAGTCTGGTATGAAGTCAGGTTACTGATTAAACAGCCTACGGAAAATATGAGCTGACCATTATCCAGTCAAGCTCCATTCAAAAATATAGTCCTGTTACACATTACCAGAAAGGAACACAGAGAGTGATGATTAAAGAGTTTTAGGTATTGATGCTCTCACTGTGAGCACCCTGCTGCTCACCTGATCAACAGACTCTTAAACACTGAAATGTCTCCACAAAGAATCTAAATATGAGACTGAATGATCAATCAGACTCTGCTGAGTATTTTTAACTTTCTAAGTCACATGAAAACCTCATAGAACTCCATTATTAAAAACACAGTTCTTGCAAGTTTTGTTTCCTACAGTGAATGTGAATAAATTGTTTTTTCAACACAAAATACTTCAAAATTTCTTGTTTTGTGTTGGTGAACAGAAACTCCAAAAGCCTGCACATTATCTATAGGTTGAAAGTATTTCAGGAGGAAATATGGAGAAATGTTTCTATAGCTGTACTGCAGCATGACTACATGTGAGGTCTTAAATAAATAAATAAACTGAGCAGTGCAGCAAATCTGAATAAAACTTCTGACTGTAGGGTTCTGAATGACAGTTGCAGATCTTCTATTCGACCTTCATGGAGTTTGGTTAACGACACACTTTAAGAATAAAAAGTTATAGTAAAACTGAGTGTTTTCTGAATTTTTCTGAATTACAGAGACTCAGATTATTTAAAGGTTTAAATGTTAAGTCAGAAATTTTTAAAAAAAAATCATTAACCAATCAAACATTAAGCTCTCAAACTGCTGTTGTGAATCTAGGGGAAGTAACCTGCCTAGAAATGTTAAAATTCTCAATGAACATCTGCATTCATGCTGCATTACACACTCACTCACTCACTCAGGTTTCTGTAATGGTGGGGAGGAGTGTGTGCATGTTTCCTTTTGATATATCTCAATCAGCTGAACGAAGACCAAACAGACGCTGTGTAAAATAGAGAGGAGGGGGGAAGGAGGAAGGCAGCAGGGAGGCAGAACAAGTGACATCGCTGACTTCAAACGCCTTTCATTCTGAGATGTGGGCATCGATAACATCCTGTCTACAGGCGACCTCACAGCGATGCTGTTGTTTCCAGTCAACCAATCACATTCTGCCTCTGCCTTGAGAGGAGGGTGATAACCCTCCTGACTGGGCCTGACTGCAGTGTGTCTCTCTGGGAACAGTGATGTGCGAGCTGGCCCACCTCCTGACAGCAGCAAGGTAAAGACCAGCACTCTCTGAAAGCCACAACATCACCATCATGGACCCTATCATCAGTGTTCTGGAGCTGGTGGGGGTTCTGATCTCAGCGGGGGCCTGGCTCTGCTCTCTGGCCACCACCCTGATGTCCTCATGGCTCACACTGTCCAACTTGCTGGTCACAGAGACTCTTGGGGTGGGCCTCTGGGAGACCTGCGTGCTCAATCAGCAGGGAACACTGGAGTGTAGGCCCTATGACAGTCTGCTGGGGCTGCGACCAGAGATCAAGCTAGCCCGGATCCTCATGTGCACAGCGCTAGGGGTAGGAATGCTGGGGCTTTTGCTTGCCATACCCAGCCTCCACCTTGTCAACGGCTGCCGGCAACAGTTGGAGGACGTGAGCTGTAAGAGGGCCCTGAAGGCAACCAGTGGGGCATTGTGGCTGGTGGCGGGGATCCTGGGCCTCATCCCAGTTTCCTACATCGCCCATGTGACGGTCGAACAGTTCTTCGATGAGTCAGTGCCTGACATGGTCCCACGATGGGAATTTGGGGATGCTCTGTTCTGTGGTTGGACGGCCGGCGTCCTTCATCTAGCTGCAGGAATGCTGCTGCTAATTTCCTGTTTTTATGTGCAGAAGTTAAACAGTAACAGACCCGTTGATGTCCCTCCGGTCCTGACAAAGCTAGAACCTGACTCCATGAGAACCAGATCTGAGTATGTCTGAGACCACCTCATAAAAAGGCTGCTACAAGTCTTCTTCAACCTTTTCTGCATCTAAAACTAAATGTTGGACTACCACACTTCAATTTGTGGCTCTTGAGATCAGATTGGAGTATTTCAGCGAATTTCCAGAAGGGATGTTACATTCCTGATTTTGAGGTTGTATCCAAAGAAGAGGTTAAAAATTTTCTTAAAACTAAACTTTACCCAAACAACTGTCACAACTAGATCTGAATAGAACAACAGGGAGGTCTGAGGTTGCTCCTCTAATTTGACAAAGTGAGACCAGATCAGGAGGTTCAGTCCAAACCTGCAGTAAAACAGATGATTTCTCTATAGAATTTCGATGGTTTCAGAGGTTTGAAAGATATAAGTTTAAAATGTTCTTGATCACAAACAGATGTAAATTTCCTTCTTAATCTGTTAGGAGGGATGGAATTTCTCTCAAATAAAGCTTCAGACTAAATCAGAGTTTGTTTTTATTTTAATTTAACATCTAAAAATAACATCTAGGACAAAGATGTTCTTGCTTTTTAACTGCTTTGGTAGTTTAAACTAAAGAATCAGAGAGAAAATAAATCAGATCATTTTGTCCTGTTGTTAATTTGACTGCATGTAATCACCTTAAAATGATGAGAGATGCCAGTTTATAGTTCTGATTTCGGATGTTTATGAACAGCAGAAAAAAAAACCAGTGAACAATGTTTGAGCAACACACCCAGACCTTCACGATCTGTCGAGCGTTTTATTCCCTGCGGTGACTTATCTTTGTTTCAATCATTGAGATGTTTGCTTTAGTTTTCCTGGAGCCAAAGAGATGAAAGCTGCTGCGGTTTCCTGCTTTATTCATTTCATTTAAACACTTTATGTAGTTTTTATTGTTAGTCTTAAGGCTGGATTTCATCTCTTTTATTGTTTTTATTTGGAGACAAGGGAAGACAAACTGTTGTTTTTGTGGTTAAAGCAGACTGAAGCAGAGAATAGATTTATTGATAATAGAATATAAAGATGTATATCTTTTATCTTTAAACATGAAGGTCTGTGTGAGTTATGAAACTGCTCAACTTGTTTGTAATCAGTTTTGTTCAATCAGATGAATGATTTGTAAAAAGGATTGAATGTATGAATGTGCGCAGCAAATGACTGCAAATAATAAATAAATACTCAAAGTTTCATTTAATGTGTGTAAAAGAAGTTTTTGTGGACATTTAAAATGTGAGAGAGTAAACAGACTCACTAAAACCTTATTACAGATATACAGAAAAAGTAGGACAACCTCAGGCAGGTTATCATATAAATACAGTCATAAATCAACACAACTGAGTTTTATATTTAAAGACAAAAAAAATAATTAAAAAATATGATTTATAAAATGAATGAAAATAGAACAGTTTTTGTTTTCAAAAAAGGGGGAACCGCGAGAGACCTTCAGCGACTCACACATGCAGGAAATTAGTAAACTATGAGGAAAGAAGTGGGCAAAAGAATCTGCAACGGTGAGCTGTTTTTGATTTGGGGGGAGTTTTCAAGCGGACCACGGAAAGGGAAAACCTCAAAATACGATGCCTAAATTAAGGACTGTCGTGGGAAGGACTCTTCTGTCCTTGGGTTTATGGGTTTTAGCACTTTGTACCGAAGCAAAGGCTGCAGAGGGGACGCCCGCCTGCAATGGGGGCTGAGCTCAGGAGCTGTGAGGAGGTTGTGTCCCTGGAGGTGGTCTGGTTGAAAACTCCAAATGGATGGAGTATGTGTTGTTTAAGAGAAAGAAAGATGTCAACAAAGAAAAGAGGCTGATTTGTGTGGGATGAATAATGAGAAGAGGGGTGTTAAATGTGGAAAAGTGGTGTTTTTACTGAATCAGAGAATGAAAGTGTTAGTGAGTAGTGATGAAAATGATATTAAATAAATGTTTTAGTGTGTTAGTACTAGAGATGGACCGATCCGATATTACGTATCGGTATCGGTCCGATACTGACCTAAATTACTGGATCGGATATCGGAGAAAAATAAAAAATGTAATCCGATCCATTAAATATCACGAAAGCACCTCACAAAACTTGCAACACGCTGTAACTCACCTCAGAACGTTAGCACGTCGGAGCAGTGGCTGTGGCATGCGGGACCTGTCGTGGTCTGGATAGCATGTGGAGCTTCGCTAGCAACCTGGCATTTCATCTCCGACAAAGTTATCCCCGAGAGAAGTAAAGCAAGTGTGTAAGTCCATCTCTGAATGTTTGTAAAGCATTCCTGCGTTAAGCTTAACAAGCGACTGCCTCTCGCTCTCCGGCTGCTACTTCAATCGTGAAACTGATCAGCTGATCGGCTTTTCTGTCGCGAGTCCGTGTCTCTTGTTTGTTTTTGGTCCACTTTGCACCAGAAAGAGCAAACCAGCGGCTGAACAACAGCAGAACGTTTAAGCTTGATAAGCTGTTGTTAGAATTTATTTAATATTTCTTTCTACACCAGGATCTTTTTCTACGTAGCTGATGGCTGTAACTGCAGGGGCGGATCTAGCAAAGTTTAGCCAAGGGGGCCGATAGGGCATGAACAGGGAAAAGGGGGCACAAAGACATACTTTTCTTTCTTATTCTCATTTAAAATGTCGAGCTTTTAATAAATAATTATCTGACACCCAAAGTTTTAATTTGATGTAAAATGAATAGAAGTCAATTACTGTATATAGTGACTATTAAGTCTAATATATATACCCTAGTAAGCTATAGTACTTTTTACTTTGGGAAGGTACCATCTGTGCAGTCTGCAATTTTGTTGAAGAAAGATGTTGAATCTATTTAATATTTCTTGAAAAATAATTGATTTCTGTGCATTTTTTTTTTCACACTGCATCAAATTAAGGTTGATTACGTCGATTAAGCATCATGAGGTGGCGCGTGAGGGGTGGTTCCCTATTTTTTATTTATTTATTTTTGTTGTTGCTGGTAGTTGGAACCCTATTAGCTAGGTTGCTTAATATTTACGCTAAGTACTCTTTAAAATACCAGAATAGGGAGGATGGTGTAGGTCTAAGTTTATTAGATTGATCAGTATTGCTGAACTATGAAATATTTTTTTTGTATACAGGTATAACAGAATAGCTTTAGTGTAGTTGTTGTTTTAAACTTGAGTATGAACTTGCAGACTTGCAAAATGCAGCAAGATATTTTAAAAAACAGTTTTGTTGATTAAAAAACACTATATCGGATTCATATCGGTATCGGCAGATATCCAAATTTATGATATCGGTATCGGTATCGGACATAAAAAAGTGGTATCGTGCCATCTCTAGTTAGTACAGGTGGCTACGGAACTGGATCAACGTCCTCCACAAGCACAGTGGCCGGAGCAAAATGATAGCTTAACTTAATTGGAACCGCATCCAGTTGTGTTTTGGCTGAATATTACACAGCATCACTCCATGTACATCTTAACCTGAAGAACAAGCTTCGAGGACAATCAATCTCTCCCTGAAGACAAAATGCAGTTCGAGAGCAACGACGTCGACTTCAAGAGTCGACAATGTGAACACACAGCAACACTGCCCTAAACCTTAAACCTTAAAGGGTTGAGCAGCATGTACAAATATGGAAGCATCAGTTATTAATTAAAGCCAGAATCAGTGACTGCAGCAGCATTGCATAGCAGGTTCTAACCCCTACAGCATGTTATTTCACCTGAAAGCAAGACATTTTTCTTGCGATTTTTCTGGCAGATTTTTGGGTTTTGTTTTAGTACCAGGCCGATTTTGCCAGTTAGGTTTGGGTTGTTTTCTTTTTCTAAGAGAAAGACTGTTTTTTTTTTGTTGTTGTTTTTTTTTTTTTGGGGGGGGGGGGGGTTGGGGGGGTTTACACTTAGAACCGGGCCTAATATGTTTTTTTGTAACAGTGCACTTAGGAAAAAACATGCCAGGTATCATCCCTCTGGGGGTGATATTTTGTGTGTTGGTGATTTAAAAGCAGGCCTGCAAGATTGGGAGTAAAAGGCTATAAAATACTTTAATTCTGAGCAAATATAAGGTGAGCTTCTCTAGATTACAATGGCTTCTGAGGAAATTCACCTACCTAGGATGCTGACCATATTATATGGTAAGTCCTGTGTTTAAAAGGATTGTAGTGATTCAATCCCTTTCAAAAGCAATAAGAATTGTTCTTATTTTTGTAACATTGCTGCCAGTGGATATTTACATTCGTGCGCAGTTTTCCACTATCAGCAATGACTGGTATGAATGCATGTGACTGGACGGTGGCTGGACTGATGATGTGGACCAGGGTTTTAATAGTTTTGCAATTTTCATAAGTTTTTATTTTTATTTCGTTTTGACTTCAGATTTTCAATTTTATATTAGTTTTAATTAGACTTTAAAGGGAGGGGGGATGAGTGTGTGCATATCAGTGTATATGTATGTGTGTACGTGTCCAGAGTTCAGCTGAGACAGTGTTCTTCGCCCTGCTAGGCTAAGTAAACAGTCTTCCAGCCAACCCAGGTGGCATTGCATGGAATGGGAAGGAACAGACTAAAACCAGTCGTTATCAGGGAGTTTTTGTTCGGCTCCAGCCTTGAGACCGCAGCTGGCACCGAAAGGGTATCCGCATGAAGTGATGGTGCTTTTTACTTTAGTGCGAACAGCTCATATGAATTTCAAAGCAGTTCTAAAGTCCAACACTGGTCTCTCAATCTCCCGTTGGAGAGCCGCAAGCTTCGCCATACTTGCGCTCTGTGATGTTGTCATTCTTGTGCTCAAAGAGCCGATTCTGAGAACTCACGACAGTGTGCCTCCCCAAGATGTCATCCAATTTGCGCTCAGAGGTGTTATTCCGAGTGAGCCCTTCCGAGATGTAATCCAGTCTGCACTCAGAGATCTTATTCTGAGTATTCACGGCAGCCGTAAGCCTTTCCAAGATCTTATCCGTGCTGACTCAATGAGCCCATTTTGAGAAACTCACGCCTCTCCCATCGTTCCAATCCTAGCTGGCAGCCTTGTGGGGGTTTGAACAGCTGGTTCCGTTTTCTTAATTCTTCAATAAGTCAGGGCCAAGCCAACTCCGATCAGCCAGAACCCTGTTATCATGGTTCTGAATAGGTAGATATCTTCAGCACTCAGGCTCACCCAAGCCCAAACTTCTCGTTGAGAAAGGGGTGTCAGTTACATTTAGGGACCAGTTGATCACATCCATAATTCCTCTTTTAGGTTTTAGAGAGCAGACTGTGAGAGAATGTTCCAGGGAAAAGTAATATAAAAAAACATGAGACTAGACAAGGACACAAGAGGCTAAGGGAGAGGAGGAGAGGAGAAAAGTGCGACCGGCTTCGTCAAGAGCAAGAGCATAGGAAACACTCATGGCGTAGCTGACAGCCCAGGCAGTGGTTGACATCAAAGGTCGTGCGGTTTGGGGCCCTACTAGTCATCATGAGAAGATTCCAGAACCACAGCAATAACCATAAAGATGCATTGGAACAGGAGGGTGAGGGGTGAAAAGAGCGCCCTCCTCCAACAACGGCGTGCCAAGTTCCAACTCAGTGAGTGAGACTCTGTGTCACCCAAGAGGGATCAGCGAATGAATGCAGATGACACCTTATTAAAAACAAAATCAGGCAGTTGTGCCTGAATTAGTTCCGTGTGTTTTTGAGTTAAGGTGGTCATTGGTGTGACGTTTCTAATCATCTTATAAATGATATGCATTTACATGACTCATTTACATGACTTATGCGCTTTGGGGTCCTATGGACTAGAAAAGCGCTATACAAATGCAGGCCATTTATTTTACCATGACTCTCTGAACATCACAAACTCTGTTAGAGTCCTGAGCCTGAGTAGAAGTGACTGGAGTAGTTATAGCATGCAAGTTTTACTGCAACCTAACTAATAATTATTTGTGTATATTTTGTAGGGTAGCTAGACTGATTTTCTAGCATGTCAGTTCCTGATGCGTAAGTGAATTAGGTCCTCATTGTCTGAGTAAACATAATAACAACAGTTGTGAGTTCTTTGACATGTGTACTTAACTTTGACACATTGTTTGATACCCTAAAGTAGGATTTTGGGTTCATCACATTTCATTGAGGCATGATAGGCCTCAAACATGCTGGAAGCACCTAAAGAAGGAGGTTGTTCTTCTGGAGTTAAATGTGGTTGTTTTGGTTTCCCGAATCACTGATGTGGGGACAGTAAAGATAATTGTAAATGCTTTTGAGAGGGTTTACACTGTTTAAATGGGTCGATTGCCCTACAATAGTAAAGAGTACAGTACACTGCATAGATAGAGAGGAAAGATCGATCTCTCTGTTGTAAATTTAGCTCAGAAGTGTTTAATATATGTTGGCTGTGTGGAAATTCATGGCTACTTATGGGTTTTACCCCAGACTTTGGGAAGCACTAAGATTGACGTTAGTTTATGTTTGTGGTATTCACTTACCTATAGGTACAAATATAGTCACTGTCCTTTATGGCAAACATCTGGACAGGGCAAAACAAATGGCACAAAGGAGTGTGTGTGATGTTTGGTGAGGCATGTGTGCCTCAATCCCCAATAACACTGGGGATGAGGGTCTTTTACAGAAACAGTTAATAAATTAGGAAACATGGGTTGATGGATTTAATGATAAAGTGGAAAATATATCACACACTGAAAGACTTCCTTATCTAAACAACGGGTTCTTATGAAAGAGCAGCTTGATGTAACTAAGGTTGAAGGGTTGTTTTTTTTTTGCAGATGAACAATGAAGGCTGTTTCATTTCTGTATATGGTCTCATATTGTGTTTTCTTTTATGATATAACTGCCATCCTTTGAAGAAAGGGTGGAGGCTCAGATGGAGCGAAGATGACCATAAAGTGTGAATTTGTTTTTTTTCCTTCTGACTATAGGGAAGATGCACATTATGGAATTTCTTTGAGTATGTAATTGTGCTGATGTTATGTTCAGTAGTTAGAAAAGAAATCCCCATGTTTTTATGTAATTCTTAATAAATTATTTTTAATTCTTAATTGTGGTATCACAAAGGGTGGGAATGTGGTGGCAGGTTTCTTTTCTCATATATTAATCACATATTTAATTATATCACATTAGTTATAGTAATATCACTTTATCACTTTATGTAATAATAAGAGCACTCCTGTCACTAGTTTACATGCATGTGGAAAGTTAACACAGTGAGGCCATTGTAATGGGAGACATCAACAGATAGTGAGACTCCTCCAGCTTATCAGGGATGTAAATCCTTAGGTGACGGCCAAGCAGAAAACAAGGTCATAATTTCTGTCATAATCTCTGTGAGGGAGAAGGCATAGCCCCCCCCCCCCCCCCCCCCCCCCCCCCCCCGTGAGAGGGGCCAACATGTAAGATTTTGTGGAATGTTCCTTGTCTGTGTCTCTATATAAGTTGTAAGGGCGGTGGCCACAATTCAGAGATGGTGCTGGTGTTTCACTGGGATTCTCTCCACATTGCAATGTGTTGATTAAACCCACTTCAAATCAAGCTCACTGGGTGTGTTGCAGGTTATTGTTAAAATTTCCATAACAATTTCTTGCCCTGACATAAGGTTACAGCCAAAAATGAAATAAATATAGAAATAAAAAACACAATAATAGATGAAAAAACTGACAATGACAAATATAAAATAAACAATAATAAACATAATTATTGTAATTTAAAAAATAATAATTATTGTAATATTTTTGTTTAATGAGAAAGGCCAGCACTGAGTAGCCAAATTTGTTCTAATTAAATTAATTTCAAAATTCTACAGATAAATTCTAAGAAAAAATGAAAAAAATTAGCTTGTCCAAGTCAAAGGTTTTGTTTTTAATATTTGTTACATGTCCTACAGGAAACACACATGACACATGTGACTCAGTGATGTCATCAGGCACTGCAGCCAGCTGTGCGATTGGTCAGCTCCAGCTCCTATGAAGATAAAGAAGCTGCTGTTTGTTCAACAAAACGCTCTCTTATGTAAGTGAGAGAGCCACAGTGAGACAGCAGTCAGGTCTTAAATAAATACTCATGAGAATAGAAAAAAAAACGAGGCTTCAGGATCAAACATGAAACTATTTCCTGTTTAATGAGTCCCATGAAACCTTTTGAAAAAGGGAAGAAGTCCACAGTTGGAGGTCCAGAGGCACTGGTAGTGGAGTGAATCGTTTCCCACTCACACTCAAACAAAGGCAACACAAACTGCCTGATTGGATTTAAGCAATGAAGAGCACACATATGACAAATTGAGAACTTCCTCTAAGGAAGATCTGTGTGAGGCAGGCATGATAGGACTAGGAGAGAGACTCTAATGTAACATTCATGAACAGATATGATGGGGAAACAGAGAAATGAATGTGGTGTCACAGGAAACACAGGAAACTAGATACAAAAAGACGGGGGACACAGATAGATAACAAACTAAAACCAGAGTGAATACAAAAGATGAAACAATATAAATGAAATCATGAACCCAAAGTAAATCATGAACTGTTCTCAAAGACTCAAAACACTAGGTCAAACTCCAGGATGATGACAGCATCTTTACCAGACGTTATAAACTCAAGGAGAACCTCACAGGCCTTGAATATACTGTGACCAAAAGTTCAGTAGCATTTGATTGACATTTCATTTCATTTTCAGCATATGTGGATGTTTGTATGCCTGCTCTTTTCGACTTTTTAATCAGTATAACAGGATTTATTGTTCTGGAAACTTTTCTCTAATGGTCCATGATCATGTCTACGATAGAGTATAATCACAGCCTTGAAAAGTGTTAGAATGTTCTTCAGACTTCATCACGACTCTTAGTACTGGGAAGGTTTGGGAATTCAGGTTTTAAAGCCACACTCTGGGTCCTTATAGAGATTTATAAACACGCACACAGAGCCACACAGAGACATGAAAGAGGGTGAGCTGCAGGAACCTCGCTGCCCTCCACCTTCGCTTTAATTACCATCTTCCTTTTCAGGACAATAGTGCTGTGATTTGAGAAAATGTGGTCAGAGGCAGGAAGACGAGTCCTCACTCTCACATTGTCTACTCCCAAAGGGAAACAAGGAAATGCTGCAACGTTCTGCCAACTCTGATAAACCTGCAGTTGAGCTGAGAGCAGGAACACCAGCCTGGTTCACCCTCCTCTTCTTGGAAATCCAACACGTGTCTTTACCTGGCACACGTTAGATATCAGTTAAAAATCAGGGCACTCCGTGAACAGTGATGGGTTTGGACTGATCTCAGTCAGTGAATCTAAAAGCCATTTTAAGGAATAAACCCAACAGTAACTCCTCACTCAAGTTTTGAGTGGTGAGAAACTGTTAACTCACTAAGTCTACACAGAGAGGCCGATGATTCTATTTGGTACAAACAAACAGATTCAACCATCAGGTCAGTTTCTCCTAACTATAAACACAGTCAGTAATCATTGAATACTGCTGATTTTTACACACATTAAAAATGGACAAAAACAGAAAGCACCTGAATCAAATATATTTTTACTGGTTATTTGTAATCTCCCTTCAATTCACCAGTTTTTTTTTTGTTTGTTTGTTTGTTTGTTTTTAAAAAAACACACTCCAGTTTCTGTTCAATAAAGACCACCAGCCTGAGTCGGAAGTTTAGCTCTGCGGATTGTGATCACAGAGTTTGATGTTGCTTTATTCTGCAGCAGAAATGAAGGAAGCAAAGAACAAGGCCCAAAAATCAAACCCTTGGTGCAGCTGAACCTCGCCAGCTAACAAAAACAGGAGCTAAAAGCCAAAATAAAGTTGTAAATCTCAAAAAGCTCTGAAGTCCACAAACAAACCAGAAAGGACCAGCATGAACTGTTCACCATGAAAAAAAGCTTATGACCTGTGTACCCACCCAACCCTTTAGTATGTTTGAATGTCCCATTACAGATGTCCTACCAGGAAGGAAAAGGTTTATTATGCCAAAAAGACTGAGGTGCTTTTCATGAAAACTTAAAAGTGTGTCCTTTAAATGAGTTTAGAGGTGAATAGAAATACAGCCATGATACTGACAAGGTTAGAAGCAATGATTCAGTCCTGTCTTAACTACCATAGAGTCAGTCTAGAGCTACTGTGGGGTGGGGCAGGGATCACTGGTGGTTGTTGCTGGAGAAGTAAGTAGTAGTAAGTAAGTAGTAAGTAGTACTAGTAAGTAAGTAAAATTGTATTTATATAGCACCTTTCTAAATAAAAGATCACAAAGTGCTTCACACAGAGATACCAAGGTAGGTTTTAAAAGAGACTACTGAGTCCACAGATCTTAAGCTCAGAGGGAAAGAGTTCCACAGTCTGGGGGCCACAGTGGCAAAAGCTCAGTCTCCCTTAGTTCTCAGCCTTGTATAACTAGAAGGCCCTGATCACATGACCTCAGGGACCTGCTAGGGACATCGAGCTGTAGTAGTTCAATGATGTAAGCTGGTGCTTGTCCATGACGAACTCTAAAAGATAGAACCTGAAATCTTAAAATGGAATCCGAATTCAATGGGGAGCCAATGGAGTTTGATCAGAAGCCTCGCGGTAGCATTTTGAACAACCTGCAGACGCACCTGGGAGTTTTTGCTAAGACATGTAAACAGTGAATTACAGTAGTCTAAACGTGATAAAATGAATGCATGTATAACAATCTCCACTTCAGTGCAAGATATAATATGGCTTCATTTAGCAACGTTATCTACAACGTTATACAATGGATACACCATTACAGACAGAGTGCAGGTTGGCTCCTCTTCAAAGAGTGAAGCTGTGTTTTGGCAGGAAACTGGCTCCAAACTGTCTCGACCGGGTATTATCAGCCCATTGAATCAGCACTATTAAGTATTATCAGGCCTTTGCAGGAAATAGCTTTCTCTGCCTCTTATGAGTTAATTATCATTATATGGAGGGAGTTCATAACATCAAAGCTATAGCTGCAGTTAAAAATGGCCCAGTCCAACAGTTTCACACAAACAAATAAATATTCTTCAGATTGTTTCGATAAAGAAATATATGTATTTTAAATTGTTTTGTTTTATTTTGTTCATATTAATAAACGTATGATATAAAACAGTTCTTGCACTTTACTTCCCCTTTTTGAAAGTTGAATGACATCTGGCAGATTGATTCAGTTTTTCAAGATAGGAGATGAAGTAAAGATGGTGAGCTGATGGTTAGATGCTCATTTATTCTTACAAAAAATTCTTCTTTTGACTCAAACACCTCAAGCTAAGTTGTGTCTGTTCATAACACTGTTCTCTAATCAAACTCTGTCCACTGTATATATTCTCAGATATGGGTTTTGTCCTGCATACTGGAGTTATCTCTTCATTGTATAGACACTTTTTACTAAAAATGTCCAGATTTTCCAAATTTTCATGGAATATTTCTTTTCTCTTCATTTGTTAGAAGAACAAACTTCAGTGTGAATTTCACAGTTTTTTGTGGTCATTTTAAGACCAATCCAAACTACCGATTTTGATCCTTCAAAGCTACATTTGTTTTTGGCTTGTTAAGCAAATTTAAGGTCTTTCTTATGTGTTCATGGACAAGCAGTTTTGTTTAGCCATTAGTCGGAAAGCAAACAACCCTGAGTGTGTGGTGTGTTTGTGTGCTTTTGTTTGCTGGGAGCCGGTGTGATGACCAGAGCTCCCACTATTGTAACAGTCGGAAACAAAAGAGCCTGTTTTCATCCGAGTCCAGCGGCAGCAGAGGACAGGAAGTCACTGTGCCGATCAGATGGCTCAGAGCATGCATGTGTTTGTTTTTCTATCTTTATGAGGCCCAATATGAACTTCAGCTTTGTTTGGAAGACGTTTTAAGGATTTGCTTGAGGGTTTGAACCTCACTTTAAGTTTGAGGGTGGACTCTGGTTGAGGTTAAAGGATAATTGGAAATGAATTTTGATTTTAACCATCAAATTGCTGGACCTTTTTTCTCCTGCAGACATTTTCCTGTATCCCCAGAGCTTCACAGTTCTAAACGAAGCTCCTGGTGACGTAAATTGAAGAAGGTTCTTAGAATGATGACGTTGATTAGCACCAAATCCTGGCAAGGATGAAAGGTATTCACAAAGCATCTCAGCTAATAAAAGAGCTCCTGACATAAAAAACAAAAAGAAAGACAAAATGTAGTTCCATGGGAGCTCACTGGAACGAAGCTCTGACACGTCTTTCCTTCCTCATGTGGAAACAGGATATTTACAGTTTGTAAAATACAGTTAGGTGTAAGCTTTAAAGATTCTGTTAGTGTAAATGTAATGATTAAGATAAACTGAACATGTGCCATGCTCACATTTATGGTTAATTCATGATGTTAACTCATGCAATAAAACATTTTACCTGAAATGCTGTTGTTGAACAAACCTCTCCTCCACCTGCACTCTATACAGCAGCTGAAGGAGACACGGAGCAGCAGATGACTTTCTGAGCTTTTTGTGCAATTCAACATTTCATGGATGATGAATGCACGTGAACCATATTAACAGCTGTGACATAACAGTAAAAACGAGCCGCAGCTCAATTATTTATGTGTAGATGTTAATAATTGCTGTATGAGTGCTACATGTGATAGGATTAGGACAGTAAGAGATTTGATTTAGACTTCACACACGTATCAACAGATATGATAACTACTCAGTGCTGTTGTTAGTAACTGAGATAATCTGAACAATTTTTAGAGTTAATAATTCAGATTAAGCACTAAATATAAGGCTTAGTAATTATATGCAAGCAGAAACAAGCAAAAATTGAGTTTTCTGTAGTTTTGTGTTAAGTTTGGGCCAAGAGTCAAAGATTTTTATTGTAAATTTTCTGCATGTACAGGACATACAGGAGAACTGAAATACTGTTTCTCTCTCATCTTACTGTAAAGAAGAACTAAGAATTAAGAAAGATAAAGGACAATGTATAAAAGTCAAACCTATATCCAATAGTGAAGTAATGCAAGATATGAATTCAATAAATAAATAGATCAGCTTGGGAGCTGTACAGAGTGACCAACGGCAGCTTTTTCTTTGTCTTGTTTTCCTATTTAGTGTCATCTGTTTCCTCTGCTCTCATTAACTGGCATGTGTGTATATTGTCTGAGCGTCAGCTCACAGTTGTGTGTTTCCTCCTCTTTATGTTGCCCTAGAGAGTCCTACTTTTTAATTCTTTGCTCCTGCTCAGTTAGTGAAGAGTTCAGCATTAAGGCTGCTTTTTGAGTTGATGTTCTGCCTCCTGTCCTGCATTTATGTCCACATCCTGCCTGCCACACAGATATTATATAATAGATATTATATAAAGTTCCCAGTTTAGTCAAATACACCACAGGACTAATATTTAGGGGCGGTCGTGGCTCAAGAGTTAGGAGTTCGCCTTGTAATCGGAAGGTTGCCGGTTCGAGCCCTGGCTTGGACAGTCTTGGTCGTTGTGTCCTTAGGCAAGACACTTCACCTGTTGCCTACTGGTGGTGGTCAGAGGGCCCGGTGGCGCCAGTGTCCGGCAGCCTCGCCTCTGTCAGTGCGCCCCAGGGTGGCTGTGGTTACAATGTAGCCAGTGTGTGAATGGGTGGATGACTGGATATGTAAAGCGCTTTGGGGTCCTTAGGGACTAGTAAAGCGCTATATAAATACAGGCCATTTACTTCATGAACGCTAATTGTCCTCATTATTTTCTTGGCATCATGTTCATTCTTTCCATTTATAAACAGATATGTGATACCTGTACCCATTATACCTTTGCCATCACCTTATATAGACCAATCAGAACCCTTTGTACCTACAAAAGCAGCCCCAAAATACTTTAAATAGTAGGACAATACATAACGAACAGGTTATCCATGCACTTTGAAAATGACTCCAACTTATTTAACATGCTTTTATCTATCTCGGATCTCCACCTGTGGCAATGCAAGTTCACCAAGATCCTAGATCTTTGTCCCAGAGCTGAACTGTTCTTTGAAACAGATGCACGGACAAGCTGTCGAGGTTTCACCTGAACAGTTTAAATGAGGGACACAGTCAAGAAATGTAACAGGTTTAATGAGGTTTAGTGTAGTTTTCATGTGGAAAAGCTACACAGGTAAGTTTGCTTTAAAAGGTAATTGAGCAAGTGGGAATCAAAAGATACATTTTAGCAGGCAGGGTAAGTGGGGTCAGGCAGGTATGTAGTTAAGTAGGAGGCAGGATGATTCCTAGAAGGAGACATGAGTAAACAAAAAGGTAAAAACAAACAAACAGAAGTTTTTATCTGAGAAGAAAGAGGACAGAGCTTCTCTATAACATGACGAAATCAACAATCAGGTTACAAGCGGTGACAAAAGCTAGTTTCAAATGCTGTATTGATTGCAAATGATGAGCAATGGGTGTCTGCCAAGGAGTTTCTGAAACCACTCCCACCACTTGAAGACCTACAGTAGTTTTCATCCACACCCACAGCTACCAAAGCCACCTTACAGCCACCTCAACAAAGCTAGGTCTGGGGACTATGACATGTTGTAAGTGTGATTTTCATCTGCTTCTAAAGCCTCCATCATCTTGTTTTCTGCAGTCCTAACCACTCCAGCTAAAGGGAAAAATTACTCTTATTTATCTTCTTTTATTAAACAGATACATATGGGTGTTGGTGATTTCAGAAAAAATGTAAACTGCATGATGTAGCAGGCCTTAGTCATCTAATTTTAAAACCCTAAAAATCATCGTTTTAGATTCTTTTTAGAAAGTGGAACATCGTTAAAGATCTTTCAAGACATTACTTAGAGCAGCGGTCCCCAACCCCCGGGCCTCGGACCGGTACCGGTCCGTGAGTCGTTTGGTACCGGGTCGCGAGAGTTGAGGCTCAGGTGTGAAATGTATAGTTTTCAGGGTTTTTATCGGTTTTAAGCGTTATTTTGTTATCGTTTTTATCGTTTACTCGGTTTTTCTGGGTCTTTTCACGTGTGTTATGAATAAACCTTCTTTTTTTTGGTACCGGTACTAGTTTTATTTTGTTGTATTTATCCGCGACACCTTAAAGGCCGGTCCATGAAAATATTGTTGGGCATAAACCAGTCCGTGGCGCAAAAAAGGTTGGGGACTGCTGACTAGCAGTACTGGGCTGTAACACTGAGGAATGTTTCCCTGTGATCTGTTGCCCACTGGTGGTGGAAAGATGAACTGTACTGGTGACTTTTCGCAGGAACAGAGGTGATATAAAGTATTTCAAACAGAGGAGAGTAAGCAAGTGCTCACCAAGAGTCTCATCATGGATGTGCAGCAGATAAATCTGCAGCAACTGTGCACAGCAAAAGGTCATTCAGGGTAGTAGCAAGGTGTTTTGGCTTCTGTATACTGGTGTTGGCTTCATTTACCTACACCTACACCAGATTCTACCTTTTGTTGTTTACATTTTGGGGCCTGTGTTGAATCAGGCTCAGTGTTTGAACTTAGTTAAGAGTTCTTCTACACCTGATGCATGTCCTTTTGTTAACCCACCTATTTTATCTCCACCTGTCCTCAGTCCTGCTGGATCTTACAGGCTGATTAAAATGATAGAAAAAGAGTTTATAATTTCAGGGTAACTGTGGAGGAAAGGGAGGGAGGTAAGAAAAATCTTTCAGTATCCATCCACGTCTGTCAGACTCATTTTGCTCTTGCACTGAAAACTCCGGATGACTTTAAGATCAGAATCTCCAACTCAACATCAGATTCAATGTGATCAGAAATTTGCCTGATTTAGGAGACATTTTTCATAATTATATGAATTATTCAGTCATGGCCTTAAAAAAACCTACATTTTATTTGAAAAAAGGCTCAGATATTTTACACTCGGCTTTGTCTGCTCTCATCCAAAAGCCTAACACTAAGAAGGAACTCTAATACCAACCTACTGGTCACAGGTTTCTCTGCTCTGACCTTCACCCTAACCCTAAGCTGTCTTATATGAGTTATTAATATATCATTAAACATGCTGCACTGAATATGTACTCTATGTTTTGACCAGTGCTTCATTTTTCCAATGACCTTTATGTTACAAAGAAGCTTTCAGCAGATGTGATCAGGCATGCTGAGGGTTATACATCCGTAAGCTGCCACTGCCATTACAACATGGACATTTATAAATTCAGACATTAAACACTGATGTTTGTTTTTATCTGCTGTTTGTACTTCTGTGGTCATTTTCTACAGTTTATGTTGTATCAAAGTCCTTCTACAAGAAATCAAAGTCCTTCTGTGCCACCAGTCACAGCAATCTTAACAGGCCTCATTTTATTATTATTAAATTCAAATCAAAATTCTAATTCAAATTTTGTTTGTCACGTACACAGTCATACACAGTACGATATGTAGTGAAATGCTTGGACAACTGCTCGTGACCTAAAGAAAACAAAAAAGGAAAAGGCTATGAATAAGATAGGAAATAAATATGAAAAATTAAAAAGGGTAAAATTTAACTAGGAAGGAATAAAATATAAATTAAGGTTAAAAATGAAATAACTGTACAACACAAATTAGAATGAAGGGTAAATTTAACTGGGAAAGAATAAGATAAAATATATAAATTAAAGTTGAAAATAAAATAACTGTACAACAAAATACACAATACACAATATAGAACTATATAAGAATGTATGAAGAAATATAAATAAATATATACACAATAACAGCAGCTGTACAAGTATTAACTGGAAATGAAGAATGTAGTGACCAGTGTTGTGCAATCCACATTATGTCTTGTGCAGTGCAAATATGCTTAAAGTGATTTAAGTGATGAAGTGAAAAGAATGTCCAGAATGTCCAGTGTGTGTGTAAGAACCATATGTGTGGGTCAGTACTGTGTAGAGATGGCACGATACCACTTTTTTATGTCCGATACCGATACCGATATCATAAATTTGGATATCTGCCGATACCGATATGAATCCGATATAATGTTTTTTAATCAACAAAACTGTTTTTTTTTAAATATCTTGCTGCATTTTGTATAAGTTCATACTCAAGTTTAAAACAACAACTACACTAAAGCTATTCTGTTATACCTATATGCAAAAAAAAAAATTTCATAGTTCAGGAATACTGATCAATCTAATAAACTTAAACCTACACCATCCTCCCTATTCTGGTATTTTAAAGAGTACTTAGCGTAAATATTAAGCAACCTAACTAATAGGGTTCCAACTCCCAGCAACAACAAAAATAAATAAATAAAAAATAGGGAACCACCCCTCACACTCCACCTCATGATGCTTAATCAACGTAATCAACCTTAATTTGATGCAGTGTGAAAAAAAAATGCACAGAAATCAATTATTTTTCAAGAAATATTAAATAGATTCAACATCTTTCTTCAACAAAATTGCAGACTGCACAGATGGTACCTTCCCAAAGGAAAAAGTACTATAGCTTACTAGGGTATATATATTAGACTTAATAGTCACTATATACAGTAATTGACTTCTATTCATTTTACATCAAATTAAAACTTTGGGTGTAAGATTCGGATAATTATTTATTAAAAGCTAGACATTTTAAATGAGAATAAGAAAGAAAAGTATGTCTTTGTGCCCCCTTTTCCCTGTCAATGCCCTATCGGCCCCCCTGGCTAAACTTTGCTAGATCCGCCCCTGCACAGTTACCAGCCGTCAGCTACGTAGAAAAAGATCCTGGAGTAGAAAGTAATAATAAATAAATTCTAACAACAGCTGATCAAGCTTAAACGTGCTGCTGTTGTTCAGCCGATGGTTTCCTCTTTCTGGTGCAAAGTGAGCCAAAAACAAACCAGAGAGACGGACTCGCGACAGAAAAGCCGATCAGCTGATCATTAAGCAGTTTCATGATTGAAGTAGCAGCCAGAAGAGGCAGTCGCTCCATATATCGTTTGGTAAGCTTAACGCAGGAATGCTTTACAAACATTCAGAGATGGACTTACACACTTGCTTTACTTCTCTCGGGGATAACTTTGTCGGAGATGAAATGCCGGGTTGCTAGCGAAGCTCCACATGCTATCCAGACCACCTACAGGTCCCACATGCCACAGCCGCTCTATCACGTGATGCATACTGCTCCGACGTGCTAACGTTCTGAGGTGAGTTACGGCGTGTTGCAAGTTTTGTGAGGTGCTTTCGTGATATTTAATGGATCGGATTACATTTTTTATTTTTCTCCGATATCCGATCCAGTAATTTAGGTCAGTATCGGACCGATACCGATACGTAATATCGGATCGGTCCATCTCTAGTACTGTGTGGTGGTGTGATTGAGAGACCGTATCGCCTGCGGGAAGAAGCTCCTCCTCAGTCTCTCTGTGTTGGTCTTCAGGGAGCGGAATCGCTTTCCTGACCTCAACAGAGAGAACAGTCCGTTGTTGGGATGGCTGAGGTCCTTCATGATCTTCCTGGCCTTGGTCCAGCACCGCCTGCTGTAGATTGAGTGCAGGTCAGGGAGCTCGGAGCGGATGGTGCGCTCAGCTGACCGCACAACCCTCTGTAGAGCTCGTCTGTCCTGCATGGTGATGTTTCGCTTGGGGAGTGTGATCGTGTGTACAGTGTCTCTTTATGTCTGTCTCCACGTTGGTTGAGTGTGGAGTAAGTGCATATGAGAGCATGAGGGTGGGAATGGATGTTTGTGTCTGTGTGTGCCTGTATGTCTGTGTCTATATGTCAGGTTGGGTATCAGACGCCACCTCTCTGGGGACATCTCAGGCCCTCCAAGGTTTGGAGGCCTATCTCCACCCACCACCACTTCCCCTGCCAGTGGCAGACTCCCTCAGGTGTCGGTGCGTTGGTGGTTCTTTGTGTCCGGGGGTGGGCGTCCGGGTACACACCGGCTCACTCCTTGGCGGCCGCTTATCGGGGCCTGGAGCCTGGGGCTCGCTCGGGCCACTTCGGAGGTGGGGTGCCCCCGGCCTCTCGGCCTGGGGCTCGGTCACTCAGGCACAGCTGGCTGCCGGCGGAGCTCACGGGCGCGTCACTGCAACTCCCCCTGGCTTCTGCTCCGCGGCTGTTGAGTGAGCCCTCATCTGGGACTCTCCTCAGCTCTTACTGGGACAGTGGCGCGGCTGCCCCTCTGTTGGTCTTCCTTGGTCTCTTGTGTTCTGGGGGCCTCTGGATGTCTGGAGTTTTGATCTCCTCCATACCTGCTTCATACCCTGGTGGACGGGGCTGTGGCTCCCCACACTCCCTAGCAGATCGTTACATGGAGAAACCTTTGGAATGTTTTGTAATGTTTCTCCATACAGGTGACCCAGGTGTTTTGTTTTTTTTGTTTTTTGTTTTTTTGTTTGTTTTTTTTCTTTCTTCCCCCCCTTCTCACTGTCTCTTCTCCCCTTTGGTTTTCTTTCTCTCCCTCTCTTTCTTTCATTCTTTCTCCCTGTCCTATCCCCCAGTCATGTCTGTCCCGTTTGTAGCAACTGAAAATAAAATAAATTCATAATTATAATAAAGGTCAATCAAATGGACCAATATGGCAAGGCCATGATGATCCACTTGGTAAAATAAATCCGCTTGGCATCTTTCTTGGCCTTAAGACAACAATTCTGATGGCTATAGATCCAAACGGGACACAAAAAAAGGAAAAAAAAAAAAAAAAGGTTAAGATGTTTCCCGTCAGGATGCTCTCTATGGTGCACGAGTAAAAGTTCCTGAGCACCTTGGAGGGCAGTTGGAAGTCTCTCAAACATCTGAGGTGGTAGAGACGCTGACGGGCCTTTTTCACCACGGTGTTGATGTGACAGGACCATGACAGGTCCTGCGTGATGTGAACTCCGAGGTATTTGAAGCTGTCCACTCTCTCCACTGGGCACTCGTTGATGACGGGGGTCTGGTAGTTCCTCTCCTGCTTAGTGCTGAAGTCCACTATCAGCTCCTTTGTCTTACTGACGTTTAGAAGGAGGTTGTTCCTCTGGCACCAGTTTTCCAGATTCCTAATCTCCTTCAGGTAGGCCGTCTCGTTGTTATCAGAGATCAGGCCCACCACGACGGTGTCGTCAGCAAACTTGATGATGGTGGTGGAGCTGGTAGTGGCCACACAGTCATATGTGTACAAAGAATACAGCAGGGGGCTCAGAACACACCCCTGGGGGGCTCCAGTGCTGAGAGTGGTGGAGGCTGAGACATGTCCGCCCATCCTTACTGCCTGTGGTCTGCCAGTTAGGAAGTTGGAGATCCACTGACACATAGATGAGCTGAGTCCCAGATGCTCCAGCTTGGTGGTGAGTGTGGAGGGAATTATGGTATTAAATGCAGAGCTGTAGTCTATGAAGAGCATTTTAACATAATTCCCCCTTCTAGTGTCCAAGTGAGTGAGTGATGTGTGGAGGAGATGAGAGATGGCATCGTATGTGGAACGATTTGGACGGTAAGCGAACTGTAGTGGGTCCAGTGTGTCTGGTAGTGAAGAAATGATGAAGTCTCTGACCAGGCGTTCAAAGCACTTCATCACTACTGAGGTGAGGGCTACAGGGCGATAGTCATTGAGAGAAGCAGGGTGGGGTTTCTTCGGGACAGGAACAATGATGGACTCTTTGAAGCATGTGGGGATCACCGACTGAGAAAAAGAGATGTTGAATATCTCAGTGAACACAGGAGCTAGCTGGTATGCGCAGTCTCTGAGGATACGACCTGGGATGCCGTCTGGTCCTGCTGCTTTCCTGGTGTTCACTCTCTTGAAGGCTCTCCTTACTTCATGCTCGGAGATGACGAGCACGTTTCCGGTGCTGGCAGTATCTTCCTGTCTGCAGCCGTTAGCGCCGCTAGCACTAGCATTGTTGGAGTCCTTAGCTGCAGCCTCGAAGCGAGCATAGAAAGTGTTCAGCTCGTCTGCCAGAGTCACGGCCGCGTTCATCATACCGGTTGTTGGTGCTTTATAGTCTGTTATTGTCCTTAGTCCCCGCCACAGGCTCCTAGAGTCACTCTGTTGGAGTTGTGACTCTAGTTTCCTCCCGTAGCGCTGCTTCGCCTCTTTCACCGCCCTCCGCACGTTATATGACGCGGCTTTGTACGGGTCCATGTCCCCCGTCGTGAGTCCCGTGTTGTAGGCAGCAGTGCGGGATCTCAGAGCGTCGCGGATGGTTTTATCCACCCACGGCTTCTGGTTGGGAAACGTTGTGATAGTCTTTGTCTCCACGGTATCATCCGCTAGTTTCCCGATGAATCCCACAACCGCTTCCGTAAACACCTTGACATCATCATCGGAGCTGTTTCTGAACATGCCCCAGTCTGCGTCATCGAGTGCGTCCTGTAACGCGGCCACCGATTGATCCGTCCAGCGCGCGATCTTCCTCTGAACCGGAACTTCCTGTTTCAGCCTTTGTTTGTATTTTGGCATGAGGAAGATGGCGGCGTGATCAGATTTGCCAAACGGAGGGCAGGATTGTGCCTTGTAGCCGTCCTTGACCGTAGTGTAGCAGTGGTCCAGATTTGGTGTGCAGGAGCGTGTGAGAGGAACAACGTTCGCACTGTTGCACCAATTGTTGTTCACCATTAAACACACGCCGCCTCCCCTTGACTTCCCCGAGTCCCGTGTCCTGTCCATGCGGTGAACTGAGAAGAACTCGGCCGGCTGGATGGCGTGGTCCGGCACCGCTGGGCTCAGCCATGTCTCGGTGAAGCAGAGGAGATTGCAGTCCCGAATGTCTCTCTGGAACTTTACCCTGGCCCTGAGGTCGTCAAGCTTGTTCTCCAGTGACTGGACGTTGGCGAGCAGGATGCTAGGCAGAGGTGTGCGGTGTGCACGAACTCTCAGCCTGTTCCTGACATCGGCTCGCTTCCCTCTAGGCTGCCGCCGCTTCCCTTTGTTCTCCCTCAAGATCTCACTCGGCCAGCTCGGATCCGGAGTTAAAAACTTCGAATTGTGAGTACATTGTATACCAATAGAAACTAGAGTGTCACTGTCATACCTAATGTACCCAATGGTGATGATTTTGCCGATTTAGAAACGCTGAAAACTAACTTAAAAAACAAAGACAAAGAAAAAGTGGTCGGAGCAGTCGTATTATTATTATTATTATTGTTGTTGTTGTTGTTGTTGTTGTTGTTGTTACAAGTAGAAGTAGTACTATTAAGTGATTTATTTATTATATTAATGATTTTCTGAATGTGTTTTTATGTCATGACAGTCAAATCTACAAATAAATAGATAAGCATAAAAAAAAGATCTTTGGTTTGCCGACTTTGCTTCAACATAAGGTTAAAAAAAACCCCAATGTTAATGCTCTCTCATCATTTCTCTGTCATCTTCCTTTGTTTAACCTTGTTATGTCAGTGTGAATGCTGCTGAATTTCAAGAGTTGTATTTTCAACCTTTGGGTGAAAATTTATTTAATGTTTTTAGCACTAGATGGAGACAAGTTACCTTCAAGGGAGAGTCAGATTCCTTCCCAGTGAAAGAGTTTAGTTCCTTCTGTGCTTTTACTTACTTTTATGTATGAAGTGATGAGTACTTTGATGTCTGATAGTGTAACTTAATGGTTCATTGCTGTGTTCAGCATAATCTTCGGCTCTTCTTTCTGTCATGTAAGAAAAAGACTGAACTCTGCTTTCTGGTTTCAGAGAAATGTTTAAATTTTAACAAAAGCAAATCGACCATGACACTTAGACTTTCTATGATTATTCAGAATCATTTCATGAAAGGAGCCAGTTAAGATGGATCGGGCATCTAACACCGGGAGGAGGCCCTGGGGTAGACTCAGGATGCACTGAAGAGATTATCTTGGCTGGTCTGGGAATGCCCGGACATGCTGGAGGAGGTGGTCGGAGAGAGGGAAGCCTGAGCTTCTCTGCTTAGACTGCTGCCCCCGCAACCCGGGGAAGAGCAGAAGAAAATGGATGGATTCATAGCTGGATGGATGGAATTTCATGTATCAATGAGTTCTTTTCAGAAGTTACAAACTTGAGCAATTTATTCTGAAAAACTCTACGAGCTGAAGACAGGTAACCTCACAGAAATACAAACATGATGCTTGTTAAACATAAATACATTTATAAACATGACACTGTTATAAACACTTTCCTGAACCACCACATCCAGCCTCTTATAATGCTGATTTTAAAATACTTTGACTTTTATCTTAAGCCTTAAATAATGCTGAACTCAGTTACATTTATGATATTCTCTCACTTCTCGTCCTGGACATCAAAATTCCTCAGAGAGAAAAATTGTGGATGTAGCTTTTTGCTGCTGATGTCTCAAAACTGTGAAACAGTCTACCTGTAAAAATAAATACTTTTAAGCCATTGGTTCTGATATGTTTTCTGAAGGGCTGAAGGTCAAATAAAATAGCAGCGATTTGATGAATGAATTACAAATCAGACAGGACAGAGTTTCTATGAGAGTTACAGCAAACTGCAAAAACATAGTTGCAGGTGATAATTATTGTGCTCTGGAACTCCTGTTTTTAAATTTCATGTGAACTAAGTGCTGTGGAGACATTTTTAATGGTAAAAATGTTTTCTGCTGTGAATTTGGTGAGGTGACTGGAGAGCTCTATGAATTATAGGTCTGTTTTATTAACACTTTATTAAAGGCTTTCCTATGACTGTAACTTCTACACATCTAATTACTATAATGTGACGTTTCACAGGGCACCATGGGTCACTAATCATGATTTACTGAAGCCATGATGTCCTAACCTAATGTCCAAATTAAGAGAGATTTGTTTTAGCATAAAATTATTAAAATCATGATTAATTACAGCAGCAGCACGGCAGCATGGTGGCACGGTGGTTAGCACTGTTGCCGCACAGCAAGAAGGTCCTGAGTTCAATTCCACCATCAGGCCGGGGTCTTTCTGTGTGGAGTTTGCATGTTCTCCCCGTGTTTGCGTGGGTTCTCTCCGGGTACTCCGGCTTCCTCCCACTGTCCAAAGACATGCAGCTTGTGGGGATAGGTTAATTGGATAATCCAAATTGCCACTAGGTGTGAATGTGAGTGTGAATGGTTGTCTGTCCCTATGTGTTAGCCCTGCGACAGACTGGCGACCTGTCCTGGGTGTACCCCGCCTCTCGCCCTATGACAGCTGGGATAGGCTCCAGCGCCCCCCGCGACCCTGAAAAGGATACGCGAATGGATGGATGATTAATTACACAAAAATATTTTAAAATGCCTGCTATAGATAACGAAAATAGTATAAGTCTTTAAATAGTGTCATTAAAAATTATGCCTGTATATTATATTATATATTATAACAGACTTTCAAAATGCAGTATTGAGACAGATTGATGAGTCCAAAATGTCTGCATTAATAATAAGGATCACAGTTGAACTTCACACTCTTGGCTGTTGCTATATACTGAATATGATGGCAGAAAATACAACACTAATATCATGCCAGGAACTTACATTGAATCCAAATAATTGCTCTTTAAGTTTTATTTAGTTGCCAAAAACATGGAATAAATGATGTAGTGATATTCTGATATTGTGACAGCCACAATCAACACATACCGGTTAGCCTTCTATTAGTTTCCATGAACAGTGGTCTAGAATTCAGCCACATTCCCTGAATTTTTATATTATTATTCTGTTTTTGCTTTAGTCTGCCCCTCCACGCAGTTTTATTGTGTTATAAACATAATAAGTATAAAACATTTATTTAATTATCAACCCCCATATCCCAACATCAAGCATCTATAATTTTCAATTAAAAAAGTTTTGGTGCAAGGCTGTTTCCAAAGATTCAGTTTTACTGATTTTGTTGTTAAAACTTGGTCTTCCTGTCATCTCGCTGAACTAACCCTGCCACAGCCTGACGGGGAGAGTTTGTGTTTTAGAGAAGGCGACATCACATGACACCACTGTTACAGAAAGAAAAATCAAAATGACAAAAAAAAAACTTTTTTATGTTTATTCTGCTGTTCTTATAACTGCTGAGTTTATAATTGGACTGAATTTAAATTTCTATGAATTTTACCACTCTCATTTGTAATTTTGTTGTTATTCCGACAACCTATTTCATGTTTCTACAATGTTAATATAGTAAAGCTTTCTTTGAACAAAATAGGGAAATAAATAGCATATTAAAAAAAACAACAATAACAAAAAAAAAAAAACCAACCACATCATCATTGATGTAGAACAGTTGGAGTCCATCCTTGGCTTTTATCTAAGGAGGCTTTTGAATGCAAGACTTTTACTTGTAACGATATGTGCAATGAAATGAAGGTCCAGATCAACCACCGGCAAACCAAACAAGACAAAGCAATTGTTTATAGACTAAACCATCCATAACTAATTAATGAATCTATTAATCATGAAATCAGTTACAGGGAAATTTGGAGGAAATTGTTGCCAGTATCTTTGAACAAAAATGAAATATTTAATATGAATTTAAGGCTTTTGGATCTTTTGGGAGGACAAAACACATCTTAAGATTTGGACAAATGAATCAGGTTTATCCATAGATCAAAGTGGTGTTTTGCTTTGTTTTGTTTTTTGCTTCGTTTGTTTCCTTCTTCTAAAAAAATGAGAGAGAGAGAACAGGAAACTTCCAGATCCATGGCAGACCCATGAAATAAAAAGGTCACTGAGTTTTTCAGAGGCTGATAATCCAGTTTGAGTCTGAAAAGTTAAAAAGATGAAGTGGACGTCAGATTTTCAGGAAGTTTTTTTCTATTTTATGACACAGTTTCTTACATGTATGTACACTGAGATCCAAAACACTCAAAGATCCACTGAGCACTAAACTAATGTCTCCTTTACCTCAAGTAGTCCATCAACCTCAGGCTGTTAGAGGTTTTTAATTTCTTCGGTACTACACGGTGGTTTCTCCCTGGCTGCTATTGATCAGTCTTTGATAAAAACGACGCCACGACTGTAGAGTTTTCCCTGACCAGATCCAGAACCCTGATGTTATGCCCACAATAAGGGTCATCAAGTACTTGATCATAAAGACGGTGAAGTCTGGCGTGTTTGATGCAAAGTTTGATGCTGGGCATGGCACAGCAAAGTGCTTGCAGGTCTGCATGTGCCAGGTTACCTCCCACTGCGATCTGAAGGCCTGCTCATAGAAATGGCAGGCGATGACAATGGTGGCAGGCACTGTGTACAGCACGCTAAACACACCAATTCGCACCATCAACTTTTCGAGCTTCTCGGTCTTTGTGCCGTCGTGCTTCATGATGGTGCGGATACGGAAGAGTGATACAAAGCCAGCCAGCAGGAAAGAAGTTCCGATGAAGAGGTAGACAAACAGAGGCGCCAGCACGAAACCACGCAGTGCATCCACGCTGTAGATCCCCACGTAGCAGACACCAGTGAGCAGGTCACCGTCCACCTGTCCCGTAGCCAGGATGGTGATGGTCTTCACCGCTGGCACCGCCCAGGCTGCCAGGTGGAAGTACTGCGAGTTTGCTTCAATAGCCTCGTGACCCCATTTCATCCCAGCAGACAGGAACCAAGTGAGAGAAAGGACCACCCACCACACGGAGCTCGCCATGCCAAAGAAGTAGAGGATCATGAACAGGATGGTGCAACCCTCCTTCTTGGTGCCTTGAGCCACCAGCTTGTAGCCATCCTCTTTAAACCTATCCACACACACTACTTGGTCCTCCAGCAGGAAGCCAGCGCTGTACGCCACCGCCACCATGAAATAGCAGCCTGACAGGAAGATGATTGGTCTCTCTGGGTATCGGAACCGCTTCATGTCCACCAGATAGGTGAGGACAGTGAAAAGGGTGCTGACACAACATAGAATAGACCAGGTTCCAACCCAGAGCCGCCCAAACTTTAGCTCATCCTCTTGGAAATACATCAACCCATTGGGTTTGGAGGGCTCACAGGGGGAGCCACAGTCCTTCACTCCGAGGAAGTGATAATTCAGGTAGGAGGGCACCTGGAGCTGCAGGGGGCAGAAGAAAGGCTGGTTGCCCCAAATGTATGGAGGAAAGGTCACAAGCTCAGAAAGACTTGGGGTGGGGTCCGAGGTAGGGCCCTCGGTTTCGGTGGTGTTTTGACCGACGCAGATCTCTCCTGCCCCATGGATGGGAAAGTTCTCACAGCGCAGTCTCTCAGGCCACTGGAATCCAAATTTGTTCATGAGTGCCTCGCAGCCCTGCCGAGCCCGCTCACACAGAGATCTGCAGGGAGGGATTGCCTGGTCTAGAACGGTGCAGACCGGTGCGTACATGGAGCACAGGAAGAACTTAAGGTCCAAGGAGCATTGGACTTTGACCAGAGGATAAAATTGGTGCACCTCGAGCCCGGCGTCCTCCTGGGTGGTGTGCCCCAGCAGGTTGGGCATGATGGTCTGGTTGTAGGCAATGTCAGTGCACAGGGGGATGGAGATGGGCTGGCAGAAGCCATGCTCAGGGATGGAAATTCCTCGATCATGCTGACTGTTGCAAGGCTGGAAGAGATATACCAGAGTGAATCCCCAAACCCACCAGCAAAAGGAGCAGTGTCCCCCCAAAGCCATGACAGCAGATCCAACTCCAAAAAAGTTTGATCAACTTTTAAAAGGTTTTAATAAAGGTTGCAAACACAGTGCAAAGACCCCTTTATTATTCAACTAATGTTAGAAAAAAATATTTATTCAAAGTATTTCAAAGTATAGTCCTCTCTTAGGAAAAGGTGATGGTCTGCTTATGAATCCTTTCAGAGTCATATCTCAAAGAAAAGTCCTTTCTCTCACACAATGAAGCAGTAAAACTCTCCCTGAGAGTCACCCACAGTCCAATGTGGATCAAGTAGTCTGGACTGCAGTTAAGTTTAACAGTAAATCCACAGCTTGTCCGTCTGTCTGTGAAGTTGCCAGACCTCTATTCTTTCTCCTCAGTCTGCAGGACCCTTCACACTCTGTCTGTTTCTGATGGTTTTCAGGCACCCCTCCCTCTCCCCGCTTCCCCAGCAAAAGAGCAGAGTGAGAGGGGGTTCCTTGAAACCAGCCTCCTCTGCTCCAATCACACACTTTGTTTTTTCAGGAGTCTCCTGACTTATTGGTCACTGCTGCTGAAAGGGGGCGGGGCGTTGCTAAAGGAAAGCGAGTGTAGGAATCCTGCAGAGTTTAACTGTTTCTGTTTATTTCAATGAAATAAAGAAGAAATCCTCCTGTGCATTCAAAGTCAGGTGGAAATAGTGTAAGTGCTCAGTACTTCTTGCTTCATTTTATGTGCAGATTACTGATGGCAAATTGTTTCCTAACCAAATAAAACCTTTCTATTATACTCATTCATTTAGCACATATAAAAACTAGAGTGGTTTTCAGTCAAAGCAAACTGAAAACAGAAGTATAACATAATCCTGATAGAGAAAATGTAACAAATACAAAGTATTTACAAAATAAATATTTATTTATTTTTATTTTTATATATTTTATTTATTTATTTGTTTATTTTATAGCCTTAAAATTAAAGGAGTGAAGCAAAAAATTGCAACAAAAACTTTAAAATATAACATCAATGAGTGAATATCTACAAATAAAACAAGAGTGGAAGTCTGGCTTCGGTCATTAAAAGAAATCACAAAAATATCTTTGGAAGTGATCATTCTGCACATTCATTATGTTCTTATTGAATCTTATCTATCATGTGTCTATCAGCTGCTTCTCCTCAGAGACGAATAAAGTTTCCTTTGAACCTGATTGAACCACAGCTGTGAAACAAACACAATTACACTAAAGTTAGACTCTTTATTCCCTACATTCATTTTTTCTTTTCAGTTTAACAGATGCATGAACTCTCAGACATCCTTCAACAACAAACTTTTCATCTTCTGTTCCATTTGTCTGGTTTGTAAATAGGTGACTCAATTCTGTCTTATTTTCTGCTTCTCGAGAAAAAAAACTTTTTTAAATGCGCTTGTGTCAACTGGTCATAATCTCATGTGTTTTCCTTTATAACCACCTGGACAGATCAGAAATCTCAGCAGATGTCTGCATAAGATTTCACCAAAACTTCCTGCATGTTCAAACATCTCACACATTTCTGCTGCATCTGGGTGGAAACACAAAGGACACGACCTTAAAAGTAGCTCAAACCCTTACCACACTAATAAAATGATTTAAGTTTCCAACATGTTGAGAAAAACAAACATCTTGATATCAGACTTCCTCCTTCTTTGGCTCTGCATGACTGAAACTCTTTTGTGTATTGCATGCTTATGTCAAGAGAATGTTTGTCCTACCATCAGATATTTAGTGTGTTTATGGACTTGTGAACCTTTTGGAACTCAAGAAATACCATCACTGAAACATTTGTTTATCACTAATGTTTTGTTGTATTTTGTTTTTTATTGGAGTGATAAGTGTTTCCTGTCAGGTTCCCTGAAATCCATCATGAAGACCGTTAAAGACAGGAAAAAAGAAAAAGGCAGGAACTGACAAAATGTGATGTGGAGCTAAAAAGCAGACGTGTGACATAAGAATATGGCAGGCAATTACAACACAAGACAATGTACTATGTCTTTTTAAATTTTTATTTAAAATGAAACACTACAATTTAATTTCCTCTTAGAACAAAGAATTAGTGAAAAGCAACTTTCTGTCAAAAACTGTAAATATTGTGATTATTCAGTGAAAGATTTATTAGTACTTCCATATTTTTCTTGACATTACTGCTTATTTAATTGTCCTTTACTCTTATTTTGATCGTTTTCTTCGTGTCATTGTGATCCTTCAAATTAAACCACACCTGTTATAGGAAACACAAAAACATGAAGACGATAGAAAAGCTGTAAAATGGTGTTTTTATCTCCTCCGCATCTGTTTGACCTTCATCACACTGAACTTTACTCGTCTGCTTCTCGTCTCTCTGTCAACATGTTGATCGTGTAAACCAGCTCGTGCAACAGTTGCATCAGACACAAATGCAGATGCAGCGGCTCAGCGGGAGGAACGATGGACGCATTAAGAGCTCAGGGCATCACACTTGACTCCTCCTCCCATCAAACATCACACAAGGTGGTGGTGGTGTTAGGGGGGGGGGGGGGGTACTGCTGCTGCTGGGCTTCATCCATAGTTGACTTCACAGAGTTTCTCCAGCTGTGGGAAGTTGCTGTTTTGATTCTTACATAGGATCATTGGATTTAAACGCTAGAAAACCAAAAGTGTTTTAAAGTGAGCACCAGAGACTCACTTTAAAAAGCAATGGTGCACTAGTCATAGTGTTGTGGACTTTGATCTCAAAAATAGCATAGTTGGTGTGGTGATTAAAGCCCTAACTGAAATTTAAAAATGTATTTTTCAAGTCTTATTGCGGTTTGGGATTTTTCTTATTTAGATTTTAAATCATTTCTGTTCTCATTTTTTTTTTAAATTTTGTAATCTTTGGGCTCTCTGACACCGCTGTCAGCTTTACTTCCTGTCTTTGTTTTTCCTCCTTTGCTGACAGTCTGTCCAGCTCACATCGCTTTCACCCTTGTTCATTGAAAGACAGCTGAGCCCTGCACAATGAAGCGAGTTCAGCTACGCAGAGTATCTTTCTGTTGCTGGATTCACTGACACTAACATTGCAAATCATGATAAGCGGTCACACGAAGCTTGTTACTCATTAATGCTTCTTTTGACCAGTTCCAACTTGACTCAACTCTACTCAGTTTTGGTCATTTTGCCTTACAATTGAGTACCGCCTAATATGTGTGGGGTGATTATAGCAACATCCAAAGTCCTGTGACGCCATCTGTATGATGTCAAACACAACACAACAATAGACGACTTTGAGGCAAGGCCAAGCAGGTATTAAAAAGTACCTGGTACCTGGTACCAGGTACGAACACCTAATAAAAAATCCTAAAAACCAGGCTGTAGGTTAACCCGAGGTTTTCCCTGTATGTTCACGTGGTGTCATCGGACAAATCAGTATGAACTGTGTGGATAAGTCTTTTTACAAATGAAGATAAATCTGGAATAGCAGAGAAAAATGAAGAGGTTAAACACACAATAGAATAGAATAGAATAGAATAGAATAGAATAGAATAGAATAGAATAGAATACTTTTATTTGTCAATTTCTTCAAATGTACTTGCCATACAAAGGAATTGAAATTACGTTTCACACTGTCCCATGCGTAGGCATTGACAACAATAAGGTGCAGATGCACAACAAAAACAAAAACAGCCCTAACAATAAGGTAATAAATAGTAATATAATAATATAAATAGTGCTAAAAGAATACTAAAAATATATATATAGCAGCAGGTGTGTGCAATTGCAATGCAAGTCAGGAATGTTTTCAGTTCTTGGTTCAGAGAGTGTTTCCTTGTTGGAGAGTGTGCGTGGGTGGGGGGGTAGAGTCCAATCTGTCTACTATACTTCTGCCAATCTGGTGATTCTGCTGGCTGGGAGCCGGGAGGGAAGAGAGTTCAGCAGTCTCACAGCCTGGTGGATGAAGCTGTTGGTGAGCCTGGTAGTGTGGGAGCGGAGACTTCTGTATCTCTTTCCAGAGGGCAGGAGGCTGAACAGACAGTGCGCGGGGTGGGTTGCATCGTTGACAATTGTGATGGCTTTGCGGGTGAGGCGAGTGGTGTAAATGTCTTGCAGGGAGGGGAGTGGTACACCAACTATCCTCTCAGCTGTTCTCACAATGCGTTGTAGAGCTTTTCTGTTATAGTCAGTGCAGCTACCGCCCCACACAGTGATGCAGCTGGAGAGGATACTTTCAATAGTTCCTCTGTAGAATGTAGTCAGGATGGGTGGTGGAGCACTTGCCCGCTTGAGTTTGCGCAGGAAGTAGAGGCACTGTTGTGCTTTCTTGGCCAGTGATGCTGTGCTGGTGGTCCAAGAGAGGTCCTCACTGATGTGCACCCCCAGGAACTTGGTGCTGCTCACCCTCTCCACCGCAGCGCCGTCGATGGTCAATGGGGGGTGACAGGTGTGGCCTCTCTGGAAGTTGACAATAATCTCCTTGGTCTTACTGACATTTAGCAGGAGGTTGTTGTCTCTGCACCACGTGGTCAGGAGCTCAACCTCTTTCCTGTAGTGGGTCTCATCGCCCTTGGTGATGAGCCCCACCAGCGTTGTGTCGTCCGCAAACTTGGTGGTTGGAGCTGTAGGTTGGCGTGCAGTCATGTGTCAACAGGGTGAAGAGCAGAGGACTGAGCACACAGCCTTGTGGAGCCCCCGTGCTCAGGGTGATGCTGTTTGAGACCTTGTTGCCCACACGCACCGCTTGAGGCCTCTGGCTGAGGAAATCCAGCAGCCAGTTGCAGAGGGAGGTGCTGAGGCCCAGTCTGTCCAGTTTACAGATGAGTTGTTGTGGTATTATGGTGTTGAATGCTGAGCTAAAGTCTATGAACAGCATTCTCACATATGAGTCTTTCTTGTCCAGATGAGTTAGGGCTGGGTGGAGGGCAGAGCAGATTGCATCCTCTGTGGATCGTTTCGCTCTGTATGCGAACTGGTGTGGGTCCAGGGTGGGAGGTAGGGTGGATTTGATGTGTGACATGACTAGTCGTTCAAAGCACTTCATAATAATGGGTGTCAGTGCCACGGGGCGGTAGTCATTGAAACAGGCTGGGGATGGTTTCTTTGGCACAGGTATGATGGTGGCAGTCTTGAAGCATGATGGGACAGTGGCTTGCCTCAGGGAGGTGTTAAAGATGTCTGTGAAGACATTCTTCAGCTCCTCTGCGCAGTCTTTCAGCACACTACCAGGGATGTTATCTGGACCCGCTGCTTTCCGGGCGTTGATGGTGATGAGTGTCCTCTTCACGCTGGCAGCAGACAGGCACAGAGGCTGGTCGTGTGGAGGTGGTGGTGTTTTCTGTGGGCGTGTGTTGTTCTGTGCTTCAAATCGTGCAACGAAGCTGTAATAAGTCCTTGTAATAAGCAATACAGACTTAAAGTAACACATGTGAATGTGTGTGTGAGAGGAAAGCTCTGTATAGTAGTTTAAAAGCATGTATGAATGTGTGTGAGCACAGTAAGGCTGGAAATGATTTACTATATTAATAAAGTTTAGCCTGTTTGAGGACAGGAGAGATTAGTTTGTTAACCTCTGGTGGGGAAAGAGCAGTCTCAAGGACCAAGAGCAGGAATTTCTCAGTCCTCTGGCAGAGCAACTACAAATAGTCAGAAAAACAGTCAGAAATGAATTCCTCGGTGTGTGCCAGGTCTTTTTTTACACCCAAAATATGAATCACAAGTTCACATAATCAGTAAATCTTTTGTGCTCCCCTTGGTTAAAATATGGCAGCGTAAAAAGTAGCAGGAAGCTAATGTATTGAGCCAGCCAATCAGAGTTACTGTGGGCTGTGCAGTGAGATTTCTACATGCATGAGGTACAGAGTGGGCTTAAGATGGGTCTACAGTGACCATGTACCCACATCACGGGTTTAACACAGTTAAAAATCACTCACTGCTCAGTGCTGTTGTGTTGTTTGACTATAAGGACAGTATTATTATAATCTCTGTTGTCACTGGTACAGTGCACTCACAGTATTTTAAATTGCCTCATTAAAAAGTAACGTGCAACTTGTGACCACCACCCAGACTCTGGATCCCATCATGCTTTGCACTGAAGAGAGGACGGAGAGCAGTGCACAACAACACAAGCAGCAGCAAAGTGAATATTATTACAAAATTCAAATTTTATTTGACAGTATATTATAAAGTAGTTCTGTAGTCCTGATCAGTCTGTACAGGGAGCTGTGAGAATGAATGACTTCGGATGAAACCTTTGTGTTTAACTGATAAAAATCAACAAGATCCAGATTCTTAAAGCAGCTGTATTCCCCACCTTTTGTTTTTTGTTTTTTGTACATCGCGGCCCAGAGAAATCCATCGTTCATCTGCTTCTGTTTATGTAGGAATACAGATGTCATCTTAAAACAGAGCCAAAACACTGTAATTAATAACACTGTGAAAGTATCTGACTGAGCTTACTGCTACAGCTGAATAATTAAGGCTATTTAACTAAGCATTTCCCGGATCCCTGTGTGAGTTTAACTCAATACACATTTATAAAGCTTTATTAACACAGAGCAGTGACACAGCTCAGCTCTCCTGTGAGGAAGCTGGAGTCTTTATTTTCAAACTGTCAGATTTGTTTGGTTCCTGAGAAATTTTCAGACTTTATCATCTATATGTCTTTTTTTTGTTTGTGTGTCTGAGTCTAAGCTGAAGGACTGCAGTGTGTTCACCCCCTCCCCCCCCCCCCTCCTCCTGCTCTGTTTTTACTGATGCAACAAAGTGAAAACTGTCCGACGTTCACAGCGTTGCACTACGCTCTCAAATTCACCTGATCCACTCTCAAGCTCGCCTTCTTTATTTCTGCCCCCCTCCTTTAGTGAGACCAGGGAGCTTTTACTGATGAAAAGCCACCATGTGAAGGGGGTCCCCGGGGTCCAGGGGGGGGGGGGGGGGATTTCTTTACAGTGGAAGCTATGTTAAAGAACAGAAGATATTAACATCCTATTACCATCCCATTCATACACATTAACATGACAAGCTGCCTAGAGGGGGGCCCAGAAGCACTCTGGGATGGTGGGGACAAAAGAGCTCCGCCCACAGGTCAGAGTGGCGAAGATGAAGAAGGACAGAATGGGAAGAGGACAAAGGGGAAAGTTTGATTCAGAGGATTTAACCCTTGAAACTCAGTTTAGACTCTGAATGAGAAACAAGGTTCAGATCTCAAAGGCAGAGACACAGGCTGAGGGTTCAGGTTTTTTCTTAAAATAAAGACAAAACAGAATCTGGTCATCAACGGGCTCAGAATAATACTATAGTGCATCACAGTGTGGGATATAAAAATTCAGATACAGCCACTTAAATACAGCTAACACTCTGTGGCAGCAGAAGTACAAAATAGCCAACACTGAACCTCCAGAAGCTGCTGTTCCTCTAAAATCCACCGCAGGCTCGAGCAGTGAGTCCGTCCCCAGAGACTCACAAAATAATCCTGTTTATGGTCTGCTACATAACAACTGTACATGGGGAACTTGACCCCTCTTTTTAAAAGTTTGCTTTATGACTGACAGGTGGATGGTGACACAGGCGGCTGGAGCTGCTAGCTGTCTTCTAGGCTTCGCCTGAGCTTATTGGAGTCCCTGAGCTGAACTCAGGACTGTGTTTGTGTTGTTGAAGCCTTTTTAATGCAATAATCTGACCAATAATGTTGTTGCTATGAGATTAACTGCTGTCCTCAATGTCTGAGCTCCAGTTTTGGTGAGTGAAACTCTGGAATCTTATTTGTAGGTTAACACTACGGTAATTTGCAGGTATCTGTGTCTGTTTGATGCTTCTATACAGTCTATGACTGTTCTCTCTGTGAATTTAATCAGGATACTTTATTAATCCCTAAGGAAAGTATGTAAAATCTGGGAATCAAACCCGGGACACGGCAGTGAGAGCACCAAATCCTAACCACCAGATCACAAGGGACCTCTGACAGGCTTGACTTCTTAACTTACAATGTTTTTCACTGATGGGCAGATGGTAACCTGACATATGTTAAAATGTTTGACAATAAACTAGTAGTCTTAAAAAGCACCTACTTTTTCTAACAGCTTCAGAGTGTAGCTTGATTTAGTGTTTTTACATAGAATTCAAACCCAGAACGTGAGTTCAAAGGTTTATTGAAACAAACTAAGTTTACTTTGAGCTTGATAAACTGCAGGAACCATGGAGAGAGAAAGACAAAAGGATAGAAACCGTGAAGAAAAGTGGAAACCTTATTTCCTTTGTTTCATTGAGGGTACTAGAGCAAGAATCACACAGGATAAAAACCTACCTTCATGTTCAGTGCACTGTTTGCGCTAACACACCCCAGTTTTAATTTTTATTTGCTACTTTTATTTGCTTTTAAATATTTAAATCCTAAATCACCCAGTGATCTTAAATAAATCCTTAAGATTTGAATCTTCATAAATATTAATGAGTCCATAGTTGCTGCTAATCCAACAGCATTTTCTTCTTTTTCTTTGACTTGTCTATAAATGGACTATTGTTGACGCCTCAGTCCATTAAGAGACCAAGCAGCTGAGCCCTGGAGGTCAGTGCAGGTTAAAGGTCACGGCGTGTGTGTCTGTATACTATAAATCAAACTGCAGACACACAGTCACACTGAAACTGATTAGTTTTAATGTTCCTCGTGGACAAGAGTTATTTTTAAAACATGAAAATCACCAATCAAGTTTGGAATATTTACTGGACCTTCAGTCCTTAGACCTATATCAGTAAGTTCATTAACCACAACCTGTACATGGTAAATGTCACAAAAAACAGACAGGACTGAAAAATGAAAATCTTTTCTTTAATTATTCAGTCAACAAACATGGTTGTCAGAAACTATTTGGACTGACTTGTTACAAGGTCACTAATGTGTGTCCACTTTTTTAAAATAGAAATTAGTGAAAACTTTTAATGAGAAAAACTCAAATAAATATATATATATATTTTTGCCTGTCCCGTTTGGCTCTTTTGCCATCAGAATTGTTGTCTAAAGGCAAAGAAAGATGCCCAACGGATTTACTTTACCAAATTGACCATCCCAGCCTTGCCGTAATGGTCCATTTGATTCACCTTTTATTGTTTATTTTATTTTCACTTACTGAATACGGGACAGACTTGACTGGGGGAAAGAAGGGGAGAAAGAAAGAGGGAAAGAGAAACAGCTGAGAAGAGGGACGGGGGAGAAGGGCAAAAAACAAAAACCAACAGAATGAGCAGAGAAAAAAAATGCATATATCAATCACCTGGATCACCTGCTGAGAAAGAAAAAAGAAAACAAGCAGAAGAGAACAAGAGTAATAGAATAAACAACATCACAATGATATATGGGAATATGACAGTAAATACTAAATATTAAACATTATTGTGCAGCACATAAGATCAACAGAACACAGTGTGCTTTGAGGTAGGAGCCAAAAAGGGTGTAGTTTGTGGGTGTGATCACCCGTGTGTACACCTGTGAGCATGGACGCGCTTGTTTTTTTTTTTTTTAAAAGGTTCCTTCATGTAATGATCTGCTAGAGGGTGTGGGGGGGGGGGTCACAGCCCCGTCCTCCAGGGCATGAAGCAGGTATGGAGGAGATCAAAACTCCAGACATCCAGAGGCCCCCAGAACACAAGAGACCAAGGAAGACCAACCGAGGGGCAGCCGCGCCACTGTCCCAGAAAGAGCTGAGGAGAGTCCCAGATGAGGGCTCACTCAGCAGCCGCGGAGCAGAAGCCAGGGGGAGTTGCAGTGACGCGCCCGTGAGCTCCGCCGGCAGCCAGCCGTGCCTGAGTGACCGAGCCCCAGGCCGAGAGGCCGGGGGCACCCCACCTCCGAAGTGGCCCGAGCGAGCCCCAGGCTCCAGGCTCCGATAAGCGGCCGCCAAGGAGTGAGCCGGTGTGTACCTGGACGCCCATCCCCAGACACAAAGAACCACCAACGCACCGATGTCTGAGGGAGTCCGCCACTGGCAGGGGAAGTGGTGGTGGGGGGAGATAGGCCTCCAAACCTTGGAGGGCCTGAGATGTCCCCAGAGAGGTGGCGCCTGACACCCAACCTGACATATAGACACAGACATACAGGCACACACATATACAAACATCCATTCCCACCCTCATGCTCTCATATGCACTTACTCCACACTCAACCAACGTGGAGACAGACATAAAGAGATGCTGTACACACGATCACACTCCCCAAGCGTACTCTACGAACCGGGTCTAGGTACCCTTGCAAATAAATAAATTTTAAAAATTAGAACAACAATGGAAAATAATGAAATACAGCAAAGAAAAATTTCAACAGTAAGTCCTTAAAATATGAAATAAAAAGAACAACATTAAATTCCATAAAGATATGAGCTCTCTGTAATTATTTTAATCTGTGATTCCTTCAAAATAAATGCAGCAAACTTTGATATTATTCATACAAAGCATGTGTAAAACGTGTTGACTGTAAACCTGTCCTCATCTTGTTGGTCATGTTTCTAAAAACCTTCATGTGATCTGATTTAAACAGACACTTCAGCTAACTGCTTACAGTGACAACACATGGCTGCTGCCCCTGTGAATAAGACCCAGTCTGATCTAATCTAATCTAAAAATGATTAAATAAAGTCTGATGAGACACACATGATGTTTGCTGCCATCACAACAAGCTTAGAGTCCAGATTGTTACTAAACTTTAATTATAAATTGTCAGAGAATGACAAAGAAAAGGAAAGGTAACAAAACTAAAATAAATATACCGTCCAAGAAAATGTAAAATGAGTTGCATGTGTAACACAAAAAAGACACATGACAGTAATTAAGAGTCAATAAAACACAAATAGCTGGTAAACTGCAGTGTTCAGGTGATTTTCATCATGTTTGAGTGAAACAGTGAAGATACAATCAAAGAATTAATCTACATCTGCTTGAAATCTGGGTATCATTGTCATCAATGCAAAATAATAACAACTTCAATGTGCACAAAATCTAAAGAAATTAATACAGCGTATTTCAAAGAATAGTAGTCACATCAGAATATAAAAATGATTCATAATTGAAAAAAACAAGCAGAGCTGATTATGTGATTTAAATGCAGCTAACTCAGATTTTTTTTAAGATAACTACTCTGCCAAGCAGCTGTTTCATTTAATAAAATCAGCTAACTAGCAATATTGTTTTATTGAAGAGTATATTTGCTTCTAAAAACAAGCAGTAATGCAGCAAAGCTATTAGCTAGTATTTCTTTTACTTTTAGCTTCTTAGTTTCTATTAATTTACCATGGACATTAATATTCTGTTTATGTGGTGATGCAAATGTTAACAATTCTAAATTTTGGTATTATCTAATGATAAAAAAAAGTACAAAAAAAGAGAAAAGAAACACATACTGTCACTATAGCAAGGGCAAGCTCAATGCTTTTTGCTTTTAAATATCAATTAAACATAACATTAATGTTTAGTTTAAATATTTTTTATAAGTCCATGTTTGTTCAACAAAGCAGCTCACCATATTAAAAAAACCCAAACCAAACCAAAAAAACAAAAAAACAAATCTGCCTTTATGATCTTTCATGTATGGCACAAAAATCCAGTACTTCATATTAGCAGCGAGCGAAAATTGGAGAACACCACAAACTTAAACAGAAAGTTTATCAGGAGAAAACAAAGAAAAACAACACAAGTGAAACTTGCCAGGGTACTTGTCTTCAGAGGCTTGATATCAAAGGCTGCTTAGCATTTTGATTTATTAATGATGGGATTAGTCAGATTTCTCTCATCAAATGTCCAAAAACACAAACAGAGTTAAATATGCACAAACACCTTCTTCTTTCTCTTTTATCTTGCCAATCAATCAGACGTCAGTAGGAAATGTACATCTGACATCCTGTCAGTCAGAACAGTTAAAGTGTTTTTCTGTTGACTACTAATCCTACATTTACATATGAACTTGATCAAAACAGGTCAACAGAAAAAGTTTCATAAAACTTTTTCTTTGTTGCTGTGAACAAAAATGTTAATTTAAATTCTTTGATCTATTGTCAGGGTTCCTGGGTCGGTGACCCAGTGTTTTCAGTTCACACTCACTGTTTATCTACTGCCTGTTCCACTTCCTGTTTTATTGTGTTAGCCTTGGTCTGTGTGTATTATGTTCAATCCTCTTCCCATTATCATTAGTTCATTATGTTCAGCTGTGTACTCACCGGTCCCTCATTATCATCATTATCACCAGTCTGTGTATTTAAGCCCTCTGTTCTACCCATTCAGTGTCGGGTCATTGATGATGTTGTTTCTGTCGTGTGTTCCGTCCAGTCAGTCAGTTAGCCAGCCAGTCTACCAGTCCGCTAAGTCCAGCCAGCCATCCATCCTATCATCTGTTGTCTACATATTCAATAAACCTCGTTCTGCACCACGAGTCCTGCATGTGGGTCATCCCTTCCTCGCCTCCGCACACGAGCCCTGACAGAATGACCCGACCCGTGCCAAGAAGACACGCTTTTGACCCAGCGGACTCGGACCTCTACGAGCGGCAGGAGGTAGCGCTCTCCTTGTGGGCTGAAAAACTCAAGGAGAGACAGCGGCTCTTCGCGGAGCGAGAGCACGTCTTCGAGGGCACTCGCTTGGCTCTGGGCGGGCCTCGGAGACGCCGCGTTCCCCCACCTGCTGCCTCACCTGCACCGGAGCATCTGCCGCGGAGAGTGGACGTTTCACGCCGCGCTTCGGCCGCTCCCTCTCTCGCCACTCCGCTCCACGCTCACACATCACCTGCCTCATTCACCGGACCTTCAACCTCGCCACGGCACAGCGGCTCCGTCTTCCACCTCGGCTCAACAGAGGCTCCCGTGCCAGAGGCTCGGACGTGTACCCCGCCCGCTTCCTCCTCCCGGAGAAATCGGCGCACACGCCGCCATAAAACGGACCACTTTCAGCCACTCCCGATGGTGAGCTCCAGTGACTGTTTTTCGCACTCACCATCTGATTATTCACTCAAAACGCACAATAACCCCATCTCTGATTCGTGGGATGTTTCCCTCCTGGAAGATTCTGTGGACTGGGAAGATTTGTTCTGCTCTGCTCTCCCAAAGACTGTAAATAGTGGTGGCAGGAAAACCAGAACAATTCCCAATAAACCTGCTAACATCACACACCCAGTCATTATCTCCACTCCCGTCAGTCAGTCTACCCCCACACCAGTGCCAGCTCCCAGGAGGAGGGCAGCTGCGACCCAGTCTACCGCCACACCCGCTTCGGTTTCTCGAGTGGGGGTGACTGGTGTCCAGCCACCTCCCGTGCCTGTCCCAGCACCTAGGCTGAGGACGGCCAGGATCCAGCCTGACCCCCCTAGAGACTCAGTTGAGGCTCTCCAGCCAGTGCCCTCACGCTCTGAAGGCACGGAAGAGCTAATCAGTCCACCACTTCATCCACCTCCTGACCCAGCCTTTCACGCACTAGCTTTATCCCTGGTTAGGCTGGCTGAAGTGTCCCCTGCTCAGGCACCGGCCTTACTAGCTCAGGCTGTAGCTTTATCTCCCTCATTAGCTCAGTCTGTAGCCCAGCCATTAGCCACACCAACCTCAGCTCCGTCGTCAGCCTCACCTGCTGTTCAGCTTCCAGCCCCGTCAGTTCACTCACCTGCTCTCCAGTCCGCTCCTGTCCAGTCACCCGTAGCTCAGTCGCCTCCTGTCCAGTCACCAGTAGCTCAGTCGCCTCCTGTCCAGTCACCCGTAGCTCAGTCGCCTCCTGTCCAGTCACCCGTAGCTTAGTCGCCTCCTGTCCAGTCACCAGTAGCCCAGTCGCCTCCTGTCCAGTCACCAGTAGTCCAGTCGCCCGTCCACCAACCTGTTCAGTACCCAGAGCCTGCTGTGAGCTACCCTGCTGCCCAGCCAGGGGTTTCCGCACCCACTGGCCCGGCCGCTCCTCAGCCAGGGGTTTCCGCACCCGCTGGCCCTGTCCTGTGTGTGCCAGGGGCTCCAGTGCCCACTGGTTCTGAGACCGTTTTCGCTGGAGGGCCCGAGGAGCCCGTCCGGCAACCTTCCTCGTCAGCTGGGGGTTCAGGAGAACCGCACCAGCCTCATGCCTCGTCAGCTGGAGGGCCCGAGGAGCCCGTCCGGCAACCTTCCTCGTCAGCTGGGGGTTCAGGAGAACCGCACCAGCCTCATGCCTCGTCGGCTGGAGGGCCCGAGGAGCCCGTCCGGCAACCTTCCTCGTCAGCTGGGGGTTCAGGAGAACCGCACCAGCCTCATGCCTCGTCGGCTGGAGGGCCCGAGGAGCCCGTCCGGCAACCTTCTTCGTCAACTGGGGGTTCAGGGGAACCGCACCAGCCTCATGCCTCGCTGTCACCTAGCTCTGCTTCTGCCTTGCCTGGTCCGGCCTCAGACCCTGCCTCTGCCTCGCCTGGCCCGGCCTCAGACCCTGCCTCTGCCTCGCCTGGCCCGGCCTCAGACCGAGCCTTCGTCCTCGTCTGGCCCGGCCTCGGAGCCTTCGTCCTCGTCTGGCCCGGCCTCGACTTTGGCTTTTATTTCGCCTGCTGCAGCTCCGGCCTGTGCTTCGCCTGATCCTGCCTCGTCTGGTCCTGTGCCCACCGGGCCATGGCCAGCACGCCTAAACCTGGAGAGCCGTCGCTGCCTTCCCCCCGGCCGGCCCCCTGAACTTCTCCGTCTCCTTCGCCGCCGCCGCTGCCTTCCGCGCGGCCGGCCCCCGGACCGCCTTCGCCTGAGTGGCCGCCGTTGCCTTCCGCACGGCCGGCCTCCGGACCGCCTTCGCCTGAGTGGCCGCCGTTGCCTTCCGCACGGCCGGCCTCCGGACCGCCTTCGCCTGGGTGGCCGCCGTTGCCTTCCGCACTGCCGGCCTCCCGAACTGTGTCCACGTCACCGCCGTTGCCTTCCGCACGGCCGGCCTCCGGACCGCCTTCGCCTTCGCCTGACTGGCCGCCGTTGCCTTCCGCACTGCCGGCCTCCCGAACTGTGTCCACGTCACCGCCGTTGCCTTCCGCACGGTCAGTCCACCGGAACAGTCTCGCCTCGGGCCACGTGGCCGCCCACCCGAACTGTCTCTGTGTGGCCTCCGTCCCTCCGTCCTGGGCCCCCTCTGCCCGCCCTGTTCTGGTTCTTTTTCGTTTGGCCGTCGGGTGCCGGCCTTTGAAGGGGGGGGTCCTGTCAGGGTTCCTGGGTCGGTGACCCAGTGTTTTCAGTTCACACTCACTGTTTATCTACTGCCTGTTCCACTTCCTGTTTTATTGTGTTAGCCTTGGTCTGTGTGTATTATGTTCAATCCTCTTCCCATTATCATTAGTTCATTATGTTCAGCTATGTACTCACCGGTCCCTCATTATCATCATTATCACCAGTCTGTGTATTTAAGCCCTCTGTTCTACCCATTTAGTGTCGGGTCATTGATGATGTTGTTTCTGTCGTGTATTCCGTCCAGTCAGTCAGTTAGCCAGCCAGTCTACCAGTCCGCTAAGTCCAGCCAGCCATCCATCCTATCATCTGTTGTCTACATATTCAATAAACCTCGTTCTGCACCACGAGTCCTGCATGTGGGTCATCCCTTCCTCGCCTCCGCACACGAGCCCTGACATCTATAAATGTTAAACAAAGATGGCAAACGAAAAAAGAAAAAAGGAAAACACAAATTCTGCAAAATCTGTCAAATACCCAAAAAGTTGAAAACAAAGTTTTTCTTTTTGAGAAAAAAAGGCACCATTGACTAACAAAGCTAAACTGTAAATCTTGTTTTTAAAGATTTTTCTCTACATTTTGAATATTTCCTATCGAACCTTAGAAACAAATAAACAAACGATGATAGCAACACAAGAATAAATGTGTATAGAATTCGCTAACATTGAGACTGTGCTTTTTAGGGTAACCAATGATACTGAATTGATACTACTGGTGTTCTGTTATTGTGCTACTTGACTGAAGTACAGCCTTTGGTACAATAGACCATAAAATCTCGATGAAGATGTTACAGTACTGGTTTTCTATATCTGGGATGGCTTACCAGTTAGAATGTTTTGCTTCTATTAGTGATGTCTTTTTTTTTTTTTTATATATGTGGCCGCATTTTATAGAAAAATAACATTTCATGCCATTGCTATGCTGATGACACATGGCTCTATTTCACAATCCACACATTCAACAAACCTCTCCAACCTTGCAAACTGTCTACTGATATTAATGAATGGATGTGTGTTATTTCTTTAAAATTAAACTCATATAAAACACAAGTTCTGTGCAGTAGTTCAGAAATGCATCAAGCCTCTGTTGAACCTGTTTACTCATTCAAAATATGCTTGTAAAATCTTGAGGGCACAATCAACACACAGGTGAGGGTACATGTTTTCATTCATTCATTTACAGCAGGGGTGGGCAACTCCAGGCCTTAAGTGCTGGTGTACTGTTTTAGGTTTTAGATATCACCCTGGGTCAACACAGCTAAATCAAATGATTAGGTCATTACAAGGCCTCTGGAGAACTTCAAGACATGTTGAGGAGGTAATTTAGCCATTTAAATCAGCTGTGTTAGATCAAGGACACATCTAAAACCTGCAGGACACCAGCCCTTGCAGCCTAGCCCCAGATTACATGTATATACTCAAACTGCGGTTCCCATACCAAGCCTCAGACTCTCGGGCAGATCGTCAGCCACCTGTTAACTGTCCCGTATTCAGGCTCAAAGATAACAGGTGATTAGTGTTTACTATCAGAGCTCCTGGAATGTGAAATTAAACTGCAAGCTCACCTCATTAGTGCCTTCCTTTAAATGATCGGTAAAGACTCATTTGTATCAGGGCTTTTTCATAAATGTCATTATAAATGCATTTCTTTGCATTCCACCAATCCACTAATAGAAATAATGAGAACAACATATATCCTCTTTAACATTATTCACTGTTTTAACTTTTCTTCTCAAAGACTTTTCGCATGGTCTGGGGTGAAACACTTTAATATAAGCTGCAAATAACTGAAGGATAAGCTTGTGTTTCTTCCAAGAGCGTGTGTTAACTTATTACTGGCTAACTTCATTATGTTGTATGAAAATAGTCCCACTAAGGATGCTACTGTTAGTGTTTATTGGATTTGTTGAGCCTGAAGAGTCATCAGACCATTTCTTTATTTATCATCGTACTTAGTGAAAAATCAAGTTGTCCTTTTTTTATTATAATCTTTTTATATATATAATTATTATTAAGTATGTTTGAACAGTCCATAAAATGATTTAACAGAGGACAGTGGTGTTTCTGGATTTTTGCAGATTGGTGAATCTTTGTCCAACTTTACAGACTTATCACCTAATTAGCTGCGAAATGTTTTTTCAACCACTTAGTTTTCCAAACAGCAACACAAGTTTTTTTGAGACATGCTGATGCCATCAGCTAAATATTTTCATGAAATTGTAAAATGTCTTATTTTAAACATTTTATATGTTTTCTGTGTTGTGTGGATAAAATATTGGTTTAAGAAATTTGGAATTCATTGTTGTTATTTACATTTTATCCATCATGCCAGCAGCTTCTGAATAGGGTTTGTTTGCAGATGTAAGTTGTTGCTTACCTCCTCCTGTGAGCTCAGTGTTTAATAATGGAAGGAAATGAATGAATGCATCAGTAAATATATTTTTTAAATCTCTCTGGATGTAAATGCATTTAGTCGAATTAAAGCACAGGAAAGCTGGGGCGAAGAGTAACAAGAAAGATGAATTATTAATGATGGATACAAGTTGTTAGCATTAATTCTTTTCTACTTTTTTTTTAACTGTTAAATGATAAAGGGGATATCAGGACATTCAGTGATGAACTGATAATTTGTTTTATTCACAAAATAAATCCAAAATGTATTTTAATTAACATGTAGTCAGTGTGTGTTTCACAGTGTTTAATCTGAAAGTTGCTTCGCAGGAAATCATCTGTAATTCAGCTACTTATGCATTTGAATGTTCTGAATTATGACACTGAAATCTTCGTTCATTTTTATTTCTTAATGTTAGTCATTTTAAATATTTTAAAAATCAAAGTATCTTTCAAAAATGTATTATTAATTTGAGCCCATTTTTATACACTTGAGTTTGTTTTTGTTCTTTCTTGTTTGTTTTCCATGATCTTTAACTTTTGTTTTTTAATCTGTTACATGTTCAGCTTTTTCAAACATCTGCATAAATCTGAGTAACAAAGTATATGTTCAAGCCCACATAGATGCAATTATCAAACATCAAGTCAGTGGTAGGAAATAAAAATCAGGTGCTCATGAGGAAGGAAGAGGTGATGGATTGGTAAATGTGGGAGATTAATGATCATGCAACCTTAAAAGGAGAAGGGAAATTTCTTTGGACTCAAAAAAACAGGAAAAAACAAACAACCCCTGCCTCCACAATTCAGCTTCTTTCAACAAATTACAAAAACTACGCTGTAAAAATAACTTGAAATATTTTATATCAGCACAATGTTTCAAAAAAAGTGAAAATTAAACTGGATTGTAACACCTCAGAAAAAGCACAATTTTTGTCTTGAAACTGTAGGATATGCACCACAAAAATCACCAGAAGTTCAAATCCATTCTCTTGCTCTTATACAATTCAGGGTGGGTCACGGATGATACCCACTTGACTCAGCTTGACTCCACTCAATTTTTTGAATTTTTGGTTTGGTGGTACCTGCTCAGTCGGGGTCGGTGTGGTGTCAACAGACTGCATGCAAATAATTGGCCAGCGAGTAATGACTCCATGGTCCATCTATGAGGTGCAGATGATTACCATCAGTTTAGCAGCAGGTATACCATCACTGAGATGTCCTCTTGTTCTTCAGTTGCGTCGCATAAAAATGATGTCACAGGACTTTTGGCCTGCGTTGCTTCAATGATCCAACCCACATTGATGTGGCACTCAAACGAAATTGAAAACTACTGAAACTGAGTCGAGTTGAGTCGAGTAGGTGGCAACGGAAAAGCAGCAATAGCGTGAGAGCCAGGGTACACCCTGGACAGGCCTCAAATCTGTTGGAGTGCTAAAACAAAAATTAATTTAAAATTATTTTCTAAGAAAATAAAAAACAAAAACAACCAAAATCTGCCCACAATAAAAACATAAAAACCCACATGTTCTAGTATTTTTTTTTTTAAATTAATTATACTTTTAATTTTTCATATTGTTACAGTGCTGTGACAAGTTGTGAGGTGTCAGTGAGGTAGGGGATGAGGGGAAGATCATCAGTCAGAGGTAAATACAGTTGTTGGCTTTTTTGTGTATCAGAGGACTAACAAAGTTTCAGAGGTCGAGTTTTATCCAGTTAGAGTCAGAATACAGAAACACGCTGTGTCTCTCAGTGCAGGTTGGCCTGGAGCTTTATTAATAAAGCTTCATTCAAAATTCATGAGGAGTTTCATGGGACTCGTTAGTCTGCTGCTAACAGATGCTAATGAATGCTAACAGAAGACTGCAGGGACGGTTTATATTTACATTGGCAAGAAATCAGATTTACATAAGATCTTAACAGCCGATCTGAGTGAAAGTTTGACATACACATCTTTATTTAAACCAGAAAGACTCTCCAAACTGAACTGCAAACATTTAATGGCACTGTATTAATATCACTTTAAAGTCCAGTTTGTGTCTTCAGAGAGACATCTGGGTTTGTTCTCCACTCCACAGATCTTGACGCGCTGCTTATGAGATTTCAGTCACCAGAATTTAGCAGAGGGCAGCAGGGAAGGTTTGACCTTGCGCCCAGGGTTATAGATGTCTCTAACCTCCGTTTCCAGACGAATGCCAGGAACCTTAAAGATGGACACAGCTGACAAAGAAAGAAAGAGAAAAAAAAATGAATTTAAGCCTTAAACAGCTTTTTGTTAAAAAAGGATTTATGATCATACATCTATAATGTATCTATGTTGGAAATTCAAGTAAGTGCTGCTAGGTGAGTGCTGAATTAACAGAAAATATGTTCTTTAAAGTTTAGCTGCAATATGGTAACATTTAAGTGAGTTCTTACTGTCTCTGAGGTGCATGATGGGAGGAGGCAGTGTGTTGAAGTACAGGTGCTGCATGGCGTCCGGAGCCGAGATCCTGTCTGTAGGGACCACCTTTAGCATCTCCTGGGCCAGGTCCTCGGTCTTATATGGCAGCTGCTCCAACCTGATCCAGATCAACACAGGCAGATGGAGGACTACAGAGTCAAGTGATCTAACCTGGTCTACATGTGGACTGTTGGACTGTCTACAGTTAGCACAGATGAAGGACTGTCATGTGACTAATGTTTGCATTTCAAAGTGTGTTAGCAGGTTAGCATGTGTGTGCCCATATAAAAGTTACCTTTTCCAAACGGTCCTAAGCTGCTTTGGTTCTGAGTAAAGAAACCGCTCTATGGAAGAAAAAAAACCCCACTCAATTAGCAATTAGCAAATGTTAACATGGATCTAAAAATGTTCCCATGCTTTGCACTTCAGCTGGTTTTTAGCCTACATTTATTATTTTTGGGGGAATGAAACAGCTTCAGTCTGTCATTGATGCCCTAATATGTGTCAGCAGATCACTGAAACCTCTCAGGCAGCTTTTTAAACTGTCTTCTTTTCAGGTTTCTGAAGGATTTGTGGAAGTTTGTTCTGGGATGACATGAGAACTAAATGGTGTCAGACTGAATCTAAAAGTGTGTGTTATCACTGTGAACAGCTCAGGTCTCATCACTCTAAAGGTGGTGTGTGAATTCTTGGGGGAACCTGATCTTTAATGTTACAGCTCTGTGTGGGTTGGCCTGAAGTTACAGTTTACTGTAAAAGATGACTTTATCCAGTGATTCATGAGCAGCTCAACCACTGATCTCACTCTGTGGTTAATTTCTTCTCGTCTTTGTTCTCTCTTCTCACACCCACATGATGTATCAGAGACCCTGTCAGACTTGCAGAGCAGAGTTCGCCTCAAAGTCTGAGAAATCATCTCATTTTAATCCGAGTAAAACTGTTAAAACAGGAAACGTGGAGACATGTTGCCTCCCGATGGAAATTTTGAGTCACTGCACACAAGTAATGACCCTTAATGAACCCCAGGCATCACAGAACAACTGTGAATGTTTACAAGACAAATTCATGCCACCTCCACAAAAACATCATTGATTTAATTAGCCTGTTTATATAAGACTAAAAAAAATTGTATTTAAATTTTAAAACCGGTCAGAGCGGGCACGCTCCGTTTTGTGTAACTATTTTAAAATCCCGGTAGCACTGCAACCACGTGAGCTAGCGCAATAATCTTTTTTGCATATGAAACCGGAGGAGTTGTACTTACATCTTATGCCATCAGCTTGTCCTCGGTCACGGTTTCCTTCCACATAAAGCTTTGCAAAAACTGCATAAAAAGCACTTGCAGCAACAAAAACATAATATTCCAGAAACACGCTTTGCCGATCCGATCAGCTGTTCGTAACACTTCCTATGTCCATCAGCGCGAACTATCGCATGTCCGCCATGACCTGCCCGAAACCGGAAGTGATGTCATTTTCGCGGAAATGTAGTTTTTTACCATCAAGGCCTCATGAGCCTATACTGGTGTTTTTAAAAGTTATGTTTGACATTATGAATTTCTGTGTCGTTTCTGGGATGCTTAGGACTCATATTGCACTGCTGGAAATAGTTTATTTTGATGCATATGCTGGTTTTTTTTGCAAATTTGCACTATAATATTTATTTTCGTTTTTCCTGCAGTATATAAAAATTGGTGTATTTCAAAAATAAAACTATGAAGACATTCAAAATAAATTTCCTGTGGTGGGAAACTATTTTGTGCAACTTTTTTGTATTTACAGTTTTGAGGGATAAGCCTCTTAAATTTCTCTAACTAGAAATATACGTTAACAAAACAAAAACGATTTTCAATTTTTTTGTAGTTTATTGCACCTTTTTGCAATTTATGTAATTACTATGCACTTAATGCATGCATATTATTAAAATTTAGGATGTAATGGTTGTATTGATGTATAGCAACTTGAAATGCTCCCAAAAATGGCTCCACAGCATGTAAAAATATAATAGAAGCTCTGGCGGAATTGGTTCTATGGTAGGTCTTAAAGGGTTAAAACTGTGAAATAACAGCAAAAACAAAAACACTAAATAGAGAGTTGCATGTGTCAGAGGTGTTATCTAAACGTACCTGGTCTGTAATTGGGTAGAAGGCTGACACCAGGCCAGCTGTCCTCAGAGGAGAGGCCCAGGACCTGCAGGGTTACATCATCTTAATAGTATTAGTACTTAATGTGAGTATTATTACAGTGTAATATCACACAGTAGTACTATTTCGTGGATCAGTGATATAAACAGTGTTACTGACCTCCCAGATCTTCTGCAGCTGCTCAAACTCATCAGAGACTCCTGGGAATGCTGGCGCCCCCTGCAGCATCTCTATGAAAATGCACCCAGCCCCCCTAATTCAGAAAAAGCAAACTTTATTCACACAGTCACAGCCGGCAGCTGAATTTGAATAATTGGTACTGACCATATGTCTAGAGCTGTGGAGTAGTCTGTGGATCCCAGCAGGACATCAGGGGGGCGGTACCACAGCGTCACCACCTCCGAAGAGAAGGTCTGACTGGGAATGGATTTGGACCGAGCAAGACCTGCAACAGAACCAGAAAACATTTGAAAAAAACATTTTAACTTTGCATTTTTTTTACTTTAAACTAGTTAAATTGTCTGCTTTAATCCTCCTTGAATCGCTACCTTATCGTGGTGGAGGGGTTTGTGTGTCCCAGGGATCCCAGGGGCTATGTTGTCTGGGGGCTTTTGGGGACCTGATATGTTTAATATGCTGCTGAGAATATAGCCCAGAAGAAGCGTATAGTATAGCTTTTATTTTGGAAAGAGCCATTTCTCTGTAATAAACTCTCTTTTCCAAAGATGAGTGATTTCTTGATCAGATAGATTTATTTTTTTATTACTTTGTTGTTTCAGCAACATTAAATTTAAAAACTGTACTTTTGAGTTAAGATATATATTTATAATTTTAATAAATGACAAATTAAAAAGGCATGAACATTTTTTGTATCGAAAGAATATCGAACCGTGACACCAAAGTATCGAACCGAACTGTGAATTTTGTGTATCGTTGCACCCCCAATATATATATATATATATATATATATATATATATATATATATATATATATATATATATATATATATATATATATATCCTCCTTGAATCGCTACCTTATCGTGGTGGAGGGGTTTGTGTGTCCCAGGGATCCCAGGGGCTATGTTGTCTGGGGGCTTTTGCCCCCTGGTAGGGTCTCCCATGGCAAATTGGTCCTGGGTGAGGGACCTGGGTGGAGCTGGAAGGTGCTCCACCTGGAGACTCTGTTGTCCTGCTTGCTGGGAGACTTCAATGCTCACGTGGGTAACGACAGCGAGACCTGGAGGGGCGTGATTGGGAGGAACGGCCTCCCTGATCTGAACCCGAGCGGTGCTTTGTTATTGGACTTCTGTGCTAATCACAGTTTGGCCATAACGAACACCCTGTTCGAACATAAGAGTGTCCATAAGTGCACGTGGCACCAGGACGCTCTAGGCCGTAGGTCGATCATCGATTTTGTAATCGTATCACCAGACCTGCGACCATATGTTCTGGACACTCGGGTAAAGAGAGGGGCTGAGCTGTCAACTGATCACCACCTGGTGGTGAGTTGGATCAGGTGGCGGGGGAGGACACTGGACAGACCTGGTGCACCTAAACGCGTAGTGAGGGTGTGCTGGGAACGTCTAGCAGAGGCCCCAGTCCGTGAGATCTTCAACGCACACCTCTGGCAGAGCTTCAACAGCATTCCGAGGGAGACTGGGGACATTGAGTCCGAATGGACCATGTTCAGCGTCTCCATTGCCGAAGCTGCTGCATTGAGCTGCAGCCGCAAGGTGGTTGGTGCCTGCCATGCGTGGTGGTAATCCCCGAACCAAATGGTGGACACCAGAGGTGAAGGGAGCCACCAGGCTGAAGAAGGAGTCCTGTCGGGCTTGGTTAGCCTGTGGGACTCCGGAGGCAGCCGACAGGTATCGACAGGCCAAGCGGAATGCGGCTCGGGCAGTGGCTGAAGCAAAAACTCGGGTGTGGGAGGAGTTCGGAAAGGCCATGGAAAAAGACTTTCGGACTGCCTCGAAGAGATTCTGGCAAACCGTCAGGCGTCTCAGGAGGGGAAAGCGGTGCTCTACCTGCACTGTGTATAGTGCTGGCGGAGCGCTGCTGACGTCGACTGAGAAAATTGTCAGGCGGTGGAAGGAATACTTCGAGGACCTCCTTAATCCCACTGACACGTCTTCCGAGGAAGAAGCAGTGTCTGGGGATGAGGGGAATGACCCGCCAATTTCCGGGGGCGAGGTCACTGAGGCAGTTAAACAACTCCTTGGTGGCAGAGCCCCTGGTGTTGATGAGGTCCGCCCCGAGTTCCTGAAGGCTCTGGACGTTGTAGGGCTGTCCTGGTTGACACGCCTCTGCAATGTTGCGTGGAGATCAGGGGCAGTACCTGTGGACTGGCAGACCGGGGTGGTGGTCCCCATCTTTAAGAAGGGGGACCGGAGGGTGTGTTCCAACTACAGGGGGATCACACTCCTCAGCCTCCCTGGGAAAGTCTATGCCAGGGTGCTGGAAAGGAGAGTTCGTCCGCTAGTCGAACCTCGGATACAGGAGGAACAATGCGGTTTTCGTCCTGGTCGCGGAACACTGGACCAGCTCTTTATCCTCTCGAGGATACTTGAGGGTGCATGGGAGTTTGCCCAACCAGTCTACATGTGTTTTGTGGACTTGGAGAAGGCATTCGACCGTGTCCCTCGGAGTGTCCTGTGGGAGGTGTTGTGGGAGTATGGGGTGTCTGGCCCATTGCTACGGGCCATTCGATCCCTATACAACCGTTGCAAGAGCTTGGTTTGCATCGCCGGCAATAAGTCGGACTCGTTCCCGGTGGGTGATGGGCTCCGCCAGGGCTGCCCTTTGTCTCCGGTTCTGTTCATAATTTTTATGGACAGGATTTCTAGGCGCAGCCAAGTGGCGGAGGGCTTTCGCTTTGGTGGCCTCAGAATCTCATCTCTGATTTTTGCGGATGATGTGGTTCTGTTGGCTTCATCAGGTGAGGGCGTCCAGCTCGCACTGGAACGGTTCGCAGCCGAGTGTGAAGCAGCGGGAATGAGGTTCAGCACCTCCAAATCTGAGGCCATGGTTCTCAGCCGGAAAAGGGTGGAGTGCCCACTCCGGGTCGGGGATGAGTTCCTGCCCCAAGTGGAGGAGTTCAAGTATCTCGGGGTCTTGTTCGCGAGTGATGGGAGAAGGGAGCCGGAGATCGACAGACGAATTGGGGCTGCAGCTGCAGTAATGCAGACGCTGCACCGGTCCGTCGTGGTGAAGAGGGAGCTGAGTGTAAAAGCGAAGCTCTCAATTTACCGGTCGATCTACGTCCCTACCCTCACCTATGGCCACGAGCTGTGGGTAGTGACCGAAAGAACGAGATCGCGGATACAAGCGGCAGAAATGAGCTTCCTCCGAAGGGTGGCTGGCCTCTCCCTTAGAGATAGGGTGAGAAGTTCGGCCATCCGGGAGGGGCTCAGAGTAGAGCAGCTGCTGCTCCACATCGAAAGGAGCCAGCTTAGGTGGTTCGGGCATCTGACAAGGATGCCCGCTGGGCGCCTCCTGGGTGAGGTGTTCCAGGCATGTCCCACCGGGAGGAGGCCCCGGGGCAGACCCAGGACACGCTGGAGAGATTATATCTCTCAGCTGGCCTGGGAACGCCTTGGTATTCCCCCGGATAAGCTGGAGGAGGTGGCTGGGGAGAGGGAGGTCTGGGCCTCTTTGCTTAGGCTGCTGCCCCTGTGGATAAAGCGGATGAAGATGGATGGATGTATATATATATATATAAAAAAAAAAAAACACCCAGCACGCCCCTGCGGGCGGTTTATCCTTCAAGCTCGGGTCCTCTACCAGAGGCCTGGGAGCTTGAGGGTCCTGCGCAGTATCTTAGCTGTTCCCAGGACTGCGCTCTTCTGGACAGAGATCTCCGATGTTATTCCCGGGATCTGCTGGAGCCACTCGCCTAGCTTGGGAGTCACCGCACCTAGTGCTCCGATTACCACGGGGACCACCGTTACCTTCACCCTCCACATCCTCTCGAGCTCTTCTCTGAGCCCTTGGTATTTCTCCAGCTTCTCGTGTTCCTTCTTCCTGATATTGCTGTCATTCGGAACCGCTACATCGATCACTACGGCCGTCTTCTTCTGTTTGTCTACCACCACTATGTCCGGTTGGTTAGCCACCACCATTTTGTCTGTCTGTATCTGGAAGTCCCACAGGATCTTAGCTCGGTCATTCTCCACCACCCTTGGGGGCATCTCCCATTTTGACCTTGGAACTTCCAGGCCATATTCGGCACAGATGTTTCTGTATACTATAACGGCCACTTGGTTATGGCGTTCCATGTATGTCTTGCCTGCTAGCATCTTGCACCCTGCTGTTATGTGCTGGATTGTCTCTGGGGCATCTTTACACAGCCTGCACCTGGGGTTTTGCCTGGTGTGATAGACCCCAGCCTCTATGGATCTTGTACTCAGAGCTTGTTCTTGTGCTGCCATGATTAGTGCCTCTGTGCTGTCTTTCAGTCCAGCTTTGTCCAGCCACTGGTAGGATTTCTGGATATCAGCCACCTCCTCTATCTGCCGGTGGTACATACCGTGCAGGGGCCTGTCCTTCCATGATGGTTCCTCGTCTCCCTCCTCTTTCTTGGGTTTCTGCTGCCTGAGGTATTCACTGAGCACTCGGTCAGTTGGGGCCATCTTCCCAATGTATTCTTGGATGTTCCTTGTCTCATCCTGGACTGTGGTGCTGACACTCACCAGTCCCCGGCCCCCTTCCTTCCGCTTAGCGTACAGCCTCAGGGTGCTGGACTTGGGGTGAAACCCTCCATGCATGGTCAGGAGCTTTCTTGTCTTTATGTCAGTGGCTTCTATCTCCTCCTTTGGCCAGCCTATTACCCCAGCAGGGTACCTGATCACGGGCAGGGCGTATGTGTTGATGGCCCGGATCTTGTTCTTACCATTCAGCTGACTCCTCAGGACTTGCCTGACCCTCTGCAGGTACTTGGTGGTTGCAGCCTTTCTAGCGGCCTCTTCATGGTTCCCATTTGCCTGCGGGATCCCCAGGTACTTGTAACTGTCCTCTATGTCTGCAATGTTGCCTTCTGGTAGTTCAATCCCCTCAGTTCTGACTACCTTCCCTCTCTTTGTTACCATCCGACTACACTTCTCCAGTCCGAACGACATTCCAATGTCATTGCTGTATAGCCTGGTAGTGTGGATCAGTGAATCGATGTCTCGTTCACTCTTGGCATACAGCTTGATGTCATCCATGTACAGGAGGTGGCTGACAACTGCTCCGTTCCGTAGTCGGTATCCGTAGCCAGTCTTGTTAATGATCTCACTGAGGGGGTTCAGGCCTATGCAGAACAGCAGTGCAGCAATGCAGCACTACGGGCAATACCATATATATATATATATATATATATATATATATATATATATATATATATATATATATATATATATATATATATATATATATATATATATATATATATATATATATATATATATATATATATATATATATATATATATATATATATATATATATATATATATATATATATATAGCGCGTAGTGGATAGCGTAGTGGTTAAACTACACGCCTTTGGAACAGAGGATCGCAAGTTCGATTCCTGCCTGGGGCGTCTGTATCCAGTAAGGGTCCTAAGGCTAGACCCCCTATGCTAAGCAAGCCTACCGCAGACATGAGCGAGACAGATAAATATGAAGGCATGCCGGCTCGGACGTCGCCCGGATCAACAAGGTCCGCGTCAGGTGTTGAGGAACCAGGGCACCCTGACGAAAAGTGGGCTACTGGAACAAGAAGGCATCGGTGGGCAAGGGACGAAAACAGGGCGTTGTTGGAATGCTACTACGCAAGTAACCCCGGCGGAAGGGGCTACATGAATAGGATGAGGGACCTATGGATTCTTCGATACCCAACATCCACAATGACGGCGAAACAACTAGTAGCTCAGTGTTCCAACATTCGAAAGAAGGGACTGCTCTCACAGCTAGAGATTGACGAGGTACAACACAAATGCTACGGCAAGGAGGAGTCAGGACGCCAGGTCAGGGGGGAGATATCATCACCCCCACCCGAGATTGGGTACATAGCCCCAAGTGCGATAGGAGAAGGATCGTTGAGTGCGAGAGGAACTGACCTTAAAAATAGGATCATGGCCAAGCTTGAAACCTGGATCTCCCGTAGCCGGTTACCAAGATTACGTGAAGTACCCTCAGAAGGTCTGCTAGATGATGTTAATGCAGCACTACGGGCAATACCTACAACCACGATTACCGACACTAACAAGCTGATCTACAATACGGCAGCAGTGATCAGTGAGATGCTTGGCTACAAGTTGAACAGCCACAAGGGGCAGTACCCTCCATGGAGAAGGAGGCTAGAGGGCAAGATCAAAGTAGCACGGAGGGAGGTTAGCCAACTAACAGAGTTGCAGAAAGGTGCGACAAATAAGGTGCCTAAGAAATACAGCAAGCTGTCCATACCTGAGGCCTTGGAAACTGCCAAGCAAAGACTCACAGCCTTGGCCAGCCGCTTGAGGAGGTACACCAGAGAGATAGAAGGCAGGAGAATAAACCAGCTGTTCTCCACAGAACCAGCAAAGGTGTACTCTCAGTGGCAAGGGAACAATAAGAGAACAGCACCACCAAGGCTGGAGACGGAGCAATACTGGAAGAGCATATGGGAGAAGGATGCAACCCATAACGGCCACGCTCAGTGGCTAGTGGATCTGAGGGCAGACCACAGCGACCTCCCTGAACAAGGTCCAGTAACCATCACAGTGGCAGATATCCAAGAAAGGGTCTCCAGTATGAAGAGTTGGACAGCACCAGGGCCCGACATGGTTCACGCCTACTGGCTGAAGAAGCTGACTGCACTCCACGAGCGTCTGGCAGCACAAATGAACCAGCTGCTAGTTAACGAGAGACACCCGGAATGGCTAACTGAAGGCCGGACGGTCCTGATCCCCAAGGACCCCAAGAAGGGACCGGTCCCCTCCAACTACCGACCAATAACCTGCCTCAGTACTACATGGAAGCTCCTGTCAGGCATCATATCGGCTAAGATGAACAGGCACATGGGTCAATACATGAGCGGGACACAGAAAGGAATTGGCAAGAATACCAGAGGCGCAAAACACCAGCTACTGGTAGACAGAACAATCAGCCGAGACTGCAAGACCAGACTGACCAACCTGTGCACTGCCTGGATTGATTACAAGAAGGCCTATGACTCAATGCCCCACAGCTGGATACTGGAATGCCTAGAATTGTACAAGATCAATGGGACCCTAAGAGCCTTCATCAGGAACTCAATGGGGATGTGGCGTACAACACTAGAGGCCAACTCCAAGCCCATAGCACAAGTTACCATCAAGTGCGGGATCTACCAAGGAGATGCTCTGTCCCCACTGCTGTTCTGCATAGGCCTGAACCCCCTCAGTGAGATCATTAACAAGACTGGCTACGGATACCGACTACGGAACGGAGCAGTTGTCAGCCACCTCCTGTACATGGATGACATCAAGCTGTATGCCAAGAGTGAACGAGACATCGATTCACTGATCCACACTACCAGGCTATACAGCAATGACATTGGAATGTCGTTCGGACTGGAGAAGTGTAGTCGGATGGTAACAAAGAGAGGGAAGGTAGTCAGAACTGAGGGGATTGAACTACCAGAAGGCAACATTGCAGACATAGAGGACAGTTACAAGTACCTGGGGATCCCGCAGGCAAATGGGAACCATAAAGAGGCCGCTAGAAAGGCTGCAACCACCAAGTACCTGCAGAGGGTCAGGCAAGTCCTGAGGAGTCAGCTGAATGGTAAGAACAAGATCCGGGCCATCAACACATACGCCCTGCCCGTGATCAGGTACCCTGCTGGGGTAATAAGCTGGCCAAAGGAGGAGATAGAAGCCACTGACATAAAGACAAGAAAGCTCCTGACCATGCATGGAGGGTTTCACCCCAAGTCCAGCACCCTGAGGCTGTACGCTAAGCGGAAGGAAGGGGGCCGGGGACTGGTGAGTGTCAGCACCACAGTCCAGGATGAGACAAGATGGCCCCAACTGACCGAGTGCTCAGTGAATACCTCAGGCAGCAGAAACCCAAGAAAGAGGAGGGAGACGAGGAACCATCATGGAAGGACAGGCCCCTGCACGGTATGTACCACCGGCAGATAGAGGAGGTGGCTGATATCCAGAAATCCTACCAGTGGCTGGACAAAGCTGGACTGAAAGACAGCACAGAGGCACTAATCATGGCAGCACAAGAACAAGCTCTGAGTACAAGATCCATAGAGGCTGGGGTCTATCACACCAGGCAAGACCCCAGGTGCAGGCTGTGTAAAGATGCCCCAGAGACAATCCAGCACATAACAGCAGGGTGCAAGATGCTAGCAGGCAAGGCATACATGGAACGCCATAACCAAGTGGCCGGCATAGTGTACAGGAACATCTGTGCCGAGTATAACCTAGAAGTCCCGAGGTCAAAATGGGAGATGCCCCCAAGGGTGGTGGAGAATGACCGAGCTAAGATCCTGTGGGACTTCCAGATACAGACGGACAAAATGGTGGTGGCTAACCAACCGGACATAGTGGTGGTAGACAAACAGAAGAAGACAGCCGTAGTGATCGATGTAGCGGTTCCGAATGACAGCAATATCAGGAAGAAGGAACACGAGAAGCTGGAGAAATACCAAGGGCTCAGAGAAGAGCTCGAGAGGATGTGGAGGGTGAAGGTAACGGTGGTCCCCGTGGTAATCGGAGCACTAGGTGCGGTGACTCCCAAGCTAGGCGAGTGGCTCCAGCAGATCCCGGGAATAACATCGGAGATCTCTGTCCAGAAGAGCGCAGTCCTGGGAACAGCTAAGATACTGCGCAGGACCCTCAAGCTCCCAGGCCTCTGGTAGAGGACCCGAGCTTGAAGGATAAACCGCCCGCAGGGGCGTGCTGGGTGTTTTTATATATATATATATATATATATATATATATATATATATATATATATATGTGTGTTGTTTCCAACTAGGTTATTTTACAAATCTGTTGTTCCTACAGGTCCTTGCTGACTAAATCTTTGCCTATTTCCACTTCTGCCCTGCAGCGTTGAGCCAGTTCTCACCGAAGTCGGCCAGTTTGAGTTCTCCGAGGTAGCTGATGAGCAGGTTTTGGGGCTTAAGGTCTCGGTGGAGGATCCTGCGGCTGTGGATGTAGCAGAGACCTCGCAGCAGCTGGAACATGAAGATCTGAAACACACGGTGTTGAGCCATGTTAAACATTTCATGGCGTGCTGCTCACAGCTGGAATGACACAGTACTGCCCCCGGCTGTCTGCTGCTGAGCGCAGCGACGTACCCGCACGTTGTGATAGCGTAGACCTCCAGGGTGCTGGATCATGTACTGGGCCAGATCTGTCTGCTGCAGAGACAATCTCTGGTGTTAAACTTCATTTTGATGGTGAGAAAGACCACAGAAAATTTGAAGCTTTTCTTTTATTCAGATACTCATGTTCATCATGTTAATATCATAAAAGGTTTGTTGTAAGACTGTTGTAAGAAATTTTACATAAAACATAATTTATGTTCAAACCTTATACCATAAATGTTCTACACAAATCAGAGATGGTGATCTGAGAGGGAATGACCCCCATATTAACAAATAAATAGATCAGAATGAAAACAAAAAAACAAACAATATATACATTAAAATAAAATTGTAAAAATTTATAAACATTTAAAAGAAAAAAATATAAAATGTGTGAATGCTAAAAATTGTAGCCTTAAAATTTTGTTCTGACTTTGGTTGAAGTTTGTGTGTGTGCGTGCGTGTGTGTGTGTGTGTGTGTGTATGTGTGTGTTGGTGAGTGCTCTGTAGCACCTCCTTCAGGTCACACTCAGCACTGAACAGCAGATTTCTCACCAGGTACTCAAAGACGAAGGTGAGTGTCTCTCTGGTGTGGATGATGTCGTGCAGGAGGACAATGTTGGCATGTTTCAGACGTTTGAGCAAAGAGGCTGTACACACACACACACACACACACACACACACACACACACACACACACACACACACACACACATGTTTATGCACATGTTGCTGAAACTATTAAAAACTTAACCACTGATCTAATTGGTCACCTTCTCTAATGGCATTGAACGGGACACCTTCCTCCGTCTTCATACGAATCACCTTCAGAGCAACCAGCTGCCCGTTTATCCTTCACAGAAGAAGAAATGTTTACAGTAAACACTTTATCACTGATCGATCACAACACAAGGAAGATTTTACGGGGCAGGGATAGTTCAGGTCATCCACTGAATGAGGTGCCCCTGAGCAAGGATCAATAAAGTATACATTTCTATTATAATGTCCAGTATGTATGAAAATTAATGTAAATATTACAAATTTTAAACTAATAACATGTCAGATAAACTACTGAAGTTAAAAATGAAACGTTCTTTTTAAAATGTGCAACATAACAGAAATGGACAATTAATATATATTAATGCATAATATATATAATAACAAATATGTATATACTTATAAACTCATTTGATTGAAAAAAAATTGTAATTAATAAAATATTTGCGAATTTTTCCAAAATGTTAAGTATCTGTTAAAAAATAAACATTAACAATAATTTTAGTAATCCTAGCAAAACATCTGTCTAATATCTAACAATAAAAAAGTAAATGGACTGGTTCTTATATACAACTTTTCTACTGTCCTGGAGCACTCAAAGCGCTCTATAAAACATGCCGCATTCACCCCATACACACCCATTCACTATTATCTATACGGTGAGTGCTTTCTAACTATCATTCATGCTCCAATGGATGCATTGGAGAACAACTCGGGGTTAGTATCTTGCCCAAGGATATTTGGCATGCAAACCGGGGGAGGCAGGGATCAAACCACCAACCTCCCAATCAGCAGCTGACCTGCTCTACCTCCTGAGCTACAGCCACCCCGCAATGGATTGATTCGTATATAGTGCTTTTCTACTCTCCCGGAGTACTCAAAGCGCTGTATACTAATCAACATTCACACTCATTCACACTCCGATGAATGCAATGGATCTTGCCCAAGTCCCAAAAGATTCTGTAAAAAACTTGTTAAAACTAAACACAGGGAGATGTTTTCTTGTCTTTTGTACATTGTTATGGCCCTGTCCATAATCTGTTTTGGTGGCTGTTGTTGTCTGTGCCTTTAAGTCTTTGCAGGTCCCGGAGTGGATGAGCTGACGGCTGCTGATTGGTCCCCTGGCCATGTGATCTTCATTCAAATCCCTCCCCAGCAGTTGTCCCGGGGCAGCCACTGACAGCAGCAGCAGACCTGACCCTGGCCTCCAAAACCTGAGACTTTTGTGCCTGTGACTTTGTGCGACTTTTTTGGAGTTTTGTATATAGTGTGTACATTAGTTTTCATTGTAAATAGCCTTGTAAATAGCACTGCAACAGAAGGGGTGAGCTGCCTTATTGTTTTTCCTTGCACTGTTTTCTCCTGTTTATTTCAGTTAGGGAGTTAGGTGTAGCGCTTGTCTTTTGTTTGATATTTGATTTCACATAGGGTTGTAGATAACACCTCCTCCTGACTTAGCTTGTTTTGTTTGTTATTTTGGCCTTTGTTCACCCCGGAGCTTCATTTTTGCAGTGCAGAAAAATAAATCACGATTCACTAAGAAATTGGTTTCCCTTTGTGTATGGTTTTGGGGACCAGGGCGGGGCAATTCTTTCAAACTTGTGTTGCGTTCCTGTACCCCTAGACTGGGGCGTAACATACATTGTGACCAACATTCAGACTCAATGTGATCAAAACTTAAGCCACAATCTCATTGGCTGTTTGTGTTTGACTTGTATCGCGGTGAGCTCTGACCTGCTGATGCCTTTGTAGACCGAGGCAAAGGTTCCTTCACCCAGTTTCTCCAGACTCAGGTACGAGTGTGCTGCCCCAAACTCCAGACCTGCTTTCTGATCACAGCACACACACTAAATGTCACACAAGCATCACACCGCCTCACATGTTACCTCAAACATCATGTCATTAGCGCCCTGACCCAGGTAAGAGGCTCCCGACTGCCCTCCCCTCTCAGTGGGTCGCTGTTGCTGCGCCCACGCTGGACTTTCAGCCGACGGGCCTGCAGAGTGTGGAACCAGTGAGACTGAGAGCCAGAGGTGGATGAGTCCGAATCCAGCTGAGACACACAGACGAGACCACATCAGGTACACATAAGGGATTGTTAATACTACCTTTAAAGCTCAAAAGATCATTTGAAACCTCAATACCAGCTTAAGAAAATCCTCAACCAATCAATACTACCTAAAATTGTCTTATCACCACCCGTGGTGACTCATATATACCACTTAACACTTCTACTGTGTCCTGGATTGCTGACTGTCTGTCAGAGAGGCCTCAGGTGGTCTGAGGTGGTGGTTGGTAATACTGGAGCTCTATTCCTGTTTACACCTCAGATTTCCTATACAACAGTGAAACCAGCAGAAGTTATCTGGGACGGCTGGGTGTTTTAAGGGTGGGCAGGAGTCGGACTACAAAGAGCTAGTGAGGAATTTTGTGGAGCGGTCGGGAAGAAATCACCTCCTTCTAAATGTCAGCAAGACAAACAAGACAGTGGTTGACTTCCAGAGGAGAAAAACTGCAACCAAAATCAATATCATGGGTGAGGAGGTGGAAACAGTAGACAGCTGCAGGTAGTTGGATGTTCACCTGAATGACAGACTAGACTGGAGGACTAACAGTGATGCCGTTTACAAGAAGGGGCTGAACAGGCTCTACCTTCTAAAGAAGCTCAGGTCCTTTAATGTGAGCAGCAAGATGTTGGCGATCTTCTACTAGTCTGTGAGAGTTAGTGCCATCCGTGTCAGAGAAACCTGCAGGATCAACAAACTGATCCTTAAGGCTGGAAGCACCATTGGTCAGAATTTGGAGACATTTGAGTCAATGAGGGTTAGAGGTCATTGAACAAGCTGCTCTCAATCATGGACAACCATCACACCTACTTCACACTTCTGAGCTCATTCTCCTTCAGACTGATTCAATCTCGCTTCAGGAAACCGTTCTTGCTGTTTTCTATAAAGCTGCACACTGATTCTTCATTCTGTCACAGGTGAACAAACCTGTCAACCATTAGATCATAAACATACTTTGTATTAAACCTTCATGCAGCTGTTTTTCTTATATATTTATTAATGCAATTTGTTCTTCTCTCTTGACCAACGTCAGTCGAACTTTTACTGTTTTAACTAACTTCATTTTTACGTTACTTTATTTTTCATCACTGTTGTAAGTTTATAAATTCCTGCACTCTCTCACAACATAAGATCGTCACCTGTGACCCTTTTATTTAGCTGTGTTATTTGTTGTGTACTGTAGACTGTAATATTGTTACCCTTTATCATTTTGCTGTAAAACAAAAAGTTCTCCTGTGGGATCAATACAGTTAAGAAAAAAAAAAAAGAATGGTAAATAAAAAATGCAATAAAACCAGTCTCGGTCGTTGTGTCCTTGGGCAAGACACTTCACCTACCGCCTACTGGTGATGGCCAGAGGGGCCGATGACGCGATATGGCAGCCTCGCTTCTGTCAGTCTGCTCCAGGGCAGCTGTGGCCACAACTGTAGCTGCCTTCACCAGTGTGTGAATGTGAGAGTGAATGAATAGTGGAATTGTAAAGCACTTTGTGTCATGGTCCTGGGTCGTTGACCCAGCGTTTTGTGTGTTGTGATTATTTCCCTCTGTTCTAGTTATTCTGTGTCCTCCCCCCTTGTGTCCGGTTCGGGTTCTAGATTTCCTGTTTTGTTCTGAAAGTCTGTGTCTGTTGTCATTGTGTTCAGCTTGTGTCCTCCAGTCATCATGTGTATTCAGATCAGCTGTTCTTCCCTCCTGTGTGCGATTACCCGATTACCTTGTGTGTGTGTATATATAGTGGGTGTCGGTCTGTGTTCGTTGTCGGCTCGTCTGTGTTTCTTGGTATCCTGGTCCTTGGTCTGCGTCTCTCTGCGCCGCTCTCCGTTTTGTAAGATTTCAGGTTTGCTCTTTAGTTTCTCCCAGTTTAGGTTTGTCATTACTCATGCTTCATTGCCTGTTTTTGCCACTGCCACCGTGTAAATAAACTTCACTCGTATCATCAGTTTGCTGCATTTTGGGTCCTCCTTTTCCTCCACTCCACACGGCTCACTCCGCCAGCCGTGACACTTTGAGGGTCTCGAAAAGCGCTATATAAATGCAATCCATTATTATCATTATTATGAAGTTACGTCCATTCAAAACATTAATTAAAAAGAAAAAGAGAAAAAAAAGAATATATATATATATATATATATATATATATATATATATATATATATATATATATATATATATATATATATATATATATATATATATTTTTTTTTTTTTTTTTTTTTTTTTTTTAATTAATGTGTTGAATGGACGTAACGTCATATTTTAAATCGAGACAGCATACCCACTGTAAAAAGTTACAACATGCTATAACAGATTTTACATGTTAAATAGATCACAACAAAAGGATTACTCTTTAAAAAAAAATAAAAATAAAAATGATAAATAAAATGAAATAATTGCACTTTTTACAGCGGCTGATGTTTTACCTCAGCAGACGGAAGTGAAGCTGAACTTTTCCTGAAGTTCAACTCCTCCATCTTCACCTCTTCCTCCTCTTCTTCATCTCCATCATAACCTTTCTCCTCACCATTCTCCTCTTCCTCAGCACAGCAACAGCATCTTCTCACCCACTGCCCGGCCTCCCTCGCCCGCCGGGACAGCTCCTCCATCTTTTCACCGTCTTCTTCCTCTTTTCCGTCTCATATGACTCACATGGTTCAGGACGAGTAAACAAGGTCCCATGACCCTCACTCATCCTTCCTCCTCTTCCTCCCCCTCACTGTGCCCAGAAGGTAAAACAACAGGTCCATTGATGTGTGTTTGCTGCCCTCTGGTGGACACAAACCATCACTGGAGCTTTTCATATTAAAAAACAAACAAACAAAAATATCCCAATCAACAACAAGTCAACAAATAAAGACAAATAAAGAATAAAAGAACTCAAAGAAAAATAAATTTGAAGCTTTTAACCATCAACAGAGATCCTCCTGTGTGCTCTAAATGTATCATACAGCAGGTCTGTACATCCAGCTGCTAATAAGAAATACAATAAAAACAGAGAAAAATACAAAAACATCCGTTTCTGTTATATCCTGATAGAAGTGATGGATCTGTTTGACCACTGCAATCAATCTACTGAAGTCAAATTCTGTGTCATGGCTGGCAGTCAGTAAAACTGTACAATAAATTTTATCATAATTAGACTGTCATGTACTTAACCTCTGACAGCAGAATCCGGCCAAACAAATTAATTATAGGTATTAATTAGTTATTAATTATAACTGATTATCCAGTTAACTCAGTGACAGTCTCAGGTGATGATTTTAACACTCTGTAATACACCATAATACCTTAAGAAATGTGACTGAAGTTTAATGAGTACACCTCTGTCTCTCCTAGAACTCATCATTAAAGGTAATTTGTGGCCATCTGGGGGTGAGAATGTAAATTACAGGAGGTCAGGTTCATGTGGAGCCGGACTATTTATTTATATTTTAATTTTACTTTCAGTTTCTATTTTTTTACATCTCACAGCACTGCATAGACACTTATATAAGCTCTATTAGGTTTACAGTATCTCATTCAGGTATATTTAGAACACAGAAACATTTAAATAACATCATAGGTAATAAAGCGTGAATGAAACAACTTTTGAAAACCTTCCAGCTGTTTGACAAGAGATCTGGGAATTTCCGAGATGCACATAAATGCAGCTCATCGTCTATTTAATGTGGGTACTTTAGTCTCTGAGGTTTGGTGTGGTGTTTGGTGTGGTGAGTAGAGCTGGGTATTGATCTTGATTTCTATAACTGATTCAATTCAGTTCAATTCAATGTCAACTCAGACAGTCAGAAATATTATAACTATGACCATTCATCAGTACATATCCATATTTTTATATCTACATATAAAAACAAAGCTCACACTTGTGAGGCTTTATCAGAGGTGTAAACACAGCAGATGCCTTTGTGTCAAAGTAACTGAGGATAAAACACAGAAAAACATGAAGGAGATTTTCCTGGCCTGACTTTTTATAGCAGACAACCCTAAAAATATTCTGCAATAGATCAAAAACTGAACTGAACTAATCAACATATGAACATTACCTGATGCTGCTGAAGTGCAGCAAAGTTACAGAGGATTTATTAGAGACACAGCTAAGAGTTTTGCAATTTGGCTGGGATGACACATCCTTCATGTGCCGTGTACATACATACACATGCACTTTGTTCTTTTTCAGTAATTCTGTGTATTTCTGGTTATAAACATTATTTGCTGTTTACTATCACCATGTGATGACATCACATTTGTTTCTTTTGTTTTTTCTAATGATTCTGCAAACTGATCCGGTTCTTATTCTCCTGATTGTGAATGTGTCCTCAAACGCCTCTCTGGATGTTGCCTTCATTCCTAACGTTTTTCTTTCTGACCTTATTGTTTGTGACTAATGCTGATCGTCTCCGTGTGAAGGTAAGTGAGGCAGCCTGTAATGTTTAACGTCAGCTGTGTGCGGCTTAGTTCCAGCACAAATGTGCCCATAGTTCACGGTAACGGATTCACAGCTGGACCAACGAGCCAGAGTGTGCTCACTATTTTCTGTTAGCCTGTGTGTTCCCTGCAGTTATATCGGACTGTAAAAAGTCATTATTTACTACAGATGTGGTTCAGACGAAGATTTAACTCTCTGGGGTCCAGGGTATAATTGGCCGTTTTTGACTACTTTTGATTTTACCTCTATATTTCACCTTTAAAATATGTTTTTCTTGCCTTGTTTGGTATCATTATTTTCAGCACAACCATTTAAATCTATTTACAGAACAATCAGGTGTGCTGCATCAAATAAGAAGGCACACAAATTATTTGTGCCAGTCCAAAAAATGTAGTTTGTGTTCAGTATAAGACAGAGGAGAACACCAAAGGCCTAAACCCTGCAGGTCTGACAGCAGGAGGTGCATCAGTCCAGTTTTCCATGTGGGAACAGCGTTTACACTGGAATCTGCCTTTGACGGCTTTTTTTGGAGAAAATATGAAATTCAGCAGTATGACTGACACACAATACAAAACAATAACTACACAACAAACTAACTATCCAGTCGTTAAGTGATGACGTGATGAATCCTACTTCCGGGCCTAAAGTAGTCTGCGTTTAATATGGCTTTTGTGTTGTTAACATGTTTAATGTTTTGTATTTTCTTCTATTTAATCTCAAAAAGCTCCTAAAACAGTCAGTGAACACTGTTGACCTCCCCCGGCTTTTATTACCGCTAATCATTTATTTAAGCTCAGTTTTTAAAACCTTAGGATGTACAGTATATATATTAGCTGTATAATACCAGTAGGCCAGCTCTGATATTAATTTGGTATGGCTTCGCGGGCCAAATGTAGTTAGGCTGCGGGCCAAATTTGGCCTGCGGACCAGAGTTTGAAACCTATATTCCTGATAACTGTCTTTAGTAACAAGTATAACGCGTTATACTTGATAACAAGTAACAAGTAACAAGTAACGCGTTACTTAAATGAACCAAGCAAAACTGGTGTGAAAGAGGACTCCTGTCTGAATACAAGTAACACGTTACTGCCCATCTCTGCTGTTAACACACAAACTGTACCATATAGTTGATGGCTATGACTTTTTAAATCCACATTTAGACCAGAATTTTCAAGAAATCTCAAGTCATCAAGAAGTGGTTGCAAAATCTTGTCAAATCTATATTCCTCCCTGTCAATTGAGTTGAACAAAAGACACCGGTGAATATTTGCAAGTGAGGATTTCCACTCTGGTGGCAAATTCTTCAAGGTAAAATACACAGCTCCTAGCTTATGTATGAAAAGAAAAGAAAACCAAAGAAAGAATGCTTGGACACTGCTAGCATAATGGATAGGGAATTATTAAGTGATAAGAACAAGTAATCTGATGTATTGTAATCATTATGAAGCTATAATTTGAGATACAATAAAAGATACAGTAAAAAAAAAAAACGTGTTTGTATCCATATCGGATCAGTATCGTCGATACCACCCTGGTAACTGGTAAACAGAAGTAACCTTTTTTACTTCTGTGCACTTCAACATTTTTAAAGGGAAACATTCACTGCAAAAATTTAACAAAGTGCAGTAAGGTGCTATACTTACTCTCCACACCTCTCCACCAAATCCCCAATGCAAGTCTTCACAAGAAGCTTCCTTGATGGCACTGACAGGGTACCTGTAGTCTCATACTCCTTAAGAATCTGTGGGGCTTTCCTCTTGAGTAGTGACTTTAGGGGTTGACTTTGTTCTTCTGTGGTAATGGTAGACTGTGTAAAGGCAACACCAGACATTGTATCTCTCTGCAGTAATCTTCAAAGTCATGACAGCAAATTTCCACAGAGCATAGAAGTGTGAGTTTACTCAAAAAGCTGCAGCAGAAGAAGGTGGTTTCTTAATTACCGTGATTATAACACAATGACTAAAAGAAATTCTGAATAATAATTAAATTGATTTTATCTTATAGTTGCTACTTGGTGAACAAATCTGATCCTGACTAATAGTTAATAACTGTTAAAACACATGTTATGACTTAGAAAACTGGAGAAATGCAAAGTATACCTGATTTTGTCTAATCTCCCCAAGAAAGGTTTTCATTGGTGGCCCTCTGGCTGACAGGAAGATATGGAATCTATCAAAGTCACCATGCTTTGACGGACAAGGTAAGGAGTGACGGACAAGGTAAGGAGTGACGGACAAGGTAAGCGACTCATGTTGTAACTGACGTCAGACGCCGGAGATTTTGGTGGAAAATTAAAGCAAATGGTAGTTTAGATTTGAACAAATTCATTTAAGTTTCAGTATTACCAAATACACTTATCAATTGTCTTATAACTAACAATATTTGTCTAAATAATCTCCAACACCCTGGAGAACAATGGGGAGAGTTTAGAGACTCTCCAAGATTATATTGATCAGTGCTTTCAGGATCTCGTGATGAAGAAGGCCCAGTGTGCAGCTTCCCCGGCCAAACCTGAGACGCCGTCGTCGAAAAGACAACGCCCGGCAGATTCCCCCGGCACAACATCGCCAGCCGGCAAAGATATTGCTGACATACTGGAGTCAATCGACAAGCGATTGTCCAGTTTCGACGCAAGGCTGTCCTTGGTGGAGATTCTTCACCGGGAATTTAAATGCTTGCGAGAATCCCTGGAGTTCAGCCAGCAGCAGGTGGAAATGCTTGCTGCTGAAAATGCCACGCTAAAGGAGTCGGTGAAATGTCTCACAGAAAATGTTACCCAGCTCAATAGAGAAAATAAAAAAATAAAAGAAACAGTTATTGATCTACAAGCTCGTAGCATGCGTGATAATCGGGTATTTTCTGGTATTCCAGAAGCCGCTGGAGAGGTCGCGGAGACCACGGTAAAAAGCTTCATCAAAACCCACCTGAAGCTGCCGGAGAACACGATGAAGAACATCGTCTTCGATCGGGTGCATCGCCTCGGCCCCATGCAGGCTGCGACCGGGAGACCACGTCCTATTGTGGCCAAATTTGGCCACTTCAAACAAAAGCAACAGGTGAAAAGCCGCGGCAGGGAATTAAAAGGAATGGACTTCAGCGTGAACGACCAGTTCCCCAAAGAGATCTTGGAACGAAGCAGGGTCCTCTTCCCAATCTGACGCGGCTTCATCCAGAAGGGCTCCCGCGCTGTCATCACTGTGGACCGGCTGTACGTGGCCGGACAGCTCCACCGCGACCCCAACATCACTCCGTGGCTGTATTAACCTCACACCAGATAAGAATCAGCTACACCCTTTCCCTATCCACTCACACTAACTTGCATTAACATCTGTTTAACTTACCGGTATCAAATCACATCTTAAAGTGTGATTTCATAGCAGAATTAACACCGTCACTCTCCGTCAGTGATTTAATTGGAATGTTTACGTTTTGTTTGTTTTTTTTCTTCTCGTTTCTTTTCCCTCTCTTTTCCCCCTCTTGTTTTTATGCTGCTCACCCCTGTCCTTGGTTTCTTTCTTTATTTCTTTCACTGCCTCGATCACCTGCTTCGACACTCATCCACAAACAACATCCTTTATTTCGACACATACGCGCTCAACGGCAGCACATTTACATCAGTCAGACAGCGCACACAGTCGTTTAGGATACACACACTTAAGCCAAGCCTACTCATATTAATAAATATGCACACACATAGTCAGACTCAGGGAGCATCTCGCTACACATTTTTTCTCTCTCTCCTTCTCTTTATTTATAAACAAGTGATGTATTCTCACCACCTGTCTAAGCGATGCACACAGCATACATCCCTAGTTATACACAAACATCTATGGGTACACTGAGGTTCATTACATGGAATATAAATGGAGCTGGCTCCAGAGAAAAGAGGTTAAAAATATTTAACCAACTCAAAAAACTACAGGCAGATGTTGTCCTTTTACAAGAGACCCACAGACCTCTTAGAGGTTCGAATGAACTTAAAACACCTGAGTTTCCTAATGTGTTCTCAGCTTGTTATAATTCTAGACAAAGGGGAGTAGCAATTTTAATACATAAAAATATTAATTTCACAGTACTCGATACAGTTATAGATCCAGAGGGCAGATTCTTAATCATTAAACTACTTATACTTGATAAAAAGCTATGTATTGCAAGTGTATATGGTCCAAATGTTGATGATCCCTCATTCTTTCACGGTTTTTTCAGTGCACTCTCTGAACACTTAGATGGCACACTTGTTCTTGGAGGCGACCTCAACCTTGGACTAAATGAAGACATGGATAGGCTCAATACAGCGGGAACTCAGCGTAATTGGCAGTCCACAAATATAATCAAACAGTATATGAGCGACTTTGGTCTTTGCGATGAATGGCGCTCCCTTCACCCCACCAGTAAGGAATTTACTTTTTTCTCACATGTCCATCACTCTTACTCTCGTCTGGATTATTTTTTGGTCAGCAGCTCACTGTTGAGCGACATTTCAGACACTGAGATTCACCCTATAGCTGTCAGCGATCATGCTCCTGTATCTTTAACACTAATGCACAAGAATAATACTACGCCAAGTAAAAACTGGAGATTTAATATATCACTACTTAAAGATGAAGACTTTATTAAATATTTTAAAAAAGAGTGGACTTCACATTTACACTATAATGACACTCCTGAAACATCAGCTTCTGTTCTATGAGAAGCAGGGAAAGCTGTGATGAGAGGTAAAATAATTTCTTTCTCATCACATAAAAAGAAAAAGAAAACAAAAATATTCAGGAATTAGAAAAAAACATCAAATCACTAGAAGAAGCCTACGCGTCCCACCAAGATCAGGAAACATTGAACAAAATACGCAAAACAAAACTAGAATTAAATGAGATAATTGATAAAAAAACAAAATTCTTAGTACAAAGACTACGCTTACAAAATTATGAACATGGTAATAAATCCGGTCAATTTCTAGCAAACCAGCTAAAAATAAATAAAGAAAAAACAACTATATGTGCTGTTCAAGATTCATCTGGGAACACAATATATGAACCGATACAAATAAACAACATTTTCAGGGATTTCTATAAAACGTTGTATTCACCACAAATAAACCCATCTAAAAAATAAATTGATCAGTTTTTGGACAACATAACTCTTCCAAACTTATTAGACACTCAAGCAATGGCACTGGATTCACCACTGACACCATGTTAACTCCAGGAAGCCCTGATAAGTATGCCCAATAATAAGGCTCCAGGTTCAGACGGCTTTCCTGCAGAATTCTACAAAGAATTCTGGACGATTCTAGCACCAGTTTTCTACAGAACGTTGTTGGAAATCAAAGAAAAGGGCAGACTTCCATCAAATATGAATTCTGCAAAGATTAATCTCCTGCTAAAACCAGGCAAAGACCCTGTATATCCCTCAAGCTATCGTCCAATATCCCTTATAAATGTAGACCTTAAAATAATCTGCAAAGCTCTCTCAAAGAGACTGGAGAAAATAACCCCCTTCTTAATTCATCCTGACCAAACTGGTTTCATAAAAGGTAGGCACTCATCAACAAATACACGTAGATTACTTAATTTGATAGACTACTCATACAGTAAAAACCTAGAAACTACAATATTCTCTTTAGACACAGAAAAAGCATTTGACAGAGTTAACTGGAAATTTCTATTTGCAACTTTACACAAATTTGGTTTTGGATCCTCTTTCATAAACTGGTTAAAAATATTATATAATTCCCCAACAGCTTGTGTCAGAACAAATGACCAGACATCCTCCAGCTTCTGTCTCTTGAGGGGCACCAGGCAGGGATGCCCACTCTCCGCTTCAGTTTTTGCAATTTTTATTGAACCACTAGCAGCAGCAATTAGACAGAATTCAGTAATTAAGGGCATAAAATGCAAGAACGTGGAACATAAAATCAGCCTTTATGCGGATGATGTGTTACTCTTTCTCCAAAATTCACAAACCAATATCTCTGGGGTGATTGAATTGATAAACTCTTTTGCAAGAATATCAGATTATTCAATTAACTGGTCAAAATCTACAGTTCTTCCGATTACAGTTTTTTTCAATCGCTAACAAGCGCCTACCCATACTTCAGATACTTTTTCTAAACTCTTAACACAGACTCACACCTACAAAAACACAATTGGCCAAATGGATAATTTCCTTCTCAAAAATACATTTTGTTAAATATATATAATGTATAATGTAGTTCCCCCACCAGTTGAAGAGCCCCCCATTTGGCTCGACGCACCGGCGGCACCCTGCGCCAGGGCTGGGCCCCCATGCACCCACCCGCCCACAACCCCGGCAACACACCAACCAGGACCCAAGCCCCCGAGGCCCGGCCAGGGCCCCAGCCCAGAGACGGAGCGCCCCCAGAACCTCACGCCCATCCCGGACCCACCCAGGGGCAGCCAGGCTACCAGGTCAGTAACCCACGTCCGTCAGCACAGACCCTCCCCTAGCCCCGCTGCACGCAGCCACAAGGAAACAGTCACCTGAGAGCCAACAGAGCCCCTAACCAGACATGACCGCTACCCCGGGTTGAGCCCCCCAAAGAAGATGCCTCCGGGGAACCCCCCGACGCCCTAAGCCTGTCCCTACCCCCACACCAATCACAACATTGAAGGCGGGACCAAACTATGACCCCCCCCCCCCCACCCCCACTAGGTGATGGAGCTGATCAAAGGAGCCCAGAGCAATTGATCTGATGTGGTGGCAGAGGCTGTATCAAGACTAATGTAATCTAATAGATAATTTCTATATTGGTTAGAATTAAGATTATTTTTATTTTTCCAGTTCATGAGGACTGTTTTCTTGGCTATGCATAGGGCAGTGAAAACCATATGGGCTATATTCTTTTCTGAAGTGACATTATCTAAGCTGCCCAGCAAACACACTAAGGGGGAAGTTGGAATGTTACATTTCAGACACTTTGATAAGTCTTCACATATCTCGCACCAAAACTTCTGAACTGGTGGACAGAACCAAAGAGCATGGATATAATTTTCCGGTGACTTGGTTTGGCAGTGTGAGCAGTTGTTGGTAGACGTAAAGCCCATCTTGAACATCCGATGACCTGTATAGTGCACTCTATGTAATATTTTGTACTGAATTAATTGAAGACTGGGATTTCTAATTAGATGAAAGGTTTTTAAGCAAATCTGAGTCCAGAAGTTTAGGTCTAAGTTAACTGATAAATCTGCTTCCCATTTTGCAATAGGAAGTGATATTGAATCATCTGTTTTAGAAAGCATTCTGTATATTTTGGATAGTAATTTGGGGGTTTTAAGAGTAAGAAATTGAACCACACTTGGTGGTGTTTGTAGTTCAACTTGACCCGGTTTAAATTTCTTTTTTTACTATGGATTTAATTTGTTGATATTCTAAAAATCTTTTCTTGTTGATCCCATATTGTGTAACTAGTCCGTCAAATGAAATAAATTCTGTTCCTTCTAGTATATGTTCTAAATATTTGATTCCTTTACCACTCCAATCTGAAAAGTTTATCATATTATTGTTTTGTAATATGTCAGGGTTGTTCCAGATAGGTGTACGTTTGCATGGGATTAATGAAGACGCCGTCAATTTTAGAAACTCCCACCATGCTGTCAGAGAAGAGCTGATGTTGATGCTTTTAAAGCATTCATGTCGTTGGATGTTTGAGCTGATAAATGGCAGGTCTGAGATCTCTAGATTATTGCAAAGTGCTTGTTCTACATCTAGCCAAGGTTCATCTAAGAGGGTATGTTTTAGCCATCCTGAGATAAACTGAAGCCTGTTGGCTAAGAAGTAGTGCTGAAAGTTAGGTAGTTCTAATCCTCCTCTATCCTTGGTCTTTTGTAGTGTTTTTAAGCTTATACGTGGAGGTTTATTTTTCCAAAGGAATTTGGACATACATGAATCTAGAGATCTGAACCAATCTTGTGGCGGTTTAGTTGGGATCATTGAGAATAAATAATTTATTTTTGGTAAGACCATCATTTTTATAGCGGCAACCCTTCCCATGAGTGATATGGGTAGACATTTCCACCTAGCCAGATCATCTTCTACCGTCTTTAAAAGTGGGATATGGTTTAATTTAGTTAGATCTGCAAGCTTGGGAGAAACATTAATACCTAAATATTTTATATTTCCAGATTGCAGTGGTGTAGAAGAGGAATTATGGAGGGAGCAATTAATCGGTAGGACTATCTATCAAAGTCCTTAACGTCTACCTTACTGTCAATATCAATATATTCCATGAAATCAGTGTTATACTTTAGCAGCCTATCTAGCTCAGCACACAGCCCATGTGCTGAGCTTGGCTTTGACCTATGATGTCTTTGGCACTGCTGATATTAAGAATTTTTTTTACAAATCTCTTTCTCATCTATAAAAGTGGTTACAAGGACTTTGACAGATTCTAAGTTGTCATATGTGTGCTGAAAAAAAAAGAAACACATGGCTAAATAAGTAAGATAATTTGCATGGTCAAGTTACTGTTGTTTTTTAAATAACACTGACTATTACTGTCAGGATGAGGTCGTGGACGAAAGAAGGAGGACCCAAACGCTGGACTCACGGTGCAGAAATGAAGGGGATTTATTGGAGGGCGAGTGAACAAAGCAGGACAGATGGAGTGACTGGCTGGCTGAAAGACTGGAAGAATGGCTGGCTGACTAACTGAACATACAGACGGAGGGACGACATCAACATCAACATCAATGACACGACAGAGAACTGGTGAAACCGAGGAACTTAAATACACAGGTGGATGATGACAATGATTGGAAACAGGTGAGTACAGGGCTGAACATAATCTGACTAATGACACGGGAGACAAGCTGACACGGGAAAAAACAGGAAGTGAGAACATTAATGTGGCGAACCAAACTGAACATGAACAAACTGAAATCACTGGGTCAACGACCCAGGAACCCTGACAGTACCCCCCCCTCCAAAGGCCGGCACCCGACGGCCAAAAGAGAAAGAAAAAAAACCAGAACAGGGCGGGCGGAGGGGGCCCAGGACGGAGGGACGGAGTCCACACCAAGACAGTTCAGGTGGGCGCCCCCGTGGCCGAGACGAGACAGTTCAGGGGGCCGACCGTGCGGACGGCAACGGCGACAGCACCGGTCCGGGGGCCGACCGCGCGGAAGGCAACGGCGGCGACGTGGACACAGTTCGGGGGGCCGGCCGCGCGGAAGGCGACGGCGGCCACTCAGGCGAAGGCGGTCCGGGGGCCGGCCGCGCGGAAGGCGACGGCGGCCACTCAGGCGAAGGCGGTCCGGGGGCCGCCCACGACGGCGATGGCGCCCGGCCAGTGGCTCAGCCAGCGGTCTAGAAAATGGCCGTTTAGCTCCAGACCCAAACGAGGCTGGGCCAGGCGAGGCTGAAGGCTCTGAGGCTGCAGCAGACGAAGGCTCTGAGGCTGCAGCAGACGAAGGCTCTGAGGCTGCCGCAGACGAAGGCTCTGAGGCTGCCGCAGACGAAGGCTCTGAGGCTGCCGCAGACGAAGGCTCTGAGGCTGAGGCCGGGCCGGGCGTGGGTGCAGCTGAGGCCGGGCCGGGCGTGGGTGCAGCTGAGGCCGGGCCGGGCGTGGGTGCAGCTGAGGCAGAGGCCGGGCCGGGCGATGCAGGCGCGGAGGCCTCTGGCCGGAGACAGGCAGGGCCAGTAGGCGCGGAGGCCCCTGGCTGAGGAGCGGCCGGGCCAGCAGGTGCGGAAACCCCTGGCTGAGGAGCGGCCGGGCCAGCGGGTGCGGAAACCCCTGGCTGAGGAGCAGGAAGGCTCACAGCTGGCTCTGGGTGCTGTGGCTGCAGGTCCGGGAACTGGACGGGATGGTGGACAGGTGACTGGGAAACAGGAGGCGACTGGACTACAGGGCACTGGGCGGCAGACTGGACTACAGAAGAGTGGAGGACAGGTGGAGACTGGACTACAGGTGACTGGAGGACAGGTGGAGACTGAGCTACAGGTGACTGGAGGACAGGTGGAGACTGAGCTACAGGTGACTGGAGGACAGGTGGAGACTGAGCTACAGGTGACTGGAGGACAGGTGGAGACTGAACTACAGGTGACTGGAGGACAGGTGGAGACTGAGCTACAGGTGGCTGGAGGACAGGTGGAGACTGAGCTACAGGTGGCTGGAGGACAGGTGGAGACTGAGCTACAGGTGGCTGAACTGACTGGAGGGCAGCAGGAGACTGGACAGCAGGTGAGGGAACCGAATGAACTAAGGAGACTGACGGATAAACAGAGGCCGGTGAGGCTAATGGCTGAGCTAAAGAGTGAGCTAGTGACGGAGATAACATTACGGCTTGGGCTCGTAAGGCTGGTGCCTGGGCAGGGGACAGTTCAGCTAACCTAACTAGGGATACTGCGAGGGCGTGAAAAGCCGGATCAGGAGGTGGATGAAAGGGTGAAGTAGTAGGTGGACCGGTTAGCTCTTCCAAGCCTCCAGGGAGGTCAGGCTGGGTTCTGGCTGCCCTCAGCCTGGGCGCTGGGACAGGCACAGAAGGTGGCTGGACACCAGTCACCCCCACCCGAGAAACAGGAGCGGGTGTGGAGGTAGACTGGGTCGCAGCTGCCCTCCTCCTGGGAGCTGGCACTGGAGTGGGTGTAGGCTGACTGATAGGAGTGGAAATAACGACTGGGTGAGTGACACTGACAGGTCTATTGGGATTTATTCTGGTCCTTCTGCCACCACTATTTACAGTTTTTGACTGAACAGTCTTTGGGGGAGCAGAGCAGAAAAAATCCTCCCAGTCCACTTCATCCTCTAGGAGGGAAACGTCCCATGAATCAGAGATGGGTTTACTATTGGTTTGAAGTGGAGAGTCAAATGAGGGTGGAAAACAGTCGCTGGAATTCACCACGGGGAATTGCTGCAAATAGTCCATTTTATGGCGGCGTGTGCGCCGCTTTCTCCGGGAAGAGGAAGCGGCCGGGATAAACAGCTGAGCCTCTGGCGCGGTAGCCTCCGTTGAGCCGAGGTGGGAGGCGTAGCCGTTGTGCCGTGGCGATGGTGGAGGTCCGGCGAATGAGGCGGCAGGTGCGTGAGCGAGGAGCGGAGCGGCGAGAGAGGGAGCGGCCGCAACGCGGCGTGAAACGTCCACTCTCCGCGGCAAATGCTCCGGTGCAGGCGAGGCAGCAGGTGGGGGAACGCGGCGTCTCCGAGGCCCGCCCAGAGCCAAGCGAGTGCCCTCGAAGACGTGCTCTCGCTCCGCGAAGAGCCGCTGTCTCTCCTTGAGTTTTTCCGCCCAAATGGAGAGCGCTGCGTCCTGCCGCTCGAAGAGGTCCGAGTCCGCTGGGTCCACATCGTGTCTTCGTGGCACGGGTCGTGTCATTCTGTCAGGATGAGGTCGTGGACGAAAGAAGGAGGACCCAAACGCTGGACTCACGGTGCAGAAATGAAGGGGATTTATTGGAGGGCGAGTGAACAAAGCAGGACAGATGGAGTGACTGGCTGGCTGAAAGACTGGAAGAATGGCTGGCTGACTAACTGAACATACAGACGGAGGGACGACATCAACATCAACATCAATGACACGACAGAGAACTGGTGAAACCGAGGAACTTAAATACACAGGTGGATGATGACAATGATTGGAAACAGGTGAGTACAGGGCTGAACATAATCTGACTAATGACACGGGAGACAAGCTGACACGGGAAAAAACAGGAAGTGAGAACATTAATGTGGCGAACCAAACTGAACATGAACAAACTGAAATCACTGGGTCAACGACCCAGGAACCCTGACAATTACTTCCTCAGAAGTTCTGCATAAAAAAGAAACAATATCAGATCATGTTTCCAGAAACAAGCCTTAAAAAAGAATGCACACATAATTTAGTTAAGCATGCTAGATGCAAAAACTGCTTTAACTGCTTAAAAATCATTATTTTTGTATGAGGTATATTTCATGTTAACCAGTGATAAGTAATTATAAGAAATATTTATCACAGCACTACTAAATGTAGTCTATTAAGTGTGATAACAGAAGACAGAGGGGCGACATCAAACTAAAGTTGCTCAGTCTTTGTTCCTATTCTGTGCTAGTAAACAAATGGATGATAACGCGGTGATAACTGCATTAGCTATATTCAGAGTTAACGACAATATTGTCATTTTACACAACACTGCTACGGTTAGGTACTGAGTCTGGTGTTGCTCATAGACACCAGAATGCTTGTCGGAGCTGCTAGCTCAACTACAACACTAGTACTAAGAGCAATTTCTGAATACTGTAATACATAAATAAAGTAAATGCATAAATACATGAATAAAGTAATACATAAAAATACTACCAAAAACACATTAACACTAATGAAATATGGCACTAAAGCCAAGAACTAATACTAAAATTAAGGGTAGGATGTGTTAGCAAGACTGTTACGTTAAGGTTAGCTAGGTATAGTTAAGCAGTAATTAACAGTGCTTAAACTCAAAGCTCCTATTTAACTCATATATTTTATATAAATTCAGCGTTTCACATTCTTCCAGAAACCCGACATATTTTCAGTACATTAAGATAAACTGGTAAATCATACTTACTGTAAGGTCTGACAACATACTAGGCAACGTAACCTCCATCTTTGTCTCCTTTGTCTCAGTGGCGCAAAACGATAGCGCCCCCTTCCCGCCACTGGTATGTCATGTTACTGGGCAGAATTTGTTTTAACACATCAAGTGTGTTAAGCTTTTTACACATTTTTCATGTGTTTACACGGCATGGGAGTCGGGGGCGCACAGGGATTTATTGTTGTTTGATTATTTACTTCACTGTAAATAAATGCACTGTCTTCATTAAAGAGTCCGGCCAGGGCTCTAGAGTGCGACCAATTTGGTCGCAAATACGACCAAATTTTTCAGTGGTGCGACTAAAAAAAAATATTTGGTTGCACCTGTGCGACCAACTGTTCGGGTAGCAAAAAAAAAAAAAAAAAAAAAATCTGCAGCCTTCCCTGTGGTCAACAACAGACACACATTATGCCCCTATCGTGGACTAAACCAATAAGAGATAGTAAGGGGCGGGACCTCTCTGATTGGCCGTGGTCCAGTTGAAAGTGCAGGTGGAAGTGGGAGGTGAGTAGCTTGAATAAAGCGATATCAATTCATTAAATCCTGAATCGACTTTTAAATATAACTGTGTTTTGCCAGAAACGTCAGATTCTCAGATTAAAGCTCACAAAACCATTTCAACAACAACCAAACAGTAAATGAGAGCAGGTACACGGATTCCACACAAAGACGTAAACACAGAACGGACCGACGCATCAGAATCAACTTTGTCTTTCTCGGCTTTCTAACCCGACGGCCCGTAGACGGACACGCTGTCGGAGCTTAGCGGTTCTGATGCGTCCGGTCCGCGCTGATTCTGAGCTGCAGGTTTTGTCTCTCTCCAACCAAAATTCACCGAGCCAGCAGCAAAAGAAGCAGCAAACTGCGCTTCACATTTGATCAATGTCGTCATGAATTTTGCCGTTTTGCTTCCATGACTATTATTCCATGCACAGCTAGCTCTCTCTCTATCTCTCTCTGTACTTCAAGAACAGTCTCCAATCTCTGTTTTCTGTATTATTCATTTGCTTATTACCCACCAGTCTACCGTTGTTTACAGCGCTGTCGGCTGCTGGCTTTTTCTTTTCTTTTTCTTTTTTTCACTTAAATGACCTCGGACAAGAAAGCCTATTTTTTCTGTTGTTCAATACTGAAGAAATTTAAACTTTATATGCAGAACATTGTAGAATATTTTTAAGGTTATCTGCTATAAAAAGCCAGACCAGGAAAATCTCCTTCATGTTTTTCTGTGTTTTATTCTCAGTTACTTTCACACAAAGGCATCTGCTGTGATGTTCACAATTCTGATGAAGTCAGTACTGATAAATGATCAGAATTATAATATTTCTGACTGTCTGAGGCTAAGTTGAATCGAATTGGGACTTTGAAAACTGGAATCGAATGGATTATAGAAATCAGTGATGATACCCAGCCCTAGTGAGCAGCCTAGGCACGACAGAAGTGGATGTAGCTGTAATAGGAAAAGAACTATTGCTAACTTTTCTGTTAAGGCCTGATCCTTCTGAAATTCATAGCCAGTGCTCTGACACGGTGTCATCAATCTTTGAATGCTGAAAAAGCACAGTGTATCCAGAAAAACACATTATATTATATAAATTATTATAAAATTTGTGTGCGCCTAACTTTTGTGCCAGTACGCCTAACTTTAAAAAGTTAGGCGTACCGGTACGCCCATGGCAAAAAGTTAGTCTAGAGCCCTGCCGGCGTTTGGGTCCTCTTTCCCCACATCTCCACGGTCTGCCATCGCATACGATAAAATTTTTACCAGTATTTCTAGTACCATGTTCGTCCACTGCAACATAATCTGTCCCGACAGAAAATCATCTTACAATAAAATGTTATTGTGATTCTGCTCTGTGAATATGAACGTAAAGAAATGACCAAAAATTAAAAACTTTTACCATTTCAAGTAACCTCTTTATTCTGAAGATTTTCCCTTGTAATACATTCATTGTATCCAGCTCTTCAGTGTTTAAAGTCACATTAATGTCAGATTATCTTCCTTGTGCAGCTTTATTTATTTCTTCAGTCTATTCAGTTTCTTTTCTCTGCAGCATGGAGGATGGCAGCACTGCTGTCTTTGGCTTCATGCAGCAGTTCTGACGCTCTCTTCTGGGTCTGCAGCAGAAACAAAAAAAACGAGTTATTCACAAGCAGAGCATATCAACAGCAACATTGAAGAACCTCATGGACACACTTACTGCTGCTCTGAAGGCTTCATCTGTGATGTCTTTGAGGTTGATCGTGACATTGTAGTATGCTCCAAAAACAGCTGTTTCTAAAGCTTTAGCTGCTACCTGAGACCAGAAATAAAACATGACAGGTGGGCTTATTTACAGCTTTGCTGTTGCAGGCGATGTTTGACAGAAAAGTGGGAGTAAAGACTAAAAGATTTAATATGCATTCATGTTTTAACACACCACTAATAAAAGACAAAGTTCCTCTCAGTTTATATCACCATGATGCTGAAGGTGCACTTTATAACCTTCAGAGAATCTGAGCAGAACAAGTAGAAATGAGTGTTTTTTCACACCTGAGCATCAGACTTGCAGCTAAAATTTCCGTAGACAACCATTTCTTTAAGAGATGGCCAAAGGATGCTGATCCTCTCAGCAAGAGCCAATGGGATGGCAACAGCTTGCTTCAGTCCTTCCTGCATCGCAGCTTCTCTCCTGATGAGAACAACAAACAAATAAACAGGAAGTGTTTCTGCAGCTGACAGAAATGAAATTAGTTTTGACCTTTTCAGCTGTAAAAAGAACAAAGTGAATATTTGATTATTTAAAAAAATGATCACAGGTGGAAACGTGGTTCTGAAAGTTACAAGGACATTTTAAAGACGTTTAAAAAATGTAACCTGACGGCATTCAGTCATTAGCAGTAATTGGTGGTCTTAAAGTCTTGAGTATTCACCTTTTCATTTCCTCTGCAGTTTTCTTTGGCATTTTCAGTGCTGCCTACAACATGAGACGAATATGATCAACTCAAATCTGACATGAAGACAAAACATAATCACACTCTGGTTACAGTGAAAGAAGTAAAGAGTGGAAATGGTTCCGGGTGCCTGCAGATGTTTCTGAGGCTCTGCAGCTGTTGGACCTTCCTCCTCACCATGTAGCTGTTGAAGGCGGAGGAGTCGGCATCCACCATGTCCAGCAATTCATTCATGGCCTGATAAAATGGAGGAATCAGCCTCCTCATCACACTGTCCAGATTCTCAAACTGCCTCTTCCCATACGTCATCTGACCAACCATGGCACCCAGTGCGGCCCCCTACAAGAGGGATACGAAATAAAATAAGTAACTAAAAGTAAAATTGTATCATTTTGTTATGAACCTAAAAGCTCGTACCATTGCACCAACTGCTGCAGAAACTGATCCTCCTCCGGGAGCTGCTGTCCGAGCACCAACGCTCTGAACAAACTGCCGCAGAGACAAAGACACCAGCTGTCCATCCTCCTGTGACTTCACCATGTACCTGCACAGGTGATACACACCACACCTACTTTTAACAAGATATCATCATCATTTATCATCTACTATATAATACTGACAAATAATGTTATATATAGCTTTTGTTTTATTTTAAAATATTCTGGGTTTGTCACAGGATTGATGCTGGATGTTGTTAAGGTTTAAATTTATAATCTTAAATGTTTATATGCTAATTATATTGCTTTATATAAGAAAGGCCTAACTCTGAGTACACTCTGTGCCAAAAGTGCTGACACGAAACTGCATGCTTTTGCAGAAGCATTGTAATTGCAGTAGAAAGTGAAACCAACTAGGCTGTTTGATCGAAACTTAAAGTGTGGTGTGACGTAGAGAGCAAGTATATAAATACCTAGGCTGCCGTTTGTGCTTCAGACCTGGGGTTGTGTGTTTTGTGTTCAGGTCTCATTATCCTGGATATGTAAAATAAAGATAATTTTTAAAGTAAAAGGACCACTTTTGAGCCATGTCTTTCTTGGCCCTAAAGAATCCAAAAGAACCGGAATTTAATACTTGGTGCCAGTGACCCGGATTCTTTTGCGGCTGAGGGGACTAATTTGGACCTTAAGGTACGATCTGATATGAGGTGGACAACAGACCACCTCATACCTATACAAAAGAGTATAGGTAAGCGCAAGCCTGTTGAAAATTGTGCACATTGGATGAATTCTAAATTAGTTGTCCACTGAATTGATGATTATTACCATTAAAGTGGCTCAGTAGTGGAAATTAAACTAAATTATAAAATCTATTAAGTAGATCTCAGGTGACATGTCCATGATACCTTTGGGTAATTAGAAATAAATACAGGTAAAGTTTGGGGATATTTGATAAAATTTATTGTGATTAATTTTAGGGTGAAGTTGAAAGTTGTTGTGATGTATGTTTGAAGTTGGTGTGTTATGTGTGTGTTAAGTCAGCCAAGAAAAGAGATTAGATTAGGACATTTGGTCAGGGAATTTTATTCCCACATTGATTATAGGGTGGGACCCGGGCATCAGATAATAAACTGGCGGTTATAGTCCACAGTGATGCTTCCAGAATTATTTAAAGTACTTAGGAAGGGAATTTGGACTTCCTAGGGGTGCAAAATGTTCTGAGGGTTATGCCTCCACTCTGTTCCGGACGCGGAACATTGTCCTTGGGCGAGAGGGTTAATTCAGCTGGCAACTGCGAGCACTGGGGACGCTCGTTAATAGCTAGTGGTCAAGCACCACTTTTCTTGCACCATTTGACCGACAGGGGCGGGGCCCCCGGGCGTGACCATTTTAAACGTGGCTCACATGTAACCTCACAACAATGAGGTTATACAAAACACACATATACAAAGGGTTACATGTGAAATTACTTTTGGGGAGAAGCAGAATTGAGATAGTTTGAATCCACAGCTCAGTGCAAAGAGGCATGAGTTAAACCTGATTATAAAATACATATGCAATGAAGAAGCAGCTTACACTCCATTAACATGACCACATAACATGAACGCAAGGAAGAACACGCTTACATTTATCAAGGTGAATACATGAAATAAATTGGTATTTCTGGCCGGAGAGAGAGAAGTGGGTCATTTAAGCACTCATGATAATAATGAAAATGTCTCAGTTTTGTTATTTTTAGGTGTAAAGCAGACCTGGATCAATTTTCCACATGCAGCGGTCGGAAGAAACTTATAGGTAAACATCACTGGAAACGTTCAGGCCGAGTTTCTGGTTGAATTGGCTGAAGACAAGGAATGCTGTTATTTAAGGTGGGACATCAAAATTTGGGTTAGTAAACTTGGGGAAGAGAAAACTGACTGCTTAAGTGGGAAAACACTGCAAAAAGAAACATACAAAATCACACACACAAACAGAAAATGCATTAACCTTACAACTACGAGAGAGCTCATGAAGATTAGACAGCATGTTGAGCATGTGAGTCTGTTTATTAGTGTTAAAATAGTGTGAATTTAACACACTTAAACTCTGAAGTTGAGGAATAACTCAGAAAAGCTCCATGACAAGAGAGTGACGTTGGTGAAAATGAAAAAGTGATTAAGAGCTTGAAGTAGTTTTAAAATAGTGAATTGGAAATGCTCTTGTGTCGATTGAGCAAAACAAGTGATTTTTCTAGGAAGGAATAAAATAATTTAATAATGTGGTAAGATTTAAATATGCCTTTCTCTTGTCATGGTAACTTCTTGAGATATGACTCAGTATGCAAATTAGCTGAAATGAGTGGTGAGAAAGAAGCTTCCTGTGTGGCTGTGTGTCTGAGGCTTTCAATGAAGGAAACATAGCAGAGACTGAGGAGGATTACTTGGTGAAAGATATAATAGCAAAGTAACAGGATAATAAATTAAGGTGGTCAGGTCTGTTCAGAAGGGCAGATTTGGACAAGAAATTTATAATTTAGTGATGACACATTGTTATAACGGGTTTATATCTTATGCTAAATCTATGTATGTTAAAGTGCTAAAAGGGGAACATAACTGTGTGGCTTTTAACAAGATTTTTTGTGTGTATTTAGCAGGTGAAATTATGTCAGTTGACCTCGGACTCTCAGGACGCTGTGGAATCTGAGGCCAACCACTGAGATATGATGTGGGGAAGAATGAACAGAGGGAGTGATTTTAAGTCTGATTTCAGACTATGTAAGTATTAATTAAACCAAGAGTAGGGCAAAACTTTTGTGGCCCTGAAGTTTTAATCTCCATAACATATTGATAGATTAATAAGCAAAATTTTTGTGTGTTTAAGATCCTTGGGGTTGTTGTTTGAGTGATGGGTGGATTCTGTCAGTTAGATTTGGGTTGTTTTCTTATTTTATTAGAGGGAGTTTTAGTAAACATGGACATGTCTAGAATTGGGCCCTTTAAAATTGTAACAGTGCACTTAGAGAAAACCTGTCAGTGTGTTTTGATGAGCTAATAATCAGCTCTCTTTTTTTTCATTTTTTGTAAGCAGGCCTTCAAGATTGAATTAACAGCGCTGAAAAGCGCCAAGCAAACTAATGTTTTGGACGCTTGGCCTCAAATTAGGTGAACCACAGCCTCACAGATCTGGGACTATGGACCATACGGATCGGGCTCTCATTGGCATGTTTCAATTTTTTTTATTTATTTTTTTGCCTCAGATGAAGACAGATGAACTGCTCCATCTACAAAGTGGAATTTCTGAGCACCTGAATAGAGAAACTCTAAATCCCCCAACAGGACCTTCATGAAAATCATAACATGTTTGACCTCTTTTCTAGTGACGGCACTGCTAGTGAGAAACGTACGGTTTTTGATATTGTCATTGCAGAACAAACTGACATTGATACAAGATATCAGATATCACTGATACAAATATGATTGATATGGAACCACTGATATCAGTAACTACTGGAGGGACTACTATAAAAAAAAATAACTGATTCAACCAACAGATTCTGTCTGCCATGATTCTTTTTAAGACATGTCCCACCTTAACACTGTATAAGAAATGGTTCTCACATTTGTTGAAATATGGTCCTTAAAAGACACCAAAATACAACAGATGCTGGCATCATCTCAGTGGAAAAGAAGCATCCGACTGGTGTGCTAGGGTTCAGAAGTTCAGAAACATGATGTAAAATCTGGTACCAGAGACAACCTACTAACCCTCAATGATTATTAGGTGGGTTTGGCAGTTTTCTCAATCCACTCCACAAATGTTCTAGAGACTTTAAAAGGATTTATAATGTCCTTCTGCTTTCTGTTTATTTATTACTCACAGATAAAATGTAATCCTGTCATTATAAGGGCTGAATGTTCTTCGATGTTCTTATATATTTTTCGGGATATAAAGTATATAATGAATCAGCTGACTACATCACAGTTTGTAAATACTCACTCTATGATTCTCTCCTTTGGATTAAACAGACCGAGGGAGTCGAGGCCAAGTTTACTGATCACCTGACAACAAACAAACAAACAATCAGAGCCTATAATTTATTAAAATATCTTAAAAAAAAACAAAAAAAAGAGTCATCTGCTGACCAGTCGGACTTTGTGCTCCTCTTTGATAATGAAGAGTCGTTCTCTCTGGATGTAAAAGTCAGCAGAGTCCAGCAGAGCCTTCAGAGGGATCAGGCCGACAATCTGAGAGCCGACCACAGGCAAGTTTAGGTCCTAAAAGACAATTTCAATAAAAGAAAAAATTAAGTCAGCAACAGTCTAAGGATTTGTTGGTCTTTACTTAACCCTTTAAGACCTACCATAGTCTGCCAGAGCTTATATTTATATTTTTACATGCTGTAGTTCCCTTTTTGGGAGCATTTCAAGTTGCTATACGTTAATACAACAGTTATAGCTCAAATTTTAATAATATGTATGCATTAAGTCCATAGTAACCACAAAAATTGCAAAAAAGTGCAATAAACCACAAAAGAAATTAAAATCGTTTTTAGTTTTTTTTTTACATATATTTATAGTTAGAGAAATTTAACCTCTTAAGCACCAAGGGGGGTTTCTGAACTTCCTGCTCGAAAATGTAATGCCCAAATTTAATTGATTATTTCTCTCCAATTACAAACTCTGTCCTTACAATCTCGGTATCAAAATAAAGCTAACACTCACCAGAGGTGTAAATATTGAAGCAGATATTACTGTGTCAAAGTTCCTGAGACTGGAACACAGGAAAAGTAAGTATATTTTATCCTCGCCTAATTTTTTTTTTTTTAAATTTTTAGCATATAACCCTTTTAAAAATATGCCTCAGATCACATTTGGTTCCAGGATTTCAGTAACCAACATATAAACATCATCTGTGCAAAGATTTATGTTTCTAAAGTGAAACAGTGAAAAATTACTGCCCTGTCAATACATCAATATCCAGACGTAGTACAAAAATGACCAAATTTGGCACATAATTGGACACCATGCCAGTTGAATTTTTTTAGGTATTAAAGAGCAGAAATTAATAAATTTTATTATCAGGCCTAAAAATGCTCTTTTTTAAAATATATTTTTGAAGAATTAACCACACATTTACATGGTAATGGCCCTTTTCTGCAGTGCGCATGAAGCGTTTAAATGGTCTCTGGCCCTTTAAACTCCGAGGGGCTGTAACTTTGGTTTCTTTTGGTCAATTTGCATGATTGACACCTCTTTTTAATTGTTTTAGACAATAGAATCAAAGTAACGATGCCACGTTCACGTCACTTCAACCAATCAGACGTGGGCCCAAATTTGCTGCATGTGGCGTCTGTCCAGTCACGTGTCTGTAGGTGGGTCTAAAATGGAGGTTGTTGACAGAAAACGGCTCTGATGCGGCTAGGTAGGCATGGTAACTACTGGTAATCACGTGGCTACCGGCTACCAGCGAAAATAACGGAGGAAATCGGGATGGTAAGCCAATCTCTGTCTTAGCGCATTTGCACCACTCTGTGTTTTAGTGGTCTTCTTTTGCGGCTCATTCAGTGAATTTTGGTCTGATCGTGGTGAAACTTGGTGTGTGGAGTCAGTGATAGCTCTGGAAGCTATCCAGCCTATCTTTAGCCGGTTACATGAAGTCTGGAGAATTTCCGGTTCAGTTTTGTTTGTTTAGCGGTCTTCTGTGCATTTACGTAACTGCTTGTTTAATCATGGCTTGTTTTCAATGTGTTTGGTGGTTGTAGAAATGGTTTATATGACATTTTAGCTGAGATTCTGAGGTTTCTGTGGATACCACACATGTCTGGACTTATATTTCTCATCCTGTGTTATAACTGATTAAACGAGATGTCCTCCTTTTTGCCCCCGGTACCGGGGGCGTGGGGCTTAAGTGGTTTTAAGAGGTTTATCCCTCAAAACTGTAAATAAAAAAAAGTTGTACAAAAAAGTTTCCAACAACAGGAAATTTATTTTGAGTGTCTTCATAATTTTATTTTTGAGATACATCAATTTTTATATACTACAGGAAAAATGAAAATGAGTATTATAATGCTAATTTGCAAAAAAACCAGCATGTGCATCAAAATAAACTATTTCCAGCAGTGTAATTTGAGTTCTAAGCATCCCAGAAACGACACAAAGTACACAGCTCTAACCTCCGCATCTCTGCAGATCTCCTCATACACAGCATGGAGGGGCGTCACCTCATAGTCCAGAATGTTGGTGGAAACCTGAGCAAGGTTAGCCTCATCCAGGTACCAACCAATCCCCTGCACCTTCTTCAGCTGCCCAGGCTTATGAACACAGAGAAGAAGAAGAAAAGATTTTAATACTTAGTTTTATATCAAGTCCTATTTAATTAAGTAAACCTTTCAAACAAACATAAGAAATTCAAAAATAATCGGAAATTTCAACAAATTCTCCAAAAAGTGGAAAATATTAGAAAAAAATTGATTTAAAAAAGAAAAATCTGAAAAATTCATCAACAAAACAGGAAGAAAGAAATCCTAAAAGGACATTTTAATCATGTCATGACAGCGAGCAACACCCACAGCATGAAAAGCTAAATAAATAACCCAGATTCCCAGGACGCACCTGGTCCTTCCCTCGACCCTGCTCCCGGATGTCCAGTGCTATGCGATGAGCCTGTTCTTTAGTGCTGATCAGGTTCACATTATAGGCAATGAGGAACTTACGAGCACCAGTTACTGTTGCACCCCAAGATGGTACAAAGTCGGCGGGGCCAAAGTCAGGGGCCCATTCATCACGTTTCAACTGGAGGGAGAAAAACATTGTAATTGGAAATAGAGACAATTTTCTTGTGGTTAACCATATTTCAAGTTAAAAATAAAAATCAATCACTGACCCTGCTGTTACAAAGAAACCTTTTTTTTTTTTTAAGAAATCATTCTCAGAAGTTAGAACCACACAACACTAAATGAGCGAAGAAGAAAGGAGATAATGATTTGATGAGTCCTCACCTTTTCAGGCAAAGCTTCGTACTCTCCTGTTCGCACAGATGGGAGGCTTCTCCTGGTCTCTGTTCGAGCTGCTTCTCCATAAAGATACACTGTGGAAAAAGAACCTTATTTACTTCTTAATTTGAATTTAAACCAAAAACAGTGTATAGTAAGCTGAGACTTGAATCTCGGGTTTATTGCTGAGAGGGTGAAGCCTCCCTTTTGGTTCTAATGTAAAAACATTTTGTGGTTTTTAAAAATCAGAGCAGTCAGGAAAAACCCCCCAAATCATTTTACCTCATTAACCTTCCAGTTCGGTGCTCCCCCATCCCCCTTACTTTAGTGTTCTCATTCAAAATTGACCAGTCTGTTTTAACAGCTCTTAAAAGAATGACCAGGAATACAGTGCCACCCACTCATTTGCACTTCTGGAGTTTTGTTCTGGGCTCAGCATGCACTGGAGCTGACGTCCAAATGTTTGCATTTGTAGTGACAAAGTTGCTCTCTGACTTTGGCAGCAATTTATTGACAACTCAGTAAGAACATGGTAATAGTGTGGAGTGTGGCATAAAGGGACAATAGTTCCATAATACCGTATACCACTATGCAATTACAATATAATAACTAGTAATAGCTTGTTTCATTGGCTTTTAGCTTTTGCATGCAGCATAGTAGAAATGGTAGTCTTATATTTAGTTGCACTGATTTATAGTTATTATATAAAAACTACCACACAAGTACACCACAGCATCAAATATAAAATATTTGAATATTATTACATTCAAACAAAGGACCCTTTTTAAGGTATATGGAAAATTCATTTCACATATAAATATTGTAATATTATCCTAATATATGAAAACACCAACGTGCATTATTATCTTATTATCATGCCATTACTACCACATCACTGTTATTATAAATGTATTCCCATAATTCTGCACAGAAATTACTATTTTATTGCTCACAGCTTCTCTTATTCTTAGAAAAATATTACTGTACTGTTACTAACAGCTTTACCCTCACAGGCATCATTATTCTATGCTATACATTTCGGCCAATAGTGGTCAACTAAAAATTACTTTGTTTATTATCTTGTATGTACATTAAAATTAAATAGTAATACGTAGTTCCCACTCTTTTATTGCCACATTATTGGCCCAGGATTATGTTATTATTGGGCTCTAACATAAAGTGTTTTATTTTCATCTCAGAAGTCAAGATAAGATAAGACTTTTGACTCAGTTAAGAAACAATAAATAAATCAACTTCTGACTCTTTGGCTTCATTTGAATACGACAGGTGATTTTTTTTTCATGTACTTGGTCTCTCACCACTGATACAACACTAGCATCTGTGCAATCGGTCTCCGTACAGCTCTTATAGTCCTGAATAACAAACCAAAACCTTCCACTTCAGTCTGATTTCCTCAGCTACAAAAGACTTATTAAATTCCAGACTTATTTACTTACAATATGAAATTCTGAATTAAGTAGCACCTCTGTCATTTACCTAACTCACACAAAAATTCTGGGCACTGATCAGCACCTTCCACAAAACAAGGAGACATTGTTGCCATCATTAGAAAACCACTGGGTGGAGAAAAAGGCTTAACAACAAAAACCTCACAACTGTGAAACATTGCAGGTTGTCATAAGTCTGTCTGTGTTACTTGCTTTTTGTGCTTTATGTCTCGTCTGTCTTATCCAGGTATCGCTGTTTTTTGTTTTTTTTTAGTTTTCCTAATAAACAATAAAAATGGACTATTTTTTTTAAATTTTACATTGGCATTTAGTTTTATAATTTTATTCTGTTTCTCATTCTTGTTTTCTTGCATGTTTGACTGCAGTAAAGCTGAAGCTGTTTTTTTTAATGAGCCTCACCGGGCACATGCAGCATCTCTGCCAGTTTCTGTCCAAACACGTTGGCACACTGCACGCAGTTGTCCATGCTGACGTTCTGGACGGGGATGAAGGGACAAACGTCCATGGCCCCGGTCCGAGGATGTTCACCTGGACAGGAAACATGTTAATGCCTTGATGTTAGGAAGCAGCTCCCTGAGATGAGCTGCTGGGCTCAGACACACCTGAATGTTTTCTCATGTCAATAAGGCTGAAGGCCTGGCGGGCGGCGTTCAGCGCCCCCTCCACCACTGCCTCAGGAGAGCCCACAAAGGTGTAGACGGTGCGGTTAGTGGAGGCTCCAGGGTCGACGTCCAGCAGGCTGCAGCCGGGTGTGCTGGAGATGGCTGCTGAGATGGCATCGATCACCTAAACAGTTCATAGAGAAGTTGTAATAATGTGGCTCACCTGCTTTAGTTAGTCAAGCTCAAAGGAAATATTGTGTTGATAAAGAGCAAGAACACTTTGGATTGCGAGTAAGGATACTGCGGTGGCCAGAGTTTAGACTGTAATAATGGCTCTAATGAGCATCACAATGAAGTGAATGACCAGAATTTTATGCAGAATTGATTCTATAATTGTAGAAATTTACACTCAGCTGTCATTGAAATAAAATGGAAACAATTTGAAATGATTTAAAACCCGCATTAAACTGGAAATAGAACAAAGATAACATCAAAAAATTGAGAATTTGTGTTAGCAACAAGTATCAAAGTCTTAAATTAGGAACATGTTTCTCAATGTACTGCATCGGCTCTATTTATTTATTTATTTATTTATTTACATTGTTATGAGGACACCAGTTGCTGCAGTTTGAAAACGACATACGTCCTTTCTCTTTCATAAAGTTGGGTTTCAGCTTCACCTGTTTTGTATTTTTGGTATCATAAAGCATCAGATGCTTTCAGTGAGTGTCCAATTTGGACTGTACTCTGGTTTGATTGGCAGCTGATTTTTTACAAACCAGTGCTGCTGGAATATGAGAACAGTGTAGTTTGTCAAAAAACAAGCAGCTTCTGTGGTTAAACAGAAAATCAGCTGATTATTTAATGTTCCCACTTCCGTGGAACTGTTTTCCTCTTGTGGGAACAGAGGGCAAAGGTCAGTACACAGCTTTACTCTGGAGTGAATCTTTAATGTCTGTTTAACGAATGTTTCAACAGATAATCTGAACTCAAGAGCACCTCACTCACACGTTAAACACATCAGTCTCCTGCAGATTTCATGTTGAGACATTTAAACTGTTTTCAGAGCAGTTTAAAGATATTTGTTTGTTTAAAGATAAAAAGATTAGCTGTTTAATGTTTAATGACATATCTCATTACTCTAAATCATATCTTGGTCACTTTTTACTGAACCGCAGTTTTTGACAGTTTAAGTTATATTCTAGCATTTTATGCACTTCCTGTTCAGTAAAGATCCAGAAATCTGTCAATATTTTTATTTTAAATTCAAAGGCAAATGAAGAATGAAGTCTAGGATCTTGCTATGCTCTTCTTTTCTCTTTTCCTTTCTCCTCAGATGGCTGTTCCTCTGAGGGAGGCTACTTCCTGTAAGATGAAGTTCTTCCTCCCCACTGTCACCAAGTGCTGTTCACAGGGAATCATCCGATTCTCTCTCTCTCATGATCTCAAACTGCCAAAAGAGCCTAAAGTTTTTTCAGATTTTTTAAAATCATCTCAATGTCAAAGATATATAAACTATTAAATCAAACACACAGATCAAAGCAGCAAATACAAACACTTGCAGTTGTAACTTTAAAACTAAAGTCAAACAGCATTTCAATTCACAATGAGCACATTTATACTTGAATCACATTTTGCTGATAATACTCACACACCTTTACTTATTTACTTTAAACTGTTTAAATGTTAATTAGGCAGAAAAGTCCTCCTCTCACCTCTTTGTTTCGGCCCTCGGAGAAGTTGGGGACACACTCCACCAGCCGAGCCATGGTGCCTGCTAACTGAATGAAAACCCAAAGAGTTCAGTTTCACCCAAGTCCAACCTCACATACCCCCCTCCAAAAACCTCTGAACCCCTCAGACAGACACTGAGCAGCGGTTCAATCATTAACTGTGTGCAGCAGATCAGTATGTAGGTCACCTGACAATGATTACCACCTCTGCACACAGACACTCTTTCAAATGCCAGCAGATTTTTTCTACATAAGAGAACTCTGTCTCAGTTTCTGATCACAGGCTGCGCTCTTGAGATAGTCCAGTCCAGAAGGGCAGAAAAAGCATGTTTCCTTCTATTCCTAAATCCTTGACCAACCAATCAGCATACTTCAAGACATTACTGATGCTGAATTTGTGAAAACTAAAATAAAACATAGACTTTTCATTCTAATAATTTTATCCTTTAGCTCTATGTTCACTGAGATCTGTCTCGCTAGCGTCCTGTAGCTGAATTTTTGCCAATTTCAGTACAGTGTGAGACATATAAGGACAGCCATAAACATCTGGGCTCTGTGCTGTGAAACAAATTCAACATACTCAGAATAACTTCCAGTTACCTGGATTTATGGCTTTACCCTACCCTAACATCATCAGTCAGACAAAGAGGCCATAAGAAAGTAGGTATCAACATTAGGTTAAACCAGGTCAGTCTAGGTACAAGTGCTGTAAAATGACAAGGGTGGCTTTGGCAGCATGTGACCAATTTGCCACCTAGCCGAAAACCCGTAGTGATCACGTACGTGTCTGTAGTATTGGAAGAGTTGAGACACATTTTTTTATAAACACTGCATCTCTGTGGCTTTTAAACCCCAAAACACGCTGCACCAAAAATTAGCCCACTCCAAGAATCGGGTCCCCCGACACAAACAGAGTAAGATAGTGTACGCTGTTAAGTGCCAAGAGGATTGCCAGGATTTATCTATTGGAGAAACCAAACAACCTCTGCCAAAGCAGATGGCACAACACAGAAGAGCTACCTCATCAAACCAAGACTCTGCGGTCTATTTACACGTACAGGCCAGTGCACACTCTTTCAATGATGAGGATGTACACATCCTGGACAGGGAGGAACGCTGGTTTGAGTGCGGAGTCAAGGAGGCCATTTACGTGAAAAGGCGAGGAATCCAGGCGGGGGCCTATGGGTACATCTTTCACTATCTTACAATGCTGTGATTGCAGCCATTCCCCAGCTCTCTGTAAATGGTACTCATGGCCATTGATCAGTCGTCTTTGATCAGTGGTCTTTGATCAATGATCTTTGATCACTAGTTGTTGATCAATGGTCATGAGAATTTGCATAATTATGATGAAGAAACTAACCTCCTAGCCTACTGTTCCTTCAGTGGTGCTAGTTTCTCATTATACAAATGTACTGTTTATAAGATTGGGGAAACCTGCAGTCAGCTGAGACTGAAGAAGTCACTTAGATGAGTGACGAAACGTTTCTCCCACTGAAAACGCTACGTCCAGATGAACAGAATCAACTTTTTGGGACTTGGAGTTGATGTTCCTCACTTTTGCCTAATAATGATTTACATTTCAGGTGTAGAGAGGTTGACCCAAACATGGAAGCTTTTTTGTTCCATTTAACTCATAAGGAGCAGTGGGCAGCCACCAGCATGGTCAGCATCAGTGGTCATTACTTGTTTTCTCTGTACATTTGAATTCTGGGTTAAATTGTCCTAAAACAAAACTCCCCCTACTGAATAATTTACAGCCAGTCCCTGTAAACTGGCTCTAAATTATTAGAGTGGGTGTCAAATGTAAGGCTCGAGGCTCACAGTCGGCTCATAAATGTTCGATTTTAACTGTATTTTCATGAGTTTTACTGCTTGTCCTGCTGATAAAGACCTCCCCCATGTGCATTCATACCACACTAAAGTAATTAAGTAATAGATAAAAAGTTCAATGACAGAAAAGTTGCATTTTCTTTGTGTACTATAGAAATCTCTCTGTTATTTATTTATTTATTTTACAATCGGCTCATAATAATAATAATAATAATAATAATAATAATAATAATAATAATAATAATAATAAAAAGGTAGAGGACAGTGAGCTACCAGGACGTCTCTGTAATTTTACAAAATGATTGTTTAAAGTTTAAACCCAAAGAGTCATGCTGACAGATTTCTTTGATTAACTACATTAGCATTTCTCTATCATGTAGAAAAAAAAGACATACGATTGTAGCAACACTTCTTTTTCCCGTATTAAGATATCTCATGGATTGCAGTTAAACTTCTGTACAGTGACAAAAAGAAGGGTTTCACTGGTCAGGACCACTTAAAGGCAAAGTGGGTGGTGCATGGTCCATGATGTAAAATGAGTTGGACATCACTGCTATACAGTATTATGGTGTTTCTATTATTTTGACCTGTTTTTGATGAACACGTGTTACCTTTACCTTCACTGCTGCTGACTGTAGGTCCTTGATCGTTTTACAATAAAAACAAAAACGACATTAAAAGTTTGCAGATACTGAGATTTACCAGTGACACTTCAGGTTTCACACTGTGCACCTTCCCTACGGTAAATCACACCATATTTATTGATTTAGCACCTTTTACGAAGGTGGACTGCAGTTCAAAGTCCTTTATAGGTAACTTATGAGCAAAGACAGTCGATACAGGAACTTTTTCCTTAAAAAAAACGTGCAGTAAAACAATCATGTGTTATATGATCTGGTGGCTCATTGTGAAGCAGAATAATGCAGCTGAATGGTTTCATGCAGACTCACAGAGTGGCGTCTTTAAATATGTAAACTTTTACCAAACCGGACAAACAGGAAATCTGATTTGCAGCAGCTCAACATCATGGATGGCTGGGTTTGGCTCGTTTTCACTCTGGGTAAGAACAACTGAGTTTATCTGATTGTTGCTGGCATTTCTGGAGTTGTTAGTGAGACACAGTGTGACCTAAGTCACATCATATGATACCATAAAACACAATTTCTACTGTATTTTTTCCTTGACAACAATAACTATTATTTTAGTCATCACTGAAATCTCATCTAAGTCAAACTTGATTTTTCTTAATTTTAGATAAATAAGGTTAAACTAATGTTTACAGTATGAACAGATAAGTTATGCATGCAATATATAAAATTATTTATATAATTTGTCTATTTTTTTTTTTTGCTTTTCTCAGACTTAACCCAACAATTAAAAACATCTCAGCAACAGAATGGAAAAACATGTCATTTTATTGTTTTGGTTAATTTGTCATTCCCCAAAAGTTGATTCTGTTCATCTGGACGTAGCGTTTTCAGTGGGCGAAACATTTCCTCCTAAGTCATCCAAGTGACTTATTTAGTCTCAGGTGACTGGTGGATTCCCCAACCTTATAAACAGTACACTTGCACAATGACTGATACCAGCCCACTGAATGAAAAATGGGCTGGGAGGTCAGTTCCTTGATTGTTAATATAAAAATTGTGAGACTAAAGAAATCACTTTGATGACTGCTGTTTCTTCCACTAAAGATGCTACATCCAAATGAACAGACTCAAGTTTTTGGGATTTCCTTGCCTGGATGATTGAGCATGTATCAAGACTTTTCTTTGTCATTATCTTTATAACTAGCAAACTCTGTGATATATATACCTGTATATACACACACGAGTGCAGAATTTGTATTAATTATTTTTCTACATCATATAGATGTTGATGCTCACAGTGATCTATGCAGTGTCTGTTAAACACTTTTTTTTTCTATTTTTTATGTCACTGCTCGAGATTAATTGTTTGCAAAACTATGACTGTTATGTGTGTCCCATAATCATAATGAGCAGTGCCCAGCTATAAAACATAACAGTTCATCATAAAACAGCCCAGATTTTCTCTGTGGATCAAGCCTAGGCATCATTATCAAGTAAAGAGTTATTAATTAGTTGCAACACTAGATTGTAGACTTGTACTTAATTGACACATTGGTGTTTTTCTTAAAAAAGTTATAGAAAACAGAAGTGTTACACAATAAATCGTTCGCTATTACCTTTCAGGAGCTCCATATTAATAGATTTTAGTACTGAGTGCATTTTTGTCATTCAGACTTTTATTTCAGACTGAAAAAAACATTACTGGATATCAGGGTTCAGATGTTCATGTCCCCTCAGGTTGAAATTGAATGACCTGAGTAGTCCTGATTCTACCTGTACTGCTACCATCAGATCATCATTTTAATGTGCAGTACCTGTAAAACTATCTGTATCAGCCTAAGCTGTGCATTGTGTTTAATAACAACACACTAAAGTCATGGTAAGCACAGAAAATACTCTACATTTAATTTGTAGTACTTTTATAGTATTTGTTTTTTACATATCACTTCTGCTGACAATCACTAATTACAAAGCATGTTAACATTGCTAATGTCAAACTGATCATTGTAATGCTGATGCGTTTCCCACATCTGTTCCTTTAGCCTCCTCCACAGCTGGAGCAGAGTTGACTGCAATAACAGACATCCCTGATACTGCAACTACTGCACTCCTGCCCACTGCTCTTCCTGATCATTCTACTACCTCACAAAATATTACTACTACACCAAGCTTCACCGCTTCACAAAGCATTACTGCACCAAGCCTTACTACTACACAAAACATTATTACTGCATCAAGCATTACTACTGCCACACAAAACATTACTACTGCATCAAGCATTACTACTGCCACACAAAACATTACTACTGCACCAAGCATTACTACTGCTACACAAAACATTACTACTGCATCAAGCATTACTACTGCTACACAAAACATTACTACTGCATCAAGCATTACTACTGCCACACAAAACATTACTACTGCATCAAGCATTACTACTGCCACACAAAACATTACTACTGCACCAAGCATCACTACTGCCACACAAAACATTACTACTGCACCAAGCATCACTACTGCCACACAAAACATTACTACTGCACCAAGCATCACTACTGCTACACAAAACATTACTAGTACTACACAAAACATTACTACTGCATCGAGCATTACTACTGCTACACAAAACATTACTACTGCCACACAAAACATTACTACTGCACCAAGCATCACTACTGCTACACAAAACATTACTAGTACTACACAAAACATTACTACTGCACCAAACCTTACTACTACACAAAACATTACTACTGCACCAAGCATCACTACTGCTACACAAAACATTACTAGTACTACACAAAACATTACTACTGCACCAAGCATCACTACTGCTACACAAAACATTACTACTGCACCGAGCATCACTACTGCTACACAAAACATTACTAGTAGTACACAAAACATTACTACTGCACCAAGAATCACTACTGCTACACGAAACATTACTAGTACTACACAAAACATTACTACTGCACCAAGCATCACTACTGCTACACAAAACATTACTACTGCACCGAGCATCACTACTGCTACACAAAACATTACTAGTAGTACACAAAACATTACTACTGCACCAAGCATCACTACTGCTACACGAAACATTACTAGTACTACACAAAACATTACTACTGCACCAAGCATCACTACTGCTACACAAAACATTACTCCTGCCACACAAAACATTACTACTGCACCAAACCTTACTACTACACGAAACATTACTACTGCACCGAGCATCACTACTGCTACACAAAACATTACTACTGCACCAAGCATCACTACTGCTACACAAAACATTACTAGTACTACACAAAACATTACTACTGCACCAAGTGCTACTGCTACTACTACACAACACATTGCTACTACTCCAAGCACTACTGCTACTATTACACAAAACATTGCTACTGTACCAAGCATTACAAATACTACACAAAACATTACTATTGCACCGAGCATCACTACTGCTACACAAAACATTACTACTGCACCAATCATCACTACTGCTACACAAAACATTACTAGTACTACACAAAACATTACTACTGCACCAAGCATCACTACTGCTACACAAAACATTACAAGTACTACACAAAACATTACTACTGCACCAAGCCTTACTACTACACAAAACATTACTACTGCATCAAGCATTACTACTGCTACACAAAACATTACTACTGCATCAAGCATTACTACTGCTACACAAAACATTACTACTGCACCAAGCCTTACTACTACACAAAACATTACTACTGCATCAAGCATTACTACTGCTACACAAAACATTACTACTGCCACACAAAACATTACCACTGCACCAAGCATCACTACTGCTACACAAAACATTACTAGTACTACACAAAACATTACTAGTACTCCAAGCACTACTGCTACTACTACACAAAAAATTACTGCAACTACACAAAACATTACTACTGCACCAAATGTTACTACTATTACACAAAACTTTACTACTTCCCCAACAATTCCTATTACTACATCTAAAACTTACACTACACCTTCTACTTCTACTAGTACTACATCTCCAACTTCAGTTACCCCGCCTACCACCACTGCCCTGAAATGTGATAATGGAGGGGAAAACGTAAACGGTGTCTGCCTCTGTCCTGATGAATGGACTGGAGAGACATGCTCAGAAGGTAAGAACAAACAAACAAACAAACAAAGAAGGTTGAATTTTTTGTTCACTTTTTAGATTTGCAGAAAACAGCAACTATGTGATGCTATTAGCCGCAAGCTGATGCTTTGTGTCAGTAATTTACTTTTATATTTGTTGTTACATTAAAGTTTACATAAATTACATTTTTTCTGTGATATAAAGATGTGGGAAACCACAACCAGATCGTTAACTGAAATAAATAACTAACCAACACTTTGAGCAGTCATTACATGTCCAAACTTAGGATCTTCGGGTCTTTACTTTATTGTGTGATCCAGCTTTTAAACTACAAAAATCCTGTCTCAGTTATAAAACAAAACAAAACAATAAGAGATGGTTATGCAAATGCAATTTTAAAAGAACATGCCATTGGAGTCCGCTCAAATGTGATTGGTCAACAGTCAACAGCATTCAGATTGTAAATAATCACTGAAACTCAAATTCTTTCTCTAAACATGGATCATCGATTTTTTTCCACTTTTGTATTTTTATATAAATAACTAATTATATGTTTTTTCTGCCTATATTTTAATACCTTTGTCTTCTTAGTAAATTTCTGCGCAGCCCAACGATTTGAAGGATTCAGGTTCCCCCGTACACCCATTGGTTGGTTCGCATATTCTGATGAAATATGTGAAGTGGGAACAAGTGGCGGTAAGTCATCCCTTCAGTCCAACATCACTTTGTCAGGTACACCCCAATGTAGTGATGTTTGTCTTTCTATCCCCACTCAGCTGGAAAACCTCAGGCTTCAACCAGATGCTTGTTCATGAGCGAATCACCAGGTTTCAACACTCTACATATCTTCCAGTGTAACCTGACACTCAGTGATATACAACAAAATGTAAGAATTGTTTTTATTCTTCTGAAGACTTATTACTTGATGGTCTTATACAGTTGCAGCTTGAACTGAGTATTTTATGTAATCCGGTAAAAAGGCAGCAAGACATGCACAGGATTACACATTCATTTAAGGACCACAAAAAAAAAAGAATTTCTTCCACTCAGCTGACCAGTCCAGCTGATTTAGAGATGCTGGCAACCAGCACTCAGATTCTGACATCCAACCCAGAAGAGCTGACGGCCGAAAATGTTACAGCAGCGGCTGAGATCGCCAACACACTGCTGCTGTCTGCAAACGCCACAGAGGTACAAACAGTCAACAAAACTTAAGAAAAAACCCTGCTGTAGCATCAGTAGTTATTGACTGTAGCATCCTGGTTCATGTTTGTGTTGCAGAGTGTCAGAGTGGCAGCAGTAGCAACGGTCAGTCAGCTGCTGAACACCACTGTATCAGATGACACAGAGGAAAACAACACAACTCTGGGGTGAAGTACTAAGAATAAAATATTAATCTATTAACTCATATGACGTCTTCAATTGTGTTTAGCTTAAATTAGCCGCTTTTCCTGGTTTAAAGCAACTATACTCACTAGGTACTTCATTAAATACACATTGATTGTTGCAGGTTGGACTGATGCTCTTTTAACTTCAGAACTGCATAGATTCAACAATTTGCTGGAAATGTTCCTCAAATTTTGGTCCATATTGTCATGATAGCATTGCACAATTGCTAGAGATTTTTTGGTTGCACACCCATAAACCCCTTTTCAGGCTGTTTTCTGTAAACTCGACATTTAAAGAGAACACCCGTTTTAAGCAAATATCCCAGCAGATCATCAGTTTCCAAAATACTCAGACCAGTGCATTTGACACCAAAAAACTACATTCAAAGTCCCAACCTGTCCCCATTCTAATGATCAGTTTGAAATTCAAGATGGTCATCTTGACTATGTCTATATGCATGCATGTACTGAGTCACTGCCATGTGATTTGCTAATTAGATACTTTCATTAATGATCAATTTTGTAAATGTATCTAACAGACCAGTGAGTGTAAGACAGCCTGTTTTGTGGTTGCTTTTGTTTGTTATGTCCAGGCTGACGGTGACTCTGGACCAGCTCTCAGTGAACCTCAGCCTCAGTCTCAATGCATCTCAATCTCAGGTGGTTCAGCCAAACCTGGTGGTCCAGTCGGCACAGATCCCTGCTGCAAACACTCAGGGAGTCCAGTTCACTTCTCTTAGAGGTCAGTGAGAAACGGTGTTAAAGAAAAGTAATCCTCCAATTTTTTAATTTTTTTCCCCCATTTTACTGCTTTTCATCCCTTACATACAGTTTGGGTCAAATTTGACTAACTTTGACACTAATAAAAATACGCTAATATAACTTTTAACATTCAAGGCATATCTGTTCAGATAGATATTAGATCCACCGGTGTGCGTCAAGTCAAGAAATATTGTGGTTTTAGGGAATCTTTAAACTGTAAAACTGTGTTGAAGTGGGGACAGTTAACAGAACTGTTTGTGTTCCCCCCACAGTTGTCCAGGTTCTTGCATGGACAGGCACACACAGGTCTCCTCTCAGAATATCATGATGTAGTGGAACAATTTCAATATTTGTAGCTTTAAGATTAAAGATCCAGTGGTAAGGTTCTGCATTTTTTATTATGTGATCACAAACAGCTCACTTCTTTTGCTGCTACAGGGACATCTGGCAGTTTTGTAGCTGAGAGAATTCAGCTGAACACAAATGCAACACAGGTTGTGGTGGAAAACGGTTTCATAGCTGATGCCCTCATTTATGTAAGATTCCCTCAAGGTGAGTTTTCTAGACTTACACGGTCTTACAACAGAACTTGTTAAGATGCTTAAGGTGTCACTAAGAGGTATTTAAGAGAGCTGTTTTAGTTTGTTATTAATAAAAATGGAGCACTTCTATTTCAGACATTGTCAGTTCTTGTTACACCCACACAAAAGTTTACCAACTGCAGTGGATTTCTTTCTCTTATGTCAGGCAAAGGTGTCAGAAGTCGTCAGACAGACTCAAACGTCTCTCTGGGTTTCGTTCTCTATCAGAACGATCGTTTCTTCCGTTCAAAACTCTACTTGAGGCGACGGGCCACCATCAGGGTCCTGTCAGCCAGCGTCAGAGGGCAGGAACCCAACATGGTGCCACAACATGTGGAGATGATGTTCAGGCCAAGAGTAAGAAATCCAGCATTTCAAATTAAAGTCAATTTTAATATTTGTTGACCTATTTTAAGTCAGTTTTATCTTCAAGATTTCAGATAATGGTGACCACTGGACAGCTTTTCCTTCAATAACTTGTGATCTCACCTGACAATGTATCATGTTTGACCTTTATCTGCAGGTTTAGGGCACACAGATAGTGAGCAGTGTTTATGGTGTTTTTTATGAGACAGAAAAATTAATAAACTTGCAGTAGCTGTAGCAGCTGTGATAATGGTGTAAAAATAGAACAATACCAATATACACATCACAAAGTAAAATATTCATACCTAACTTATGACCAGTTGTGTTTTTATTGTTAAAATGGTTCTGTGTTATTTTCAAAGAACTGCATATGTGCAATAAACTCTAAAAATGTGAAACATACCATCTGCTTTTGAAAGCAAATTGTATGTTTACATGTAAATCAGAGTTGTGGATTTCTGAGTAAGGCTGTGTATTTCTGTTTCAGAACATAAGTGGGACGTCTCTGTACGACTTCTCTTGTGTTTTCTGGAACTACAGTCAGAAGGACTGGAGCACCAGTGGTTGCTCTAAAGGAAACACTTCAGATGGACTCATGAGGTGTTTCTGTAACCACACCACCAACTTTGCTGCTCTCTGGGTGAGGGTCACAACTTTTCAGGGCAATAGATGACGTTACAGTGTTGGGTTGCAAATTTTGAAGCCTATATGATAACCTTCAGATCCAATTAAAACCAAAACACTCAGAAAGATCCTCTGGAAAAGACTAGAATTCTTGGAACAGAGTTTATTAAACAGTGTCATATGAAGAGCAGAACAGTACATTTACAGCAAAAAAACACATGGAAAGCAAGCAAAGCAAACCCTGGGGTGTAGGGTCTTAAAGCACAAACAGCAACAACACACAAAATGACAAAAAGGAAAAAAGCAGCAGTCTGGGGCATATCGACCCTCCTCTTACAAAGGATCAGTGACCGCTCCTCCTGTTGTTTGGTAAATTTCCACCCAACAGCAGGAGGAGGAGCAGGAATTTCCGATCAAATCTACAAATGTCAATATTATCTCAATTATTGATACTTTTCTCCAATCCATTGTTAATCATACTTGCACCTTGCTCCTTTCTTTTAATCTTACACTTATGTTACATACCTTTCTGACCCTACCCCATAACTTTTCAAGCACCAGTCTTACATCCATCATTTTGAAATGTGTCCCTTCATCGGTTTTATGGCCAAAGTGATTCCAAAAGTTTGCAAAACGGCAGCTAACAGTTAATCAATTTGACAATTTTGTCAGGTGCACTTGTCAGAAGTAAACTGGTATCTATGCTAAGAAAGGGTTTTTCTCATCTTCTGGCGGCTGATGCGAGAAACTGAATCCCAGGTGCATGCCCACCGGGGCCAGGTTTGTTTACCGTATAGGTAATGAAAGGGCTGGACACAACGTGGAGCAAAAAAGATGAGCACGGAGAAAAAGGGTCCCAGGTGCATGCTTTAGCAGTGCCAAGTTTAATTAACCCTATGTTTGGACTAGTCACCATTGGCCTTAACACAATCAAAGGTTACTTACTGATCCTAATTACTACATTTTCAAACAGTATTGAACAACATGTGTTCATACAACAAGTGGCACAAACTTCATTAATATAATTAGAGATAATATTTGACTTAAATATGTGGGTCTTGTGATCTCGAACATGTGATTCCATTATATAAAATACTCCAGTATAGGTATATATATATATATATATATATAAAAAACCACCCAGCACGCCCCCCTGCGGGCGGTTTATCCTTCAAGCTCGGGTCCTCTACCAGAGGCCTGGGAGCTTGAGGGTCCTGCGCAGTATCTTAGCTGTTATATATATATATATACATATATACAGTGGGGCAAAAAAGTATTTAGTCAGCCACCGATTGTGCAAGTTCCCCCACCTAAAATGATAACAGAGGTCAGTAATTTGCACCAGAGGTACACTTTAACTGTGAGAGACAGAATGTGAAAAAAAAATCCATGAATCCACATGGTAGGATTTGTAAAGAATTTATTCGTAAATCAGGGTGGAAAATAAGTATTTGGTCAATAACAAAAATACAACTCAATACTTTGTAACATAACCTTTGTTGGCAATAACAGAGGTCAAACGTTTACTATAGGTCTTTACCAGGTTTGCACACACAGTAGCTGGTATTTTGGCCCATTCCTCCATGCAGATCTTCTCGAGAGCAGTGATGTTTTGCGGCTGTCGCCGAGCAACACGGACTTTCAACTCCCGCCACAGATTTTCTATGGGGTTGAGGTCTGGAGACTGGCTAGGCCACTCCAGGACTTTCAAATGCTTCTTACGGAGCCACTCCTTTGTTGCCCGGGCGGTGTGTTTTGGATCATTGTCATGTTGGAAGACCCAGCCTCGTTTCATCTTCAAAGTTCTCACTGATGGAAGGAGGTTTTGGCTCAAAATCTCACGATACATGGCCCCATTCATTCTGTCCTTAACAAGGATCAGTCGTCCTGTCCCCTTGGCAGAAAAACAGCCCCATAACATGATGTTTCCACCCCCATGCTTCACAGTAGGTATGGTGTTCTTGGGATGCAACTCAGTATTCTTCTTCCTCCAAACACGACGAGTTGAGTTTATACCAAAAAGTTCTACTTTGGTTTCATCTGACCACATGACATTCTCCCAATCCTCTGCTGTATCATCCATGTGCTCTCTGGCAAACTTCAGACGGGCCTGGACATGCACTGGCTTCAGCAGCGGAACACGTCTGGCACTGCGGGATTTGATTCCCTGCCGTTGTAGTGTGTTACTGATGGTGACCTTTGTTACTTTGGTCCCAGCTCTCTGCAGGTCATTCACCAGGTCCCCCTGTGTGGTTCTGGGATCTTTGCTCCCCGTTCTCATGATCATTTTGATCCCACGGGATGAGATCTTGCGTGGAGCCCCAGATCGAGGGAGATTATCAGTGGTCTTGTATGTCTTCCATTTTCTGATGATTGCTCCCACAGTTGATTTTTGCACACCAAGCTGCTTGCCTATTGTAGATTCACTCTTCCCAGTCTGGTGCAGGTCTACAATACTTTTCCTGGTGTCCTTCGAAAGCTCTTTGGTCTTGGCCATGGCGGAGTTTGGAGTCTGACTGTTTGAGGCTGTGGACAGGTCTCTTTTATACAGATGATGAGTTCAAACAGGTGCCATTCATACAGGTAACGAGTGGGGGACAGAAAAGCTTCTTACAGAAGACGTTACAGGTCTGTGTGAGCCAGAGATTTTCCTTGTTTGAGGTGACCAAATACTTATTTTCCACCCTAATTTACGAATAAATTCTTTACAAATCCTACCATGTGAATTCATGGATTTTTTTTTCACATTCTGTCTCTCACAGTTGAAGTGTACCTCTGGTGCAAATTACTGACCTCTGTCATCATTTTAAGTGGGGGAACTTGCACAATCGGTGGCTGACTAAATACTTTTTTGCCCCACTGTATATATATATATATATATATATACAGTGTTGGGAAGGTTACTTTTAAAATGTATTCCATTACAGAATACAGAATACATGCCCCAAAATGTATTCTGTAACGTATTCCGTTACATTACTCAATGACAGTAACGTATTCTGAATACTTTGGATTACTTAATATATTATCATGCTTTTTACAACAACGTGAATGTACTATTGCTGTGTGATTTATTACTATTACTGAAGGTCCGCGACTCCGAACTGTAGTAAAGGGACCTCTGACTAATACGGCGGGGTCCCTGTCGGCTCGTAGCTGAAAAATAGCTTTACTTTGTTGTGTGGGTCAACTTTTCTTGCGAGAGACAGAGAGAGGCGTTGAAAGGCTGCTCCAACGGAACTTATTGTTTTCGGAGGAAAACACGGACACGGTGTACAGTCGAGTCTTCATAGCTTACTTACAACTGGGCTCGTCAGGCACTCTTCTTGGCTGCAGTGGTTATTATTATATTTACATGCTTCCAGCTCCCGTTTTTCCTCAGTGACAACTCGTACCTTTCCACTCCCCTTTTTCTCCCTCCTCGCGCTCAGAGACCCCTAACGTGTATGGCAGTCCATTCTCCCTGCAACACGGAATACACTGCCCATGATGCTACATTCTTTAGAGCTATGCTTGTAGCATTCTGCCTGTTAGCTTAGCACAACAAAAACGAAAAGGCGCTCTCTCACCCAGGAAACACACAGTCGCAGAGAGAGAGAGAGAGCGTCGCCCGGTAACCATGGCAACCGTAACACTGCCACCTGGAACAACAGAACGTAGCTGTCAAACAAAACCCAAACAGTCCTAACCCGCGACAAAATGAAACAGGAAAGTACCGCAGTGTAATCCATTTATTTCAACAAAGTAACTGTATTCTGAATACCACCTTTTTAAACGGTAACTGTAACGGAATACAGTTACTTATATTTTGTATTTTAAATACGTAACGGCGGTACATGTATTCCGTTACTCCCCAAAACTGTATATATATATATATATATATATATATATAAATATATATATATATATATATATATATATATATATATATATATTAGGGGTGCAACGATATTCGTATCGATATTGAACCGTTCGATACAGTGCTTTCGGTTCGGTACGCATATGTATCGAACAATACAACATTTGTAATTTATTTTATCAACTTTCCTTCTGACGATGCTGTCTGTGTTGAGCGCTCAGTGAATCTGTGTTCGACTACTCCGCCTAGGCTGCACTGTCGAGCGCAGATCCACTGAGCACTCAACACAGACAGCATAGTCAGGAGGAAGAGCGCAGGGCAAGCTAGCGAGACAGAAGTTAAGCTCTCCTTGCAAGATGGACCTCCCCCACCCTCATTCAGATCTGGCGTTTGGAATTATTTTGGTTTTCATGTGACGTATGACCCTGAAGGTAAGCGAGTCATGAACTAAAGTAAAACAGTATGTTGGATGTGCCATGCAATGCTTAATTACATTGGTGTGAACTAGTGTGTTAGCGCAGTTAGCTCGTTAACGTGTTGGCCGTCTAGCCCCATGCACGGGGCGATCGGCGGTAGCTCGTTAACGGAGATTTGCCGTGTTGTGGCGTTAAGGTCATTTCAACGAGATTAACCTGAAAGCACTAGTGGGAACACAACGAATATGACTGCACATTTACGCCGACATCATCCTAGTGCAAAGACAAAAACAACAAGCATGCTACTAACTTTAGCCGAGTCATTTAGACAGCTGTTAGCACGTGATTCTCCTTATGCTGCTGAGAATATAGCCCAGAAGAAGCGGATAGTATAGCTTTTATTTTGGAAAGAGACATTTCTCTGTTTTTTTTTTTTTTTTTTTTTTAATATTTTTGGATGGACAGAAACATTAATAAATAAATATACAACTGCAATAATCATACTGTCAGTTCTCTGTCCATTTCTAAACAAACAAACAAACTAAGACAAGCAAACAAACAACACACAAAAAAAAAAAAAAAAAAAAAAAAAAAAAATTACATAAATAAATAAATAAATAAAATAAATAAAACCCAGGAGAAACAAAATAATACACCGCCTCCTGGAGAACATCAGCAAAAACAAAAACGAATAAGGGTAAAACCCCCTGGTGCAAAAAAAAAAAAAAAAAAAAAAAAAAAAAGACAACAACCAAAATACCAATGACACATGAAATATCCCTCTAAGAGACCATTTATCATAATGTCTAAGAGACATTGTCAATGTACCGCAAAAAGGGACCCCAGACCTGCTCAAAAATATCTTCTCTTCCCTTCATTCTATACATAACCCGTTCATATGATGCCATCCTAGACATTTGTTCGGTCCATTCCTTGAAAGAACAGGGGCTGGATGACTTCCAATGCCTAAGAATTACCCTGCAACCAGTTATAAAAGCCAGACGCATCCACAATCTCTGTTTTTTTGAGAGAATGTTATCGTCAGGTAGTAGGCCCAGGACGCATATAGCTGGAGATTTAGAAAGATTAAGTTTAAAAATATCATTCACCAAGTTGATGATCCCATCCCACAAATAATCATTTTTCCGACATGTATACAACATATGAACTAGAGTCCCGACTTCCTGCTGACATTTCCAACAAATGTCCTTATCTGCGAGCTTCAACCTGACTAATTTACTGGGTGTCCAATAGTTTCTGTGAAGCAACTTGTACTGGATAAGTTGAGACTGTGTTTCAGGTGAGCAGACATACCATGATGAGATCAGCATCTTCCAACTGTCCTCTGAGATCTGGATACCCAGATCTTTCTCCCAACACCGCCTCAATCCCCCCAAACTGGGAGCGTGTGCCTCTCTGAAGCTCCCATAAAATTTAGATGCCCTGATTCTGTTATTGTCAGGGGTTGCAAACATCTTCTGAACACTAGATGGAGGGTCTAGATTATTTTTCAAAATGGCTTTAATACAATGTCTTATTTGAAAAAACCTCCAAATTTCCCTTGGATCCAAATTGAATTCTCGTCTGATTTCTGCAAACGATTTCATGCCAGTCTGCCCAAATAGGTCCCCCATCTGATTAATACCTGTCCTAGCCCAGGCCTCCCACCAGACCGGTTTCTTACCTATTAATACTTTCTTATTATACCAAATAGAGGCTCTAGCGGTGAGATAAGGGCTGCTGTTGGTATATTGGTGAGCTCTAAGCCAGGTCTCTTGCATGAAAGACAGTACTGGATCTTTAAACGGTACTGGCCTTCCCTTCTGAGTAAGGAAGGCCTCTAAAGACGAAGGGGCCACAAGACTTTCCTCAATCCCAACCCATGATGGCTTATCAGTAGAGGAATTATGTATCTTAACTAACTGAGAGAGGGAGAAAGCATAATGATACCAGACCATCTTAGACAATGCCAACCCACCACTCTCTTTAGCAGCATATAATTTAGACCGATTGAACAATGGCTTTTTACCTGCCCACACAAAACCCTCTACACATGTATTATAAAGCTTTAGCAAATTATGTGGGACTGCTATCGGTAACATGTGAAGAAAGTACTGAAGTTTAGGGGCAATAATCATCTTCACCAAATTAATTCTGCCCAAAAGGGACAGATTTATTTTAACCCAATTCTGCAACAGCGAACGGATGTTTTGAATCACTGGGGAAATATTTACTTTCATTATGTTGTCTAAACCAGGGGTCAATTTAATCCCCAAATAAGTCAGACCCTCGGGCATCCACTTGAAATGCCATGAACTCCTCATAACAGGCGGACACAATTTAGAAATAGGCATAGCTTCAGACTTAGACCAATTTATAGTGTATCCAGAGATTACAGAGAAAGAATCAATAATTGAGGAAATTGCAGGAACGGCCTGTTCTGGGTTAGTTGAAATCAGTAAAATATCATCTGCATACAAAAAAGTTTTATGTTCTTCTTGACCCAAATCCACCCCTCTAATTTTCTTACATTCACGTAAAGCTATGGCTAAAGGCTCCAAAAACAGAGCAAAAATGAGAGGTGATAAGGGTGAACCTTGTCTAGTACCCCGACTTAACGAAAATGAGGGTGACATTATCCCATTGGTAATAACTGTAGCCATTGGATCTGTGTATACCACCTGAATCCACTGCCTAAAAAAGGGACCGAAACCAAATCTCTTCAAGGTATGAAACAGAAAAGGATACTCAACTTTATCAAAAGCTTTCTCTGCGTCCAAAGAGAAGGCAACGACAGGGTCTAGCTTAGTCCTGCTCTTCCAGAGTATATGCAATATCCTACGTAGATTATCCGCAGAGCTTCTATTTTTCACAAAACCGACCTGATCCCTATGCACCAAATACGGAAGAACTTTTTCAAGCCTAAAAGCTAATATCTTAGAAATAATTTTTTCATCCACATTAATTAATGAAATTGGGCGATAATTCCCACAATGCTGTGGGTCTTTCCCTTTTTTATGTAATAACGTGATCACTGCCGATCGCATACTAAACGGTAGTCTCCCTCTTTGAAACGCATCTTGATATACCGACAGTAGTCTTGGAGCTAGTTCGTCCACAAACACCTTATAAAAATCTGATGGAAATCCATCATTACCTGGAGATTTACCCACTCTAAGGCTGCCGATTGCCTGCTTAACTTCAATTAATGTAATCTTACCTTCTAATATACTTCTTTGATCTTCCGACAGGCTGGGAATTTTAATAGAAGAGAAGAAATCTGACAGCCTCTGTTCCTCCACCAGTCCATTAGAAGTGTACAGCTCCTGATAATATTTAGTAAAAATATCATTTATTTCTTTTTTACTAGTAGTCAACTTATTATTATTACTAGGATCAAAAATAGATGGTATAAGGTTACTAGATTTTATCTGCTTAACCCTGTGTGCCAACATTTTACCTGTTCTCTCCCCTTGTTCAAAGTACTTCTGATTTAGACAAAACATTGCATATTCCACTTTTTTCTCCAATATGCTATTCATCTCAAATTTAAATTTAATTAATTTGTTCCATAAGTCCCTCTCTGGGAGCAACATATGTTGTTTTTCAAGCTCCTTGATATCCTGTTCCAACTTCATCAGCTTATCCCTCTCAGCTTTTTTAATCAAGGAGCAATATTGAATAAGGCGCCCCCTCAAATAGGCCTTAAAAGCATCCCAGGTCATTCCAACGTCGTCAATAGAGCCCTCATTGTACAACCAAAACTCCTTTATCATTTCCCTTATACATTCGCAATGACCCTTATTCTTCAGTATTGAGTTATTCAAGCGCCACCTAGGTGACGGTTTAATATTATCAGTGTCAGTAAGAACAAGGTCAATGGGAGCATGATCCGATATAGCAATGTTACCAATAGAGGACCCAATAGTTTGACTTGCCAAAGAACGGGACACCAAAAAGTAATCTATCCTGGAGTAGGTTGAGTGAGGATGCGAAAAAAAGGTATAATCTCTTTCTTGAGGATGAAGAAGTCTCCATATATCTACTAGACTCAGTTCCTCTGACATCACGTCCACCGCAGCGTTTGTTGGGTCCTTGCTTAGTCCAGTACAAGAAGATTTATCCAATAAGACATCCCTGACCCGGTTAAAATCTCCCCCAATTACAATGTGTGTGTTACCTATAGTCCGCACCATGTTACAGACTTCATGAAAAAATTGTGGCTGAGGAGAATTAGGAGCATATATATTGACCAATGTCATTTTCCGCCCCTGTAAACATGCATCCAAAACCACCCATCTACCCTCCTGATCTGTATAATGCTTAAAGACCTGAAAATCCAAGTTTCTTCTAATCAATATGACCACCCCTCTTTTTCTAGCCGAAAATGCACTAAAATAAACTTGCGCCACCCAGTCTCTTTTAAGCTTTAATGATTCGGCCTCATCAAGATGGGTCTCCTGAATCAGGGCTATATCAGTCTTTTTCTGTTTCAGATATGTGAGGATTTTCTTCCTTTTAATAACATTATGACAACCCGCTATATTCCACGACACAATTTTACATAACTCCATAACACCATGTGAGCCGAATTATTATACAAATTTATCCAGAGGAATATCCCATTTACCCATATAACAACTCTTAGAGCCAGTAACATGAGACAACCCAATGATCCAAAAATTAGGTCTATACAGGACAGTTGGTACCATACCATCAAAACCAACAACAAAACCAAACACGAGAAAAAAAAAAAAAAAAAAAAAAAAAAAAGAACATGAAAACATAAAAAAAAAAAAAAAAAAAACGCAGGTCCGTGGCACTCAAAAAAAATTCCCAGATGGTGTCCCTCCTTACGTCTCCCCCCCCTCAGAAGTAAACCAACCCATAGCTTATCAAATCCTCTTAATCTACATCACCCGGAATGTTAACCAAATCCAGGCCGCTTAGAAATTGCTTAGCCTCAGCTGGGTTGGAAAACTGATGATACTGGTTATCCACTGAAAAAGTCATAACAGCCGGAAAACGAAGAGAATAGCCAATCTTGTACTGTTGCAACAAGCGGCGCACCTCATCAAACTTCCTGCGTTTTTCTTGTACCTCCTGAGCGTAATCCTGGAAAAAAAGAACTCTCATGCCTTTCCAAACGATCTGCCCCTTTTTTCTGGCAGCCGCCAGCACGGACATCTTGGCTTTATCCCGTAGGAAGCGAACAATAATGTGTCTCGGTCTGGAGTCCGCATTGGGCTTCGGAAAAGCTGGCCCCATTCGATGGATTCTATCTATTTCGTAGTAATCTCCCATCTCAATGTCCAGAGCTTCAGACAGCAGATTCTTCACGTAATCCTCAATATTACTGCCTTCGGATCCTTCTCTAATACCCGATATTCTAATATTCTGGCGCCGTGAGGAACCCTCAAGCGCCGTTACTTTTTCCTGCAGCCGCTGGTTCTGTATCTTCAAGATCTTACATATTGAGCTGGCTTTAGCCTCTTCGTCCTCCAATCGAGAAATTCTTGTCTCTGTTTCATCCACTCTCACACCCAAACTGTTCACAGCTTCCTTGAGAGACTCGATACCACCTTTCACCGCCGTCATGTCTTGTGCTACCTGCTCAAGCAGAGATCTTATAGAAGTCAGCTCGGCCGCCACACCATCTTGGGAAGGACACCTGGCATCGACTCCATCAGGTGTCTCCGCCATAGTAGTTAGTGAAGTAGCCTGAGTGTTGTGTGTTTTTCCTCGCGGCATAATCGAATCGTTGCGTAAAACGTAATGATTCTTCTGACTCCTTCCACTGAATTTACCAGGGCAGATCCCAAATAAGACAAATAACCAGCTCTAACCTATTTTTAACGAGGTTTCGGGGGAAGAGGAGTGCGCGTCTCCCACTTAAGCTGCCATCTTGGGCGGGCGTACCACGTGACCCCAAGAGACATTTCTCTGTAATAAACTCTCTTTTCCAAAGATGAGTGATTCCTCAATCAGATACAGGGCTTGCAAAATCGCTAGCCCGACGTCCCGGAGCTAGCGATCTTTCCAGTCGGGCTACAAAAATCTCTCTGCCCTGCCCGTCGGGCTATTGTAGGAAAAATATATGTCAATGCTTTTGCATTCTTTCAGAAATGTAGCTGGGTAATTATGTCATTGGCATCGGTGAGCCACTGTCAATATGTGACATATTGAAATCGCGTTTGAATTTGCGCTTGTTTTTTTGCTTTCACTTTGCAATGACAGCACTGATCTGTGAGTGATGATAATTTGTGCACCAATTCCTCTGACATCGTCTTATTAATCGTTAGCTTACTATGCAAACATGACAAGTGAAATCTCCCACAGCAAGCTTAAACATGTGAGAGGTTGATCGCGCAGAGAATCGCTGAGCTTATGTGAGTCCGTGTGTAAAAGTAGCAGTATATATATTTTAGTTCTGCTGAGCCAAATAAGACAGGTCGGGGTGAAGAAGTGACAGCCAAAGAAAAGCTTACCACAAAACGGAGAAGTTATGACAAATCAGACTATAAGGCAAAAAGAAAATGCAGCTTTATGGTTTCATGGACAAAAGAATTTCTGTGGCTGCAATATGATGAGCTAAATAACCGGGGCTGCACATAAGTGGTCCGCAGGTGCGCATTCGCTGTCAAAATAAAAAACGCGCACAAGGGTTAGGGTTAAATTTAAAAACTGTACTTTTGAGTTAAAATATATATTTATAATTTTAATAAATGACAAATTAAAAAGGCATGAACATTTTTTTGTATCGAAAAAATATCGAACCGTGACACCAAAGTATCGAACCGAACCGAACCGTGAATTTTGTGTATCGTTGCACCCCTAATATATATATATATATATATATATATATATATATATATATATATATATATAGTGTATATGAGTATATATGATTACATAGTATATATGTGAGTATATGTCAAGTGTATACAGGTATATATGTCATGTATATCATACAAAAAAACCTCAACAACAGCTTGTTAAACCTTGGTCATGACATAGCTCAAAATGTAAATCTAACTCATCGCAGATATTTTATGAGTTTAAATCTGAATCCTATTTTTCAGTCATACAGAGAGAACTACGAGTATGCAGAAGCTCTGGGTGTGATCTCCATTGTGGGACTTTCTCTTTCTATTCTGGGTTTGGTTGTGACGATCATTTATCACATTAAAGAAAAGTAAGTTTGGGTTACTTCACAGATAAGAAATGATGTTTAATTATGCTGCATTAAAATTCTCTCATCACATTTACCAAACACTTCTAGTTGTTATTTAACAAACTGAAACTTTCTTGGATGCAACAAATAGTTATTTTCATTTTACATTAATGCTTTGATTATTTTATTTGACCTATAAAGTCTAAAAGTAGTAAAATTGCTGTCTGTCTGTTTTTATATATATATTTTTGTGGTGTTTTTCTTTAAGAAATACCAAAACTTAAAAGATATTAAAACTTCTTTGTTATTTTTCTCTCTGTAGCTTCTTCAGCAAGTCTCATGGGCAGCCAAGTAACTTGAATTCAAAGCTGGCTCTGCTGTGCATCTACCTCAGCCTGCTGGCCTTCATCATCACCTTCCTCTCTGGAGTCCAAAACTCCAGCAGACAGAACGACACTAAGGTGCAGAGTGATGATCGGATCAACAACATCTTGAACTCTGATGAACACATAGAACCAGACCGCGGCTCGTGTACGGCTGTAGCAGCTCTGCTGCACTTCCTCCTGATGGCCACCTTCATGTGGAACAGTGTATACAGCACTCAACTGGTGCTGCTGGTCCGGTCAATGCGCCGCAGCCTGCCAACACACTGGACTCCACTGAGTGTGACTCTGGGATGGGGTAGGACATTCAGAAAGAAAACAAAAATGCCAAATTTGAAATATTTTAGAAGAACTTTAAAGTAGTATAATTAGAAGGAAAAAAGTCATAACATTAAGGAATGCAGATACACAGCACTGTGCTAAAATCTTGAGCTTCTTATCATTTATTTTAGTTTAAAACAAAATTAAAATAAAAACTGAACATTTTGCAGTGATACACAGTTACATCCGCAAACCCCCGGCACATCATTTTCAGATCACCGCGGTCTTACGCTACTCAGGTTAAATTTCATTTTACTTAAACTGTTGTTTTGATTTGTTGTGTCCTGTTAGGAATGCCAGCGTGTTTCATGGTCATCACACTGGGGGTGAGCTACAGGGTGGACAATCCGCTGGGATATAGACAAGAGGAATTGTGGGTAATCTGTGAAATTCTCCACCCTACAATGACCTAAATTCCCAGTTTGGATTATAGAATAGTTTATATATTGTGAAATTTATGGAAGACCACAAAAGCCACGCACATCAAAATGAAGAATTCTGTGCTTGAATAATAAATTGTAGAATAAATTCTGCATTTGCAAATTTATTTTTGAATTCCACATTAGAAAACTGATTTTTAAAATGTTTTTTAAAAAATTCATTTCAAAAACCTTTTCCGAATTCCAATTTAAAAAACTTATTTTCAAAATGCTTTTTAAATTCCACTTCTCATTTCAAAATCCATTTCCCTTTCCTGTTCGCTCACGGATTAGCTCAGGGATTTACATTTGCATTAGCAACTGGATTAGTAACTTCATTTTAAAAAATCTTTCTGCAATACAAATTAGCCACACCGTGAGATGTAAGGAGCTCTCTGATTGGTTGGACAGACACAGGCTGCCAGCCTGAATTTTTCTTGCTCATAGCTTTGCCCTGCTAAGAGGCGTGTGTGCTTGTACAAAGGCCGTTCAGCCTCGGGATTTACACTCGGCTCGACACGGATATGTGAAGAATGAAGGGACCCTGCAGCGAAACGGAGAGCTGAACCTCTGACTGTGTGCCTCTTTACTCAGTCTGACCACCTGTTGAAGGTAACGTGCTAACATGGCTAATGCTAGCATCACCGCACGTATCCCTGTTATTTTAAGGTCATCTTAGCTTATGAATCTTTTACGTCGCAGCTGTACAAGCTAGCTACGTTTTTTTTACGCTGCTGTGGTCTTCACAAATAAAGCTTGAAGCAGCTCAGACTATTAGCACTGAGCCCTATTACATTTATACAGTGTTAGAGCATTAGAGCTGCGACCTACAGCCTTTAAACTAGCGATTAAAATGCTGACAGTAAACTCGTCAGTCCAGATGTTACCAGATTACTTTATGATACTTAGAATTAAAACAACTAAGACAGGCTGATTAAAATAACAGCTGTCAGTTCTCTCATTCCTTATATCAAAACTGGAGATCACACTACTGATTTCAGTTCATTTAATATGTGAGTGCACAGATTCATTCTCAACTGGACATAAATGATGATCAAAGGTTGTATATATGATGAATTCATCAAATCCCAGCCTCTAACACAGTGTGCTGAATCTTAGCATTTAATGTCCAGTATATTCTAATCAGCACACTTTAAGCATTCACTGCAACTACAGTATCTACACCTCTGTGGCAAATGTGTGGTAAAGATGCAGATCACGACATGTAATTATTAATAAAATATGCATAATGAAAAACACAAGATGAAATTGATTGAGTACAGGGTGGGCCATTTATATGGCTACACCGTAATAAAATGGGAATGGTTGGTGATATTAAAGTCCTGTTTGTGGCACATTAGTATATGTGAAGGGGCAAACTCCTCAAGATGGGTGGTCACCATGGTGGTCATTTAGAAGTCGGCCATCTTGGATACAACTTTTGTTTTTTCAATAGGAAGAGGGCCATGTGACACATCAAACTTATTGGTAATGTCACAAGAAAAACAATGGTGTGCTTGGTTTCAACGTAACTTTATTCTTTCATGAGTTATTTACAAGTTTCTCTTTGTTCTAAGCCATTGACATGTCGAAGAGGTTAACACGTGAGGAGTGGATCAAAATTGTGTTGATATCTGTTGAAAGCAGTAACCGGGTCATTGCAGCAGATTTAAATGCAAGACATCCTACGAGACCACCCATCTCCCATGCTACAGTTAGCAAACTGCTTGCTAAGTTTCGTGAAACTGGTTCAGTGTTGGATTTGCCAAAATGTGGACGCAAGAAAACTGTCACTAATGAAGAAACATCAGTGGCTGTCCTAGCTTCATTCAGCAAGAGCCCACAGCGTAGCACTTGCCGCATGTCACTGGAGAGTGGCATTAGTCGGATATTAGCTACTCACAAATGGCACCCTTACAAACTACAGCTACTGCAGCATCTCAACGAGGATGACCCAGATCGGTGCACAGAATTTTCAGAATGGGCAAAACAAAAATTGGAACAGGACCCTCAGTTGACGCACAAGATTTTGTTCAGTGATGAGGCAAACTTTTATGTAATACTTGCTCTTGACGAAGGCTGTCGCACTTTTCTCCTCTCCTCCTCCTCTCCCTTAGCTTCCCTGCTTAGCCTCTTGTGTCCTTGTCTAGGCTCGTGTTTTTTGTATTACTTTTCCCTGGAACACTCTCTCACAGTCTGTTCTCTAAAACCTAAAAGAGGAATTATGGATTTGATCAACTGGTCCTTGAATGCAATTGACACCCTTTTCTCAATGAGAAGTTTGGGCTCGGGTGAGCCTGAGTGCTGAAGATATCTACCTATTAGGAAGCATGATAACAGGGTTCTTGCTGATCGGAGCTGGCTTGGCCCTGACTTATCGAAGAATCAAGAAAGTGGAACCGGCTGTTTAAACCCCCACAAGGCTGTCCGCTGGGATTGAAACGATGGAACGAGGCGTGAGTTTCTCAAAATGGGCTCATTGAGTGCAGCACGGATAAGATCTTGGAGAAGCTTACGGCTGCCGTGAATACTCAGAATAAGACCTCTGAGCGCAAATTGGATTACATCTTGGAGAAGCTCACTGCGGTCGTGAGTTCTCAGAATCGGCTCTTTGAGCACAAGAATGACAACATCACGGAGCGTAAGTTTGATAACATCATGGAGAAGCTCACGGCTCTCCAACGGGAGCTTGAAAGACCAGTGTCGGACTGTTAGAACAGCTTTGAAATTCTCATGAGTTGTTCGCACTAAAGTAAAAACCAGCATTACTACATGTGGATATCCCTTCAGCGCCAGCTGCCGTCTCAAGGCTGGAGCTGAACAAAAACACCCTGATAACGACTGTGTTTAGACTGTTCTTCCCATTCTATGCAAGGCTACCTGGGTTGGCTGGAAGACTGTTTACTTAGCCTGGCAGGGCGAAGGACACTGTCTCAGCTCTAGACACATACACACACACACAGACATATATACACATGCAGATGTACACTCATCCCCCCTCCCCCCTCCAAACGCCTTTGACGCTTATTCCCCTCCGATGCTGACAGTGGATCAAGGAGACCAGCGCTTATGCTGCAGGCCCGGATGCACTGTCTACATTGGCTGTCTCTCACCCTTTACCCACCCCTGTGTCTTCTCATGTGTTTCTTTGGTGTATTAAGAGTTTTTTTCATGTGCTATGTGCAGAGGTGTTTTTTTTCTGTTCTCAAACTGATCTCCCTGTTGGAGCTCAGTCTGGGGGGAGTTATTTCTTTTCTCCTGATCTTTCCTCATGTTGTGCATTTGCCATTGTTATACCTCTCTGACCTGTCTTCCCCATGTGATGTTTGTGTCATGTATGTATGGTCAGAAGGGTAAGGTCGGCAGCCTTAACCCAATTTCCTTCGGGGTCAACCTTCAGGATCAATAAAGTTTTATTGAATTGAATTGATTTGAAAATTGAAGTTAACAAACAAAACCTCCGCTATTGGTCTGACACTAACCCATATTGGATGGATCCCTCCAAGACTGTTGGAACAACAAAAGTGATGGTTTGGTGTGGTATATGGGGTACATTCTTCATCAATGGAAACCTCAAGGCCACTGGATATTTGAAATTGCTGCATGATGATGTGTTTCCCTCTTTATGCACTGAAGCTGGCACGTTCCCTGAGTTTTTCCAGCAAGATGATGCACCACCACATTATGGGTGCCAGGTCCGAGCATTCCTAGATGAACAGTTTCCTGGAAAGTGGATTGGTCGTCGTGGGCCAGTTGAATGGCCCCCAAGGTCTCCCAATCTGACCCCTTAGACTTTTATCTTTGGGGTCATCTGAAGGCAATTGTCTATGGTGTGAAGATAGGAGATGTGCAGCACCTGAAACTACGGATACTGGATGCCTGTGCTGGCATTTCTCCTGCGGTGTTGCTATCAGTGTGTGAAGAGTGGGAGAAGAGGGTTGCATTGACAATCAAACACAATGGGCAGCACATTGACCACATTTTATAAGTGGTCAGAAACTTGTAAATAACTCATGAAAGAATAAAGTTACGTTGAAACCAAGCACACCATTGTTTTTCTTGTGACATTACCAATAAGTTTGATGTGTGACATGGCCCTCTTCCTATTGAAAAAACAAAAGTTGTATCCAAGATGGCCGACTTCTAAATGGCCACCATGGTCACCACCCATCTTGAGGAGTTTGCCCCCTCACATATAGTAATGTGCCACAAACAGGACTTTAATATCACCAACCATTCCCATTTTATTACGATGGCCCACCCTGTACTTTTCTCTGTATGCTCTGTGCTTATAAAGGCCTTGAATTCTGTGATATACACTGTAAATGATGTGAAAATTGTTTTCACAGAGGTCTTAAAGTAGTTAAATCACTGCTGATAGCCTGGTTGTTTATAGTATCAATGTTTTTGTGTCTGTAGGTCTGTTTGATAACAATTTGGACTCCTCTGGGAGATGAGGATACACCCACATCTGTTCCATACCGCAGTCATGGATGGTGTTATGGCTCTGAGTCAGCTTTGGGGCATCAGACACACACACGGGGAAACCAGCACCTGGACTTCATGAAGGAAAAACTGCCTCAGTGATGACTGACTGGCTCTTTCTTCTTTAACACACAATTAAAATCACTCCAAAAGAGTGTAAACCTACTGAGGAAGTCTGTAACTTTTTACACATTTGTACTTTTACTTGTTTTATGAGTTATATTTAAGAAGAGTAAAGTTATTCACATAAAGTTTTTATTCTTTTGTAATATGTACCACAGTCATACTGAAGTTAGAAAAAAATATGTCTACATATCATATAAATATATGATAAATTGATTAATTGTCTTAATTGTATTGAATTGGAATTTGAAAATGGATTTTGAAATGAAGTTTCTAAAAAGCATTTTAAAAATCAGTTTTTTAATGTGGAGTTCAAAAATGAATTTACAAATGCAGAATTTATTCTACAGTTCATTAAGAACAGAATTCTTTATTTTGATGAGGGTGGCTCTTGTGGTCCTCCATAGAAATTACATCCACTGCCTAAAAAAAATGTCATTTTCAGTAAATAAAGTATTTATAAAATTTTGATCAACACGTAGACAAAAGTGTTTTTTTATGTTCTTTTCCTCTCGCTGTAGTTGTTGGCTGGCAGCGTTGGATAAGAACAAACAGTTCAACTTTGGAAAACCGATGTTTTGGGCTTTCCTTCTTCCAATCGGCCTGATCCTGATTTACAACATCGTCCTGTTGGTTATTACCTCCATGACTACATGCAAAGTTGAACCCAGACTGACCAGGTAACATCTAAAGCTGCTGTTGTTTCAAAAAATATTTCAAAAATAAATTACCCAAATTTAAGTGGCTGTTAAAAGGTGCAATTCTCAGATATAAATATATTAAGAAAACCAACATTTAAAAATGAGAAATGAAAAAGAAAAACTTTGAACACAATTTAACTGTGAGCAAAACAAAATGGCTTTATTTCTTTTTGTTAATAATAACACTAATAACCAATAACAGTAATGCTCCATCTTTGTCTTCAGGAGAGGTGTATCAATGCATACACTCCATTTTCACAGATGTGATGAAAAGATTATGCAGAATCCTTTCTGACTAGCTTCCATGTGGATTTTAACTCTGTTTTTACTGTAGCAACAAGAAGTCATCTTTAAGCAGGAAGTTCCTCATTAGTTTATCTCTGGCGGTGTTACTCGGTCTGTCCTGGACTCTGGGATATTTCGTGCTGCTCAGTTCAGAAAAAACACACCTGATCTTCAGCATTTTGTTCTACATCTGTACAACCACACAGGTACGACTCCTTCCACTTCATTCTAGAACTGAGATTAAAGGTGTCATGAGCTTCTCAGACTTCAGGTAAACACATAAAATGCAAAAAAACAAAAACAAATGGGAGGTGATTGTTGAAAGTTTTATATTTAATTCATGGTATATCGAAGGGAACAAGGAAAACTGAAACATTTTAACTGAAGCAGTAGTAGTAATAAAAGTACGAAAATGCTGGTAACTCTTGCAAATATTAGGATATTAGAATAGAATAGAATTAGAATTCAACTTTATTGTCATTGCACATGCACAGGTACAGGGCAACGAAATGCAGTTTGCATCCATCCAGAAGTGCTTTAGTGATATAGATATATTACAATATATATTAGCAATAATATAGATATGTGAGTATATTACAGAAATGGGTCTATTATGGTATGTTATAATGTACACGGTATGAAGTATGTTGTGAATATTCTATAACTATAAGTATGTACAGGCTGTAGTGAGTACAAGCTATGTACAGGATATGGACAGGATATAAATATGAAAAACTACAGAATATGAAATAAATAACTTTACAGAATCTGAGATATACAGCTATACAGAAATGGGAACTATGCAAGTTGTAAACAGTTGTAGGATTAAAGATTATCGAATGTACAGAATGATTATTTACACAGAGCTATACAGTAGTGCAGTTAAGATAAGTGAGGGTGTAGATAGTTTCTACAGAGGCTATATAAAGTGCTAGTGGTTGTGAGTGGTGGTTCAGTCCATGTTATTATTGTGTGTTTGAGGGTACAGTTGTCCATTGTGGGTGTGTGTATGTTCAGTCCATGAGTTTAACGTGGGTCAGATGTCAGGAGGCAGAGTTCAGGAGTCTGACAGCTGTGGGGAAGAAGCTGTTCCGGTACCTGGTGGTCTTAGTCCGGAGGCTCCTGTGGCGCCTCCCAGAGGGCAGGAGGGTGAAGAGTCCATGTGATGGGAAACTGGGGTCTTTGATGATTTTCCCAGCCCTTTTCAGACACCGCTTCCTGTAGATGTCTTTTATGGCAGGAAGTGGTGCTCCGGCGATGCGCTGGGCAGTTTTCACGACCCTCTGCAATGCCTTCCGGTCCAAGGCAGAGCAGTTCCCGTACCAGACTGTTACACAGTTGGTCAGGATGCTCTCGATGGTGCAACGATAGAAGTTCACCAGGATGTCTGAGGACAGGTGGTTCTTCCTCAGAGTCCTCAAGAAGAAGAGGCGCTGGTGAGCCTTCTTGATCAGCTTGGAGCAGTTGGTCGTCCAGGTGAGATCCTCGGAGATGTGGACTCCCAGGAACTTGAAGCTGCTCACACGCTCCACAGCCGTCCCCTTAATGTGGATGGGTGGATGTGGGTCAGCATTCCTCCTGTAGTCCACGATGAGCTCCTTGGTCTTCTCGGTGTTAAGCAGCAGGTTGTTTCTGTCGCACCACTCAGCCAGACGATCCACCTCCTCCCTGTAGGCGGCCTCATCGTTGTCACTGATGAGGCCAATCACCGTGGTGTCGTCTGCAAACTTAATGATGGTGTTGGAACCATCAGCAGGCCTGCAGTCGTGGGTGAAGAGGGAGTAGAGGAAAGGGCTCATCACACAGCCTTGTGGTACACCGGTATTATTAGTATTATATTAGTGACAAAGCCAAGAAAAACAAAGGTTCATCTCAGTAACCACAGCATTTAAAGAGGATGCCACACCCGAGTTTCAGTCGCTGTTGACAACTGACTGCAAGTAGCTCTGGTATCCAATTGCATCACCATTTTAAAAAGATAGCCTGGTGGGAGGCAACCTGTCTTCCAACAATCATGGCCTGACTTAAACTTCTGTTCTGCAGCAAGTACGTCACTATTTGTGGAGGAATTTCTATCATGGTACTGGGTCTGTGACCCAGTGTTTTGTGTTTGTTTAAGTTATATTCCTTGATTATTTGTTATTCATGACTTTGGTTTTCTTGGTGGTTTGCTGTTCATGTTATATTTGTAGTTCTAGGTCCTAGTTTTGGTCACTGTGTCTTCCCTGTGTTCCATGTTGCATATACAGTCAGTCATGTCTCAGTGTCAAGTCCTTGGCTGTATCCCAATTCAGGATCTGCATCCTTTCGCAGTCTTCGTGGGCCGGGTCCTCCAAAGACCGAGAAGGCCCGAAGTGCCAGTCTTGTGAAATGGGACCGTCTAGCCTCTGTCACGCTGCTCAGGTTGCCTAGCAACCATGATACTAACCGCTGGAAACGTTTCATACAGCATTGTTTGACAGAAATGAAGGAGACATTTCTTTTGTTCATCTGTTTGTTTTTACATGAGCTTTGTTTGATTTGATAAGTATCTGAGGCTGAGACCACAGGACTGTAAAACATGATTGTTGGGCTTCATTTCTGTACTGAACAGTCATTTAAAGATTAGCTAGTAAATAACAATTAGCTAATGTTGTTCATGAGACTAAAGTCATCTCACTTTGGTAATGTAAATACAATATGGCCAATATTAAATTAACTATTATATTAATTATTATTAGGTATTACAGCAGTGAACCTGAACTCTGTATCAAATACTGGGCTTCAGTAAAGATTCAAGTTGCAGTTATTTATATTTCCTAAAACCTTATATCTTCACTCAAAGACAAGTATCTTTTACAGTGTATATATAGATGTATTATATATTGTTCTTTTAATATGTTGGCTGATAGGTTTGTAGCATAAACCTATTCGCTGGAACGTTCAAGACAATTCTACTACACAGCAAAGCAAGACACAAGCAGGCAAAGTTCTTTATGTTTCTCGTATACAAGAAAGACCAACTGGACAAACACCGTTCCTTCGCTTGACCCCAGTTGCTCTTGTCTGCTCCCTCGTAACGCTGCTCTTTTATTGCAGTTACATGAATATACATAGGCTCATTTACATAGGTACACATGTAAACAAAGTACTGTCTGTGTGTGTGTGTGTGGGGGGGGGGGGGGGGGTCAGAATGTGACCACATAAACAACTTCCCTAACCCTGCTGGTCTGGAAGTCCAGCAGTTCATCTAAACAAAAGGCACTTATACTAAAACAGATATAGATGTGTTTGCTGTACCATATATCAGTAAGAGAAGATACAAGATCTCTCATGACCCTAGGGTGTGAGTGTGTATGCCAGAACACTCTGGAATGCACACAAAGTCTTTGCAGACTACTAAGAATCACACATCTTATCACTACACAATCGATTATACACCTCTAAGGTCTGGTTAAATATTTCTAAGCATAAATGACAATCAACAATATAAACCTGACATTGGCATTAGTAAATATGTCTGAATCCTTACATATATGTGTAAAAAGAAAATGTACGACCTGTGATAACTGTTTCTGATAGAATGAAGAGTAGACTGATATATGAAATATTCCTTTATTGGGTGAGAAAATCAGACCATGTCATAACTGCTTTAAGTCATACAGAATAGATATCAGAGCCTTAAACAGGCTGACTTCTGCTAAATGGGTCAAACTGGGCACAAAGTATACAAACACATAACATCCTTATAGAATATGATGTAACACTATAGATCAACTTACCTCAGAATATATAAAGCATATAAACAATTACAGCAATATGATACAACAAACACAGCAGTGCTACTAATCAAAAATACTCAAAGCTTCATAGAACTGAAACAAACATTTATTTTTAGGTCCATTCTGCTGCTGATACATACTTTAGGTTTCTGAATATTAAACTTGTTGCTGCCTTTCATAGTGTGTAACTTGAAGACCCTGAGTACTTCCCCCCACACTGAAAACATTTGAATGATAAAATTATTTTATCATTACCTAATAAGACTGATTCAGGACAGACAATTAGTTATTTTAAACTTTCCTAGCAGTCCTTCACAAACAGGGAACAGTCTGTCTATTCTCTCCATCTGTCAGCTGCTGCTGGCTCTTCCTCACACACTGCTGAGTTTGTCCTGGTGTGTGATAAGCTGCAGGATTCAAACACAACACACAAGAATTTACAAAGTAATAAGAAAAATCTTGCAAAATAATTTCAGGTACTTTACTAATAACTATAAAGAATAATTTGTTACTTATAAGTAGCATCAAACATGACATTACTTACAAAAATAAAGAGAGTAACCATCATCTTCCCTTTCTGTTTTTTAGGGTTTACAAATTTTCCTCCTCTTCACAGCTCGAACACGGGCCTTCAGAGCCTCCATGTCACGGTCCATGCAGTACATTTCCTCAATCAACATCCCTCTGAACAACACAAAGTACAATCTGTGGAAGAAGTGGAATACCTGGAATATGAGCCAATCAGAGACCTACAGGGATCTGAGTGACATCGAAATGACCACCAGCAAAACCCTGTAGGACCTGAGGAGGACTTACAAAAAAGCCTCTTGCAGTAAAAACTTGTCATGTTGACAAGGATTACATGCATACATCACAATGAAAATTCATATTTTTCAGTGTAAGCTAATAGCTGGGAATATTGCTGAAGTCTCCTGGATGAGCTTCTGATTTTTTAATTGTATTTTTGACTGACTGAACTGCATTTCCCAGAATTTCCAACATGCTGTTCTGCCATCAGAGGAAGAAGCGGTTGGATTTCCTGACTGCTTTGACAGTCTCTCGTTCTCTACATGAAAGACGACAGAGATGACATAGATTATAAAGACTGCTCTTCTATGCACTTTCTATCCAAAATTATGATCCTAAGTTGGCATTTTTCCTTCACAGCTATCTATAAGTTCACTGTATCTTGTATAAAAGACAATGTTTTGTTCATCACATAAATAGGCAACATAAATAAATATTTGTTGTCAGGTGGTAAAGTTAATATTTTATCCAATTCTTTACTTTCCACCTATAAATTAGAAATACAAAAATTGAAGGCTCTGAAAATGTGCTGAGGTTTGTTCATGCTTTTTGTACAATACTGATGCACTGTTATTTTTAGTGTTTGTTTTTGTGCTGTTATTTATGTCCAGCAGAAACTCTTGTTTCTGTATTCATTATGAATTCAAGGTGCTGCGCTGGTGTCCAAGCAGCTCTTCATACTGATCTGAAGTGATTAATGATGGTGAATGTGTCTTTTTAAAAACTGGTGACCCAGCTGGACAAAGCAGTGATCATTGCTGCCTCCAGGTGGTTACAGTTAGTTTGTTTTGACTTCAAAGTTCACAGCAGAGCTGAATGATAAACGTTTTATTTTACCAGAGAATAATGTTTATCATCATTTAAATTGTACTGGAAGCTTTTGAAATGTTGGAAATGTCACACCTTTTAATTTTAAAATTGCACTTTTTTCTTTAATGAATTACAGTTATTTGTATTTTAAGCTTTGGCTTGTGTCTGAAAACATTTAGCTGTCCACTAATTTCAGATTTGCAGCCTAAAAAGTATTATCAACACTTTGAAAGGAGCCAATCTGCATTTCTACTCGAAGTTTTGAGCCTTTAATTTGTCATTTTAATTTTAAAAGATTTGTCTTTAGTGGCGTATTGTTATTTCGTTATGTTGTCTACTAATCCAACAGCTTGTGGTTTAATATGAAATGTGAAGTTTTTGATATGATTTTTGTATTGAACAACTTTGTGACAGAAAAATGACACTTAATTGGAGAACATAGTTGTCTTTAAAAACTGATTTCCACTTTAAATAATTTTTTGTGTTATTTTGTTTGCTGTCTTTTTTATTTTCTTTCTTATACTCTAATGTGGTCTTCATGATTTAACAGTTCACTGGCATAAACAGGTTTTTCAGTGTTCTGTAATGGAAATGGCAGAAATATTCTTTTTTACATTATATATTCTTATTTTAAAAGGTCTGAATTATTTCTAAATCTTCTAAAGTTATTACTAAAAACTTTATTTAAATAATTCCTCCACGGTGCTGTAAGACACATTGCCAGTTATTGCAAATGCTTGATTGCAGTTATTGCTTCTAAAACCAGTTATTAGGTGCAACTAGTTATTAGGTTTAGGGGGCAATCACTTTTTCATACAGGGCCCTTAATAATAAATGCCTTCATTTAAAAACTGGATTTTTGTTTACTTGTGTTATTTTTGTTTAATATTAAATTTTTTGATGATCTGAAACATTTAAGTGTGACACGATATATACAGAACCTCATATGGGTATTTTGCAATCGCTACATTTATACGTTTACATATCACAGCAGTACTGCTGTATATCAAATGATCAGCGGATGTCAGTACATCGTGCATTGTATGATTTACCTTTTGGTGGGAAAAAAAATTCACAGGCATTTATCATACCATCACTAGTTGTGAGAGTCCCAGTCACCAGGGGCAAGGGTTTCCTCTATCCACAGTTTCCAGTAGATGTCTGTAGACGATGCATGTCAGACATGACCACTTTTGTAACACTTTTATTCTTGGCTGCAGCGTTCCAGCTGCCAGCCACACATACACCAACAACTTCAGTCAGGACCCAGTACAGACTTAAATGCAGGGGAAGTGTGATGAGCTCTGCCTCCCCACAGCTGCGCCACAGATCCACCACAATGTCTTAAATAGAGAAGGTGTTGAAGCTTTGCTCTGATTTCAAAGAAAGTGTTATGACCCAGGTCATGATTTTGTGTGTTGCTTTTGCTCGCCACACCTGAGGGTGGCGTTGTTTGTTCTCTGTCTTGTTTGCTAAGAAACATCTCCAAACTGCGAACTTTGCTGTCTAAATCTGAGTTGGAAATGGTTATTCATGCTTTTATTTCATCTCGCTTAGATTATTGTAACAACCTTTTTCTTTGTTTGAGCAAAAGGAATCTTGACCGTGTCCAGTTAGTCCAGAATGCTGCTGCAAGGCTTTTAACTAAGACGCGAAAAAGAGAGCACATTACACCAGTGTTACGTTCATTACACTGGCTTCCAGTACATTTCAGAATTCATTTTAAAATCTTGGTACTGACTTTTAAAGCTTTGAATTGTGATGCCCCTGCTTACATTTCTGATCTTTTAGAACCCCACGCTCCCTCTCGCAGCCTGAGATCATCTAATCAAAGGCTGTTGGTAGTCCCTCGCACATATTTTAAAACCAGAGGTGATAGATCTTTTAGAGCGGTGGCCCCCAGGTTGTGGAATGCTCTCCCTCCATCATTACGTTGCCTTGATTGTATTTATTCTTTTAAAAAGCAGCTTAAGACTCATTTATTTAGATTGGCTTTTAATTAGATTTGTGCTGTGTGTTTTATTATTTATGTATTTTATGTATTTCTGTTTTATATTACTGTGAAGCACTTTGTGGTTTTTATCCTGTGAAAAGTGCTATATAAATAAATTGATTTGATTTTGATTTTGTGCTTGTTTAAGTTCCAGATGGAGACTGACCATTAGTGGAAGAGTGAGGCTGTGTCCCAATCCAGCGACCGCACGCTTTGGTGAATAGTAAATGCCAAGATGAATCTTGTGACACCTGTTGGAACCACATTATCGTAAATGCACAGTCCCGCAAATCTGTGAATCATTTTCCAGACAGAAGGCAGTATGAATAGAAGTATCACCACTACAAGTGTAATCAATTGTACCAATATTACCCTTCCCTGGCCACAAACTGAAATGTCAACATATTCCAGGCAGGAATGTAGCTGTGTACACACCAAATATCTGCGTGAGCCACCAAGACATCACATATTTGCAAAGGTTGTCACACCATCCATGTCAAATATGATAGAGAACCCCCTGACCTTAACCTAGAACCTTAAAAAGTAAATGTTTGGCCTCAGTTAGTGCTGCCCCTGTCCCACAATAAATCGTTTTACCTGACATTTCAGTTTGTATGTCCCACACAGCTGAATATGCTGAACATACGGAAAATAGGGAACTGATAAAACAGAAGTGCAAGATGGTCAGGAATGTAATCCAATGTCTTGCTGCATTCCAACGGCAAGGAGCAGACGGCCAAACTCATTCGACTCCGCCGTGAAAATGAGCACCTGTTCACCAGTGCAAAACACTCAGCCGCAGTGGGTTGGAGGTACAGCAACAGTATGAGGTTTCCAATCAGTGAGGCACAAGGGAGAGTGAACTGTCTGCCCTGCGGTCCTAATCTAGTACATTTTGCTGTGGATGCCATTCAGGGAATAACCTTATTTTCATGTTCTATCATATTTCGTCTGTCAGAGCAATCGTGGAGAAGATGGACCTGGTAGGGAAAATCTCCCCTGTGCAGGCCAAACGAAAATGGGAGAATCTAAAAAGGAAATACAATGTACAGTGGTATTGACAGATGTATCTCCACACGGAATACTGCGAAGTCATCTATGTAAACCTGTACTGTAGCTGTTTTTGCTAACTGCCACTTTTGATGTACTCTGCCTTTAGGAGTGCAAGTATCCAGCGACAGGCAATAGTGCAAGTGGGAAGCCCACTGCTGCAACATGGCCCTGGTTTGGACCCATGGATGAGGTGTTAGGACAGAGGCCCTCTACCAGGCCTCCAGTCCTAATTTCCTCCATCCAGGAGGACACACCAGGGCCCAGTGCAGTAGTGGGCAACCCACTTCCTCACCAGGAAGAGCAGGAGGATGAGGAGCCGCTGGAGGCACGAGTGGCGAAAAGAAAGAGGGACGGGGAGGATGAACTCATTGCTCTAATAAAAGAGGACATGGCACAGCAACGTCAAATGGAGGAACAGAGAGCCGAGAGGATGGACGGGCTGCTAGGTGTCCTTGAGAAGCATGTCGAGCAGAAAAAGGATTGAGTTGTGTTCACAGACATCTAATGTACATATTTGCATACTTTATTTATGTTGGCGTCCCAACCTTTGTTGTGTACAAACAAGATGATTTAAGTTATGTAAATAATGACATTCGTAACATCCCAACTGTATTTGCATGTTTGTAACGAACTCCATAAAACAATTTCTGAGGGCCTGACCTATTGCATTTGCCAAACTGCGAAAATAACAACAGTACAACGAAAAACACAACAGGATTATTGGTAATGAAATGCCCATTGTGGTCCAGGATTAACCTGAGTGTCCCAGTATGCACAGGCATTGTTAACCAGGCCTGACATTTGGCTGAGCAGGGAGTCTCGGGCAGTGCTGCTGAAGTGCTGTTGCAGCCGAAGATAGCGTAGGCCCCGCTAGCTGTTCCCCGGCAGACCCCAAGCAGCTGGGGAAAGAGGGCGGCTGGGTGACGGTGAGGAGGAAGCATAGTCTTAAACAGAAGCCCCAGGTACACCACAATCCCGTTCATGTGTCTAACCGTTTTCCCCCACTCGGCGACACACCCGCTGGGGGTCAAACTCTGGTAATTGGTGATTTTGTTCTCAGACATGTGAAGCTAGAGACACCGGCAACCATAGTCATTTGTCTTCCAGGGGCCAGAGCAGGCAACATTGAAGGAAATTTAAAACTGCTGGCTAAGGGTAAACGTAAATTCAGTAAAATCATAATTCACGTCGGCAGTAATGACACCCGGTTACACGGGAGGAGGTCACTAAAATCAATACTGAATCGGTGTGTAACTTTTCCAAAACAATGTCGGACTCTGTAGTTTTCTCTGGTCCCCTCCCCAATCAGACCAGGAGTGACATGTTTAGCCGCATGTTCTCCTTAAATTGCTGGCTGTCTGAGTGGTGTCCCAGAAACGATGTGGGCTTCATAGATAATTGGCAAACCTTCTGGAGGAAACCTGGTCTTGTTAAGAGAGACGGCATCCATCCCACTTTGGATGGAGCAGCTCTCATTTCTAGAAATATGGACAAATTTATTAAACCCCCCAAAATATGACTATCCAGAGTTGGGACCAGGAAGCAGAGTTGCAGTCTTACACGCCTCTCTGCAGCTTCTCTCCTTCTGCTACCCCCCCAGAAAACCCATCTCCATAGAGACTGTGTCAGCTCCCAAAAAGACAAAAAACAAACTAAAAACCAGCAACAAACAACTTAAACATAAAAAATCACAAAGAAGGAACAATACAGTATCCACATCTGAACCAAAGAGTAAAACAGTGAAATGTGGATTATTAAATATTAGGTCTCTTTCCTCCAAGTCTCTGTTAGTACATGACTTAATAATTGATCAACAAATCGATTTACTCTGCCTTACAGAAACCTGGTTGCAGCAGGATGATTATGTTAGTTTAGATGAATCAACACCCCCGAGTCATTCTAACTACCAGAAATCTCGAAGCACAGGCCGAGGGGGCGGTGTGGCAGCAATTTTTCACACCAGCCTATTAATCAACGAAAGACCAAGACAGACTTTTAATTCATTTGAAAGCCCGATGCTTAGTCTTGTCCACCCCAGCTGTAAAACTCAGAAACCAGTCTTACTTGTTATCATATATCGTCCACCTGGGCATTACACAGAGTTTCTGTCTGATTTCTCAGACTTTTTTTCTGATTTACTTCTCAGCTCAGATAAAATAATTATTGTGGGTGATTTTAACATCCATGTAGATGCTAAAAATGACAGCCTCAACATGGCATTTAATCTGTTATTAGACTCAATTGGTTTCTCTCAAAATGTAAAAGAACCCACCCACCACTTTAATCACACTCTAGATCTTGTTTTAACATATGGCATAGAAACTGAACATTTAACAGTATTTCCTGAAAACCCTCTCCTGTCTGATCATTTCCTGATTACATTTACAATAATTGATTACACAGCAGTGGAGAGTAGACTTTATCACAGTAGATGTCTTTCTGAAAGCGCTGTAACTAAGTTTAAGAATATAATCCACCCACTGTAATCATCTTAATAATAATGAATAATAATGGATTGCATTTATATAGCGCTTTTCGGGGCCCTCAAAGCGCTGTACAATTCCACTATTCATTCACTCTCACATTCACATACTGGTGGATAAGCATCTTCAATGCTTATAGAGCAGAGCAGCTATCTGAACACTACCCCATCAGAGGTCAATTATCTTGTTAATAATTTTACCTCCTCACTACGTACGACTCTGGATACTGTAGTTCATGTGAAAACTAAGGTCTCTAATCAGAAGTACCTGACTCCGTGGTATAATTCTCAAACAAGTAGCCTAAAGCAGATGACTCCTAAGCTGGAGAGGAAATGGCATGTCACAAATTTAGAGGATCATCATTTAGCCTGGAGAAATAGTTTGCTGCTTTATAAGAAAGCCCTCTGCAAAGCCAGAACATCTTACTATTTGTCACTGGTTGAAGAAAATAAGAACAACCCCAGGTTTCTCTTCAGCACTGTAGCCGGGCTGACAAAAAGTCAGAGCTCTATCGAGCCAACCATCCCTTTAACGTTAACTAGTAATGACTTCATGAACTTCTTCACAAATAAAATTTTAATCATTAGAGAAAAAATTACCAATAATCATCCAACAGATGTAATATTATCTACAGCTACTCTTAGTACCATTGATGTTAAGTTAGACTCTTTTTCTCCAATTGATCTTTCTGAGTTAACTTCAATAATTACTTCCTCCAAACCATCAACGTGTCTTTTAGACCCCATTCCTACAAAACTGCTCAAAGAAGTCCTGCCATATCTCTAATAATCGGCTATGTACCACAGGCCTTCAAGGTGACTGTATTTAAACCTTTACTCAAAAAGCCATCTCTACACCCAGCAGTCTTAGCTAGTTATAGGCCAATCTCCAACCTTCCTTTCATATCAAAAATCCTTGAAAGAGTAGTTGTCAAACAGCAAACAGATCATCTGCAAAGGAATGGTTTATTTGAAGAGTTTCAGTCAGGTTTCAGAGCTCATCACAGCACAGAAACAGCTTTAGTGAAGGTTACAAATGATCTTCTTATGGCCTCTGACAGTGGACTCATCTCTGTGCTTGTCCTGCTAGACCTTAGTGCAGCATTCGATACTGTTGACCATAATATCCTATTAGAGCGATTAGAACATGCTGTAGGTGTTACAGGTACTGCACTGCAGTGGTTTGTAGCTATCATATCTATCTAATAGACTCCAATTTGTGCATGTAAATGGAGCGTCCTCTTCACACACTGAGGTTAATTATGGAGTTCCACAGGGTTCGGTGCTAGGACCAATTCTGTTTACACTATACATGCTTCCGTAGGCAGTATCATTAGAAGACATAGCATACATGTTCACTGCTATGCATATGACACACAGCTCTATCCATGAAGCCTGATAACACACACCAATTAGTTAAACTGCAGGAATGTCTTAAAGACATAAAGACCTGGATGGCCGCAGACTTTCTGCTTTTTAATTCAGATAAAACTGAGGTTATTGTACTCGGCCCTGAAAGTCTTAGAAATATGGTGTCTAACCAGATTCTTACTCTGGATGGCATTACCTTGGCCTCCAGTAACACTGTGAGGAACCTTGGAGTCATTTTTGACCAGGACATGTCCTTCAACGCACATATTAAACAAATATGTAAGACTGCTTTCTTCCACTTGCACAACGTCTCTAAAGTTAGAAATATCCTGTCTCAGAGTGACACTGAAAAACTAGTTCATGCATTTATTACTTCCAGGCTGGACTACTGTAATTCATTATTATCAGGATGTCCAAACAACTCGCTGAAAAGCCTTCAGCTAATCCAAAATGCTGCAGCAAGAGTACTGACAGGGACTAGAAAGAGAGAGCAGATTTCTCCTGTTTTGGCTTCCCTTCATTGGCTTCCTGTTAAATCCAGAATTGAATTCAAAATCCTGCTCCTCACATACAAGGTCTTAAATAATCAGGCCCCATCTTATCTTAATGACCTTGTAGTACCATATCACCCTATTAGAGCACTTCGCTCTCGCTCTGCAGGCCTACTTGTTGTTCCTAGAGTATTTAAAAGTAGAATGGGAGGGAGAGCCTTCAGTTTTCAGGCCCCTCTTCTGTGGAACCAGCTTCCAGTTTGGATTCGGGAGACAGACACTATCTCTACTTTCAAGATTAGGCTTAAAACTTTCCTTTTTGCTAAAGCATATAGTTAGGGCTGGACCAGGTGACCCTGAATCCTCCCTTAGTTATGCTGCAATAGACATAGGCTGCCGGGGATTCCCATTATGCATTGAGTTTTTCCTTTCCAGTCACCTTTCTCACTCACTATGTGTTAATAGACCTCTCTGCACTGAATCATACCTGTTATTAATCTTTGTCTCTCTTCCACAGCATGTCTTTTATCCTGTTTTCCTTCTTTCACCCCAACCGGTCGCAGCAGATGGCCGCCCCTCCCTGAACCTGGTTCTGCCGGAGGTTTCTTCCTGTTAAAAGGGAGTTTTTCCTTCCCACTGTTGCCAAAGTGCTTGCTCATAGGGGTTCATATGATTGTTGGGCTTTTCTCTGTATCTACTGTACAATATAAAGTGCCTTGAGGCGACTTTTGTTGTGATTTGGCACTATATAAATAAAATTGAATTGAATTGAATTGAATTGGTCCCGCCAGTGTGCACCACTGACTGCCTCCAAACCAGTCTCCCCCTCATCTTTGGTATCATCCTCGGGCTCCTCATCTGGGGCCACAATGTCACCAGCACCAATGCAGATATTATGCAAATGGCACATGCTGTTATGACCTGCAACATATGTTTTGTCTTGTAAGCACAGTGTACATGCCAGATTACACACTACAGTTACCATTATGATTCGACAAACAACAATGATGATTGTATTAGACTGACGTACATGTGGCACAAAGGTCCAGCGCTTGCAGAAAGATGACACGGAACCTCGTCTTCATCATTCCAAAAGCACGCTCTATGACAGAGCATGCCCTGGAATGATGTGCGTTGAAGCGCTGGGCTCCCACACCGTGGACTGGCCTCTTGTAGGGGGTGATGAGGGGGAGTGGATGTTGGAAACATGGGTACCCTCCATCTGCAAGGATGAAATGCCCTGGGGGAGGGTTACAGACCTGTCGGTACAGTGGGCTGCTGCAGAGGACCCTGGAGTCATGCATTGACCCCGGCCAGCCCACATGTGTATTGACAAAGCGACCCTGATGGTTATATACCGTCTGCAGGATTATAGACGGGAACAACTTCCTGTTCCTGTAGCACTGACCATCAGGGCCACTGGGAGGCTTGATGCAGACTTGGCAGCAGTCAATTGCACCAGCAGCTTTCACAAAGGCTCTGTGTCCTGCCAGCTGTGCAAACCCATTGGACATGGCATCTAGGTCTTCTGGGGTCCGAGGGAGGTGGATGACCTGGTGGCGAGTGGCCACACCTCCTCTGTGACCGTGTGCACAATGCGGTGAACAGTGGAACAGGGTATTACAAACACCCTGGACACGACCCTGTAGGATGCTACACTTGCCAGCCAGAAAAGGAACACAAGGGCCTCAATCGGGGCATCCCAACCATGTCTCCAAACCTGGTTAAGTTGATTCATCAGTGCTCTCACAGACTCCCTGCTGAGGCGAAAATCAGGCCTGGTGTCCTCATTATTGAAGAATCTGTCCAGGACTGGCACACTCAGGTTAATTCTGCAGTACAGGGGTCTGGTCTGGTGAAGGCAAATACAGGAAATGACAGACATTGTTTTATTCTTGTCATTATTCTGACTGTTGCTGTTCTTCTTTTAGCAGACAATGGACACTGTACTTGTGGAAACAGTATTTGGGTTTTTTGTTAATTGCACTTTTGTAGAATGTCCTAGGATGTACTGCTTCAGTGTGCAGGCTACGGGTGCAAACACTCCTATCTGGGACTCACATCTTCAATGGTATATATCAGGGTGTTACGCTAGTACACAGGTACACACGTCAAATATCTGAGGGGGGAGAAATGTCGACATGTATTTATCACTGTACCTGAACGTGGTTGTCTCGTAGTTGCAACAGAATCAGCCGTCTGTGACGGGTGAGTTGTTGGAGCTCTTCCATTAGCAGAGAAATTACACACGCAAGGATGTGGTCTGTATCCATTTTGCTGATCGGGAGGAGTGATATGGGAAGGTACAGCTGGTGACGCAAATTTGAAGGGTAGACCGTCCTATTTCACAAGCCTCTCACTTCTGCACTTCTTGTACTTCCTAGTACACACCGTACATAGTATGCGAACTGCGCGTACTCCAAAGTGTGCGGTCACTGGATTGGGACACAGCCTGAAGGCCTGTCTCAATATGCGTACTTATGCGTACTTATGCGTACTTGCGTTCTCGTGTACTCGTGATACGTCATCAGTCGGAGACCAAGTACTGTTACAATTCAAAGTGCGCATCAAGCCAAGAACGCTGTTTTATCGAACATGCATTGGTAGTGACTTGTGTGGACTTGGTACAGCTAAATATCGCAGAATGCATTTCGCCCAAAACTCAAACGCGGCAATGGTGGACGAGCGTGGCTAAAAACTTTTAAATATTACTCTTTCTGGGTCACAAAATAAACTTTTAAGTTATTTTCAAGCGAGAATGTAGCTGTGTAAACTTCAAACATCTGCTCGATTTATCAAGATATCATATATTTCCAAACGTGCTCCGACATTTTCTGAGACGTCTGTTACCCACCAGCTCCATAGCAGACTGGGAGGTCGAGGATTAGCCGGTGACAACAGCAGACTCCCGGCACATCGTTGTCAATCCCCCCGCTGTCTTTTGCTGCTCAGGATAAAATGATATACAAGTCTCTTAGGTAACTTCGAAATGTTAATTTTTGGTTTATTTCAGTGTTTTATTTTTTCCTGAGTAAATCATTTTGGCTGAGATATATTTCAATTCAGGAGGAAAGATTTTCACCTGGAACAAAAACAGCATTAATAATGTTAATACGTGGAGATTTTGAAGGCTGCTTCAAAATAATCAGATTATATTTTAAATATGTGTTCAGTTCTCTTCCAAACCCCAGCAGCTGTCTATTGTAATTTTTGAGTGTTCACTAAAATAAAAATAAAGGTGTTCTAACATCTCACCTGTTTCTTTTTATTAAGGCATACATGTACACTAGTTTTATTAACTGAGATTTCGCAACTGAGGTTAAACATGATATATAAGTCACTTAGATCTGTTAGATTTGTATTGTTGATTGTCATTTATGCTTAGAAATATTTACTTATATATGCTTAGAGTTTTGTAATTAGTTGTAGATTGGTAGAGGTTTTGATCCTTGATAGTCTGCAAACTTTGTGTGTATTAGACAGCACTTTGGGAGCATGAGAGGTCATACCGTGTCTTATTGTTTTATGGTAGGATTAACGTAGCTACGTCTGTTCTAGTCTAAGTGCTCTTTGTTTAGATGAACTGCAGGACTTCCTCACCGTGTTATCTAGGATGAACCATCTAGGGTGAGGGGGAGGCTACCCTCTTCCTGACCAAGGATGTTTGACCCTTTGATCAGCAACACACACACACACACACACACACACACACACACAGGCAAGGTACTCTTTGTTTGTATGTAGACGTCGTATGTTAATGAACCTATGCATATTCATGTAACCTCAATAAAAGGACAGTGTTACGGGAGGACGGACGAGAGCTACTGGGGTCAAGCGAAGGAACGGCGCTCTGTCTGGTTCTCTCCCGTGCACGAGTACCATGAAGAAGTTTGCCTACTTGCGTCTTGCTTGCAGTGTAATTATATTGTCTTAACGTTCCAGCGAATAGGTTCAAGCTACAAACCTATCATTAATTGGTCCTTCGATGCCGGAGCCCTGGAATCGCATTCACCGAGGGGAGGAGAGGCACGCTGAAAGACTGACGTCAGCCAGGAAGTTCCTGTGGATTCGCGGTCTGTCTTTTCTCCTCGATGAATGACGGTCGGCGGGATTCGGGCTGATATTACACTCTAAGCAACGCCAAGTAAGTTTAAAGAGGCCGACTCTATAACCGTGTCGTTGTGCAGTCTCCGCCACTGTGTGAGGCGTTGAGAAGAGCCCGACTCTATAACCGTGTGGTTGTGCAGTCTCCGCCACTGTGTGAGGCGTTGAGAAGAGCCCGACTCTATAACCGTGTGGTTGTGCAGTCTCCGCCACTGTGTGAGGCGTTGAGAAGTTCGCTACTTTGTGGAGCGATACCCGGGTTCCTTGCTACTTTGTGGAGCAAGAGGTTCCTCGCTACTTTGTGTGGCGAGAGGTGAGTTCTCCGCCACTTTGTGGGGCGTTGAGAAGTTCCGCGGGGTCCAGATTGTGCTGGACGGTAGGCCTATTTTGTGTTGTTGTCATTGTCGTCGTCGTTGTTGTTGTTGTTGTGTGTGAGTGTGTGCGGAGTAGAACATGTGGTCTGTGACACCGACTGTTGTTGTTATCATGGGTTTCTAAGCAACCAAGAGTGAGTCGGAGGGAGACAGACGTTTGTGCTGGACTTTGCTCCTGGCAGCACAAAGTATTTATGTAAAAAAGAGAGAGAGCGACGGCTCCACAGCTGCGCGGGTTCACGCGAGCGCGGTCACGCGGACCTGAGCCGTGCGGTTAATCGCAGGCTTATAAATGGAAGAGATTCAAATGTTAGAAGTTTTCAGAAAACACACCAGCCTTGGAGAGCTGTGGAGAAGGCCAGCCCACATCAGCAGCACTTAAGATATGCTCTGGTGAATGGCTTTCCCCCCACCCCTTGCTGACACAATGTTTATTCTTTAGCTTGCCCTGATCGACAGCAGCCTGTGTGCCAGACCATAGATTTAATTGAGGTGGATAGTTGTTAAAAGTAATCTACATTAAGCTTGTGGTTGCTTAAATTCAGTACAATGACATGTGAGGTGAAGTGATATAGGTAAATATTTAAACTAATGAAGTGCATAGAGGCACTTGACCTGTGTGAAAGACTGTCGTCTTGTTATGAACCATTGTTGAGATATGGAGCACACCTGTGAAAATAACTAATATGCTGAACCCTGTATGAAACATCTAAAAGTACATGATGGAGGAGCTGTGTTGAATATGAAAGTGTAAGACTTTGCCGCTGTGGGCAGAGCAACTACTGTGTGATGTTGCGTTGCAGTTTTTTTTCTGAGCTGATGAGCAAGCTACACGTTATCAGATCAAGAGCTGTCTGGGAACTACTCAAAGAGGGGGAAACAGGGAGTGTGCAGCGTTTCCGTGAGCAGTTTTCCTGCATCTTGACTTGTGTGTAGAGTGTTCATAACATCAGCATCATGTTTTTGATTATTTGTTTGTTGGGTTGAAAAATAGTTAAATAAACTGGTGATCATATTTACAGATCACCATGGCACATATCATCAGCCATGTGATTTATTTTTGCAGATGACAAAGTGAGTGTGAATGTGTCTGACGTCACAGTGTTTTTGTGCGCTGTGTAAAAGTAATTGCCTTTGATCGTGAGTGAGAGCGGTGATTCTGCAGATCACCAGCTATTGTAAAGAAGAAGAAAAAAAAGGGTGAAAAAGAGAATGAACTTATATTGTAGATGAAAAAGAAAAATCATAGGAAAAAGGTTTTGTGTTGATCAGCCAAAAACATCTACAATTTCATTTTCTGCTTTTAAGAAAAGACTGTTCACAAAAACACAGAGAGAGAGAGAGATGTGTGTTGATTAAGCAGTGATGATAATAATGAAATGTCTTAGTTTGTCACTTTCAGGTGAAAAGCAGACCTGAATCAATTTTCCACATGCAGCGGTCGGAAGAAAGTTATAGTTTAACATCATTGGAAACATGCAGGCCAAGTTTCTGGCTGACTTATTTACAGTGCCATGTGTTTCTCAACCTCACAAGCGAGCTCACTCCTCCCTGAAGATAAGGAATGCAGCTCCATGATAAAGAGACAGCAGCAAGTCCTGAGCACAAAAAGTCCCAGCAAAGCAGCAGCAATGTGGATAAACAGCAGCAGCAGAAGAAAGCAAACCCATCTTCCTGTCTGATTGGATGAATTCCACGGAGGGGCGAGCAAGATGGCGGTGGCAGCATGTTGAAATGCTCAAAAAGGACTGAGTGACTCGGGCAAGCCACATGCAGCTAGCATGCTGGCTAGCGACATGAAAGAAATGGACCCTTCATGATGCGTTCAACGTGCCAGCGCTGTGGTGGGAAAGGCTCCATCATAAACACGCCCTGCACCGAGGTTCAGGCCAAGAAGAAGAAGACGATGACTTCCAAGCCCAAGAAGGTCAGCCTCAGCGTGGGCGAGCTGATTGTGAAAGCCGTGGCCGCTTCCAAGGAGCGCAACGGCCTGTCCGTGGCCGCCCTCAAGAAGGCTCTGGCTGCCGGAGGCTACGATGTGGACAAGAACAAGGCCCGTGTCAAGACCGCCATCAAGAGTCTGGTGGCGAAGGGCACTCTGGTGCAGACCAAGGGCACCGGGGCCTCCGGATCCTTCAAGATGAACAGGGTTACTGAGACCAAAGCTAAGACGCCCGCCGCGGCCAAAGCCAAGAAACCGGCAGCAGCTGCTAAGAAGTCGCCCAAGAAGGCAGCGGCAGCACTTCAGACACTAGCACAAAATCAACCGCAACAGAGGAGGGACAGGACAAAGCTGAAGGAGAAACTGCCTGCTATTGGACTGTTGAAGTGGGAGAGGACAACAGAGTGAGAAGACTAGGTGAGAACACATAGGAATTATTTAATGTGGGAAATCAAAATTTGGGTTAGCAAACCTGGGAAAAACAAAACTGACTGCTTAAGTTGGAAAATTGAGACGGAGTCTGAAACATTGCGAAAATAGAAACATATACAAAATCACACACACACAAGCAGAACATGCATTAACCCTACTAACAATTCCAAACACAAAATGACTCATGAAGACTCATAGCACATTAGTTAAGAAATGATTAAATAATAGCAGAGAAATGTGTAGGAAAGGCAGCTTTAAGAACATGCTCTGCTGGAGATGCAGCTCCACAGACATGCATTAGACCTGCCTAATAACACAAACACCCATGCAATGAAAATTAGCTTGTTATCTTTCATCAGTGTTAAATTAGTGTCAATTTAGCAGACACTTGTTATTAAATACTGAATGTATCCAATGCAAAAAATTGACTCTCCAGGTTGCAGGACAACAGTTTAACTTTTGTGGGAAAAAAGATCCTGGTTTGACCAACCAGTGATCAGACAATAAATTTAGTTGTTAAAATGGTAAATTGGGAGAAGCTTCCTGCTTGATTGAGGCAGCACATGTAATTTACTGTATGAGGGAAATTGTCTTTTGTGATACTATTTTGAACATGCTTTTCTGTCGTCCTGTCAACTTAGTGGGTTAATAGCTGATATGCAAATTAGTTGATCGGTTTTAGATTAATGAAAGGTGACTGAATTCTAGTATGAGTGAATGAGATGTGTTGGAGTTGTTGTGTGTTGAGTGGAGACTCTAAAACACTGAGTTTCCTGCTTTGATGTGCGAGTGAATCCTGTATTTAGATACACAACTCTGAATACGTCAGAACAGACTGTTTTGTGAAGTGCATGACAGCATGTCACATGTTTTATGATGAAGGGAAAAGGAAAATTGAATAAAATAGATCTGTGGCCTAAATGAGTGAAGAGCACAGACCTGGTAATTAAACTCATAGCTAATAAGACATTAGGATTATGTTGTGTGTTGTGCAGCTGATGGTTGATTTGGAGTGAATCTAGCTGATGATTTTTCTTTTGTTGTGAAGTTGAGCCTGCCGATTAGTATGATGGTATGATAAACCATGCTAATGGTATGATTTACCCTCCTGAGATGAGGAGCTTGTGTCATGACTTAACAAGGCCTTTTTATTTTGATACTTTCACAGTGCACTGAAAGTTTTGTTTGATAATCTCTGTTCTTTAAGCAGATCTGCACGTCGGGAATTAAAAGCGCTACACGTCGTCGAGAAAATTGTGCCAAGTGAGTTCTCCACATTTAAATGGACTCTGGAGAAAGCCACTTATTTGGGACAATTATTAAATGACAGTCCCAGTCCAAAAGGATTCAGCGATGTAATCCAAACTAAAGTTCTTCTTTTTCTTTTTGAAATGACGTCATTTTGCTGAGAGTGGAAACTAAATGCGACGATAGGTTCCACTATCAGCAAAGAAAGAAAGAATGAATGCATGAATGAGTGAGTGAAAGGAAAACAAACTGACTGACTGGTAAAAGCTGACAAAAGCTGACAAGACTTTACTGATGTAACACGACTGTGTGAAGTTGACCCCCGCCTGGCAGGGGTGCAGATGAGTCTGTGTGTGCTTCCCTTTACAGAAGCAGAAAGATGACAGCAACACTCGAGGTTGCGTGATGATTTAACATTTTAAATGCCATTTTCTGTGTCTGTGAATTTACTATGTGTGTGTCATTCACTAGCTTGTGTGCTCACAGAGATATCTGTGACAAAGTATGCATACGCCTGCGCAAGCGCTAACATTTGCATTTTCGTTTTTACAGCATTACGGTTCTTCATGTGTTTGATCATGTGATTTATAGGAATACTGGCTAATGTTTCTCTACTACAAGATTTCTGGGTTTATGTGTGAAGAAAACTGTAGTTACAGGCATATGTTGATGGAGAAATTAATATAGTTTGAGACATACTGTGATGAGACCAGTGTTACTGTTTCCACAGCGAGTGTTAACTTTATGGTGTTTTATGGCACCTCTAGAATCTGTTGACCTGTGTCTGACCTCCGTCTGACCACAGTCAATGTGTATTGCTAATGTTTGTTTCTTTGAGAATGCTGTAGTAGATTCAGCTGAAGCGGACAAGTGACATGAGTAAAACAAATAAGAGATTACGGTATTTATGGAATAGTTTATTATGGGCTCATTTGCTGGCCACTTTGGACCCATAATAATAATATATGAGTGGAGTGACTTTGCTTAAGAGAAGTCACTGATTACATTAACCCTTTAAGACCTACCATAGAACCAAGTTCGCCAGAGCTTATATTATATTTTTACATGCTGTGGAGCCATTTTTGGGAGCATTTCAAGTTGCTATACATCAATACAACCATTATAGCCCAAACTTTAATAATATGTCTGCATTAGGTGCATAGTAATTACATAAATTGCAAAAAAGTGCAATAAACTACAAAAAAATTGAAAATCGTTTTTGTTTTTTTAACATATATTTCTAGTTAGAGAAATTTAAGAGGCTTATCCCTCAAAACTGTAAATACAAAAAAGTTACACAAACTAGTTTCCCACCACAGGAAATTTATTTTGAGTGTCTTCATAGTTTTATTTTTGAAATACACCAATTTTTATATACTGCAGGAAAAACGAAAATAAATATTATAGTGCAAATTTGCAAAATAACAGCATATGCATCAAAATAAACGATTTCCAGCAGTGCAATATGAGTCTTAAGCATCCCAGAAACGACACAGAAAGTCATAAAGTCAAACATAACTTTTTAAAACACATAACAAGTAAAACACAAGCTCATAAGGCCCCGATCGTAAAAAACTACATTTCCGCAAAATGACGTCACTTCCGGTTTCGGGCAGGTCATGCGGTCATGTGATAGTTCGTGCTGATGGACGTAGGAAGTGTTACAAACAGCTGATGGATCGGCGAAGCGTGTTTCTGGAATATCATGTTTTTGTTGCTGCAAGTGATTTTTATGCAGTTTTTGCAAAGCTATATGTGGAAGGAAACTGTGACCTAGGACAAGCTGATGGCATAAGATGTAAGTACAACTCCTCCAGTTTCATATGCAAAAAAAAATTATTGCGCTAGCTTACTTGGTTGCAGAGCTACCGGGATTTAAAAATAGTTACGCAAAACAGAGCGTGCCCGCTCCGATCGGCTGTAAAGGGTTAATGTTAACAGAGTACATGGGATAATCCATGTCTGAGGTGAATTAGGGTAATAGTTGTAGTTACTGATTTGAGAAAACCTGCACATGACACTTGTCTTGCTGATGTTGAATGCTTATTACTCTTATGATACAATTGTTTACAGGTATGAATTTTGATTTCACTTCCAGATTTTGCTTTCCAGGCCGTGATGGTGTGTATGCAGGCTCCTGGGAGAGCCAGGTGTTAAGCAAACTTAATATGCAACACACGCTAACATCTTTTATTGCAGGGTTACGGAGCTACTCCAGAGGAGATGCCCTGATGTTGCCTGGGACATGATCTAGCTAATCTGTTTCTTTAAGACAGGGATCCAGGTTTGGTGAGTTGACGCATGGGAATGTCCATGCGTCAAGAGGTGGAGTGCAAGGATTAACATTAAACAATGTTTACTATTATTGTTGCAGTGATTTGTGTGATTAGCCGTTTTATTTACAAATATTAAACCTATGCAAGTGGTGCATCCATGTTCAGATGAGGCTTTGATGGCCTATAAGTGAAGTTCACTGAACTAAAGAATGTGGTTTGATGATTGTTGAAATGCTCTCCAAATAGAAGTTTTTCTTCTTAGCAAGGAAATACAGGTGCAGCAGTAATCTCCTGAGAAATCTTCAGAGGCCCAGTGAGAAGCGTGAACCATTCCAGGCATAGCTGACAGCCAGGCAGTGGTTGAGGTCAAAGGTCAAGCTGGTTGGGGCCCATCATGAGATCAGACCTTGGAGCCACAGCAAGGACCATGAAACTGCCTGCAAAATAGAGGAGAGGATCGTCCACAAGATGGGAGCTGAGGCCAGGAGAGAGGCTTCAGGAGGATCAGAGATCATCTTCAGCACAGCAGACATCACACAGAGAGCTGTGCTACTGAGTTTCCAGGAGATTTTAAATAAAATGAAAGATTCAATATTGACGCTGAGGAAGACAACTAAGGTGTACGACGTGCTCTGCCTTAAACCTTCAGCAGCGTTGGAACATGAAAACTCGTGGGATGAGGGGAGCGTGCCAAGCTCCATCGACAGCGCAGAAGGAGTTCGGGGATGAAATCATGATTCTGTGAAAGCACAGGAACCAGAAGCTATGGTGGTGATGACAGCAGTTTCCTATGAACATCACCTAATGCTGTGCCACTATACTGTGCATACGATGACACTCTGAAGGCTGCTGGGATCATAACAGCAGTAAGATGACGGAACCCAGCACCCTTTCCACAGAGAGCTTTTTCTGCAGAGCGTGGACAATTAAGGAGTCATAAATATCCCCCTCACAAGACGAAGGTCTGAAGTCAGGTGATGGGGGCTGGTAAGAGGCCATAAAACTAGAGTGCTGAGAGGTCTGCAGCTTGGAAATAGCTGAGACCCATGTTGACGAACAACAAAACCAACTGGTATGTTTGAATGTCTATTCTACATACATTTGGACTCTGGTCCTATGGACAGTGATGGAAACAACTGGAAGAGACATTCATGACGCCCTGCAGAGCTTAAACCACTCTGCAGAGAGACATGTGATGTGCACACCCGGAGGAAGCACCACCAAGCTGAGATGTTTTTGAAAATGTTACTTTTTTAGTTTCACTATTAAATTAACAATTTCTTTGGTTGCTCGTAAGATGCAGTTTGCCATGAGATGAGCTCAATGAATGGGGTAACTGCTAATACATTTATTAAACTGTGTACCTTTCAGTAATTTAGGGTGATTTGACATATGCTGAGTATAAAAAGGTTTGCATTGAAACTGTCAGACATGAGGTATTCATACCTGGGAACTTTTCAAGCATAAAGGTCAAAAAGGGGGGAAATGTTAGATTTGTATTGTTGATTGTCATTTATGCTTAGAAATATTTACTTATATATGCTTAGAGTTTTGTAATTAGTTGTAGATTGGTAGAGGTTTTGATCCTTGATAGTCTGCAAACTTTGTGTGTATTAGACAGCACTTTGGGAGCATGAGAGGTCATACCGTGTCTTATTGTTTTATGGTAGGATTAACGTAGCTACGTCTGTTCTAGTCTAAGTGCTCTTTGTTTAGATGAACTGCAGGACTTCCTCACCGTGTTATCTAGGATGAACCATCTAGGGTGAGGGGGAGGCTACCCTCTTCCTGACCAAGGATGTTTGACCCTTTGATCAGCAACACACACACACACACACACACACACACACACACACACAGGCAAGGTACTCTTTGTTTGTATGTAGACGTCGTATGTTAATGAACCTATGCATATTCATGTAACCTCAATAAAAGGACAGTGTTACGGGAGGACGGACGAGAGCTACTGGGGTCAAGCGAAGGAACGGCGCTCTGTCTGGTTCTCTCCCGTGCACGAGTACCATGAAGAAGTTTGCCTACTTGCGTCTTGCTTGCAGTGTAATTATATTGTCTTAACGTTCCAGCGAATAGGTTCAAGCTACAAACCTATCAAGATCACTTCTAAATGTTAATTCTTGGTTTATTTCAGTGTTTCCTTTGTTCCTGAGTAAATTGGTTTGGCTGAGATTAAAGTTAAGCTTCATAATATATTAATCACTGTTAAATTAGACGGGGGGGGGGGGGGGGGGGACTCCGGACCTGCGACATCATCAAGTATGCTGGTGTTCCAATTGTACAAATTGCGAGTCCGTGCTCGCGTCCTTGGCAAGTCCGTACTCCCGTGCATTCTTGGCTAGTCCAGACTCGCGTACTTGAGAATGTGGACGGGCCTTATTGTGGCCCGTCCAGACTGGCAGCCCCGCCTACATCCTGCTTCAAACGAGCTGTGCATTTAGCCCTGTGCCTTGTAGTGTGCTGTGTGAATGTGTTTCTGTGATGAGAAGAGCTTGGCTGCATTGTATATATTGTAAATAGTGTGAACAGACCTTTTTTGTTGATCTAGTAGCTGTAGGGGTGGGATGCAGTTTTCTTTTAGAACCTTTTTCTCCCGTTTAGGTTAGAGAGACAGGTAAGAGGCCTGAATTTTCTTTTGGGTTTCTGATTACAGGTAAGTCAGTTCCATTTCATGACTAGAATGTTTTGTTTGTTGTTTTGGCCATGCCCACCCCTGATGCGCGCTACTTTTTGAGTTTAATAATGCAAGAGCGGATTCAAAGGATAAAACATGGACTAATATAAGAGATGTTTGCTGGGTCCAGGTGTTTGAGTGCTCCGCTCACCAGGTGGAGGCTTCCGGTGATGAGGACGTGGATCTCGGCGGCCTCACGGAGGGGAGCAGCTTTGGCCGTGACACTCTGTTTAACCGGCAATGTCGACTTGGCCAGGTCGGCCAGCACAGAGTCCCTGCCTTGCAGCAGCTGAATAATTCAGTTATAAACATAGTTTAATTAGAGGTTCAAAAACTTTATAGTTTTCTACCTGGTTGTTCTAAATGTAGGGGGGACCTCTCCCTCTGAGCTCTGTAAAAGTTTCCAGGCAACAGCAGGAACACAACCAAACAGGTTACTATATAACAGGTTATTACATGTGTATCACACCACAAACATAACAGTTTCCTACAGAAGACAATTGGAAATCATAACATCCATCAATATGTCCGCAGGGGAAAAAGTATCTCGATGTGACACTGTCCTTTACTTATATTTGGGCTTCATTTTTTGTCACTTCTGATATGAAGTAATCCAGTCAATGAGATGATGTAAATAAAAAAGATGCAGACTTAAGTTGTTGTTTTATGGCAATCCTTTCAAAATCTGAAATTTGAAACTCTTTTAACTGTTTAGTTCTTGGTGTGTGTGCCTGTTTTCATGGTTGAAGTAATGGATTTTAATGTCCACATGTTGCATTCAGCTAGAATGGAAAGAGAACAGCCTTTTAATAATAAATTAACAACAACAGCTGACATCTAATTTCATGTTTGCTGTTTATAAGTTCCTGATAAATCTGTGAGCTTCAGCTGTGGGAAACGGACACCAATTGGGTCATGACCAACAAACTGTGGACACCAGGGGGCGCTGTGGAGACAGCAGTAAACTCCAAACACAAACTGAGAATGAAAGGTTAAACAGTGATCAGCTGATTTGCTCAGTGAGAAATCAATCACTATGTCTCGGGGTGAGAATGGGAGATAAAAACACTTGCAGCATGTATTTAAAATAATTTATATTTTTCCTTCTCCTGCTGTAGAGTGAAGAGATATATTAGTTAGTGTTGATGGCTGATGAAACTATGTGAAACCACTAACATGGTCAGCATGTTTTTGCTGCTAACTAACATTACAAACCACTGAGTACTAGTTTATTGAATGTTATCTCTCTATGATAATCAGATAAGATAAGATAACCTTTATTAATCCCACACGTGGGAAATTTGTTTTGTCGCAGCAGAAAGTGGACAGTGCAAAGTTACATAGCAAAAATGAGAAAAAACACTGGAATAGGATAAGAATAAGATACTGTACACAATAGAATAGAATAAAATAAAACACTATATACAACAGAATAAAATAGAATACAAATGCTATATACAACTGTGTAAAGTACAACATTGTCAGAAAAAGAGTATTGCACTTAGTGTTATTGCTGTTGCACATATGTGGATGTGTGTGTTTGGTCATTTGCGAAGTCTTTGTTGTGGAGTCTGACAGTAGTGGGGAGGAAAGACCTGCGAAGTCTCTCCGTCCCACACAGCAGGCTGCCACTGAAGGAGGTGCTCAGTGCTGTCAGTGTTTCCTGCATGGGGTGGGAGATGTTGTCCAACAGGGATGACAGCTTAACCACCATTCTCCTGTCACTCACCATCTCCACTGGGTCCAGAGGACATCCTAGAACAGAGCTGGCCCTGCGGATCAGCCTGTTCAGTCTCTTCCTGTCCCCAGCAGAGATGCTGCCACCCCAGCAGACCACACCTTAAAAGATGGCTAAGGCCACCACAGAGTCTAAAAGACCTGAGTGTAACCACGGTAACTTCTGACCCCACTTCCGCCAGTCCCTTTATTGTGGCGGGAATGAACCCTATATAAGTTCCGGGTCAATCAGCTGCATGTCCCTCCTCTGGCTGCTGTTGTCCCTGTGGTTGACGTACTTGTCAGATATCGACAAATTTTACACTGCAGACCAGTTGACAGCGTGCAATAACCCGGCCGATTCATCCATCTTTACACCACCTCACAATCGACTCAACGGTGAGTTATTTGTTTGTTTTGTCACAATTAATGAAAATGCGGAGCCCCGATCGAACATCCTAAAACGCCGGTAAGCTAATGCTAGGCTAGCGACAATAAGTGCAATTACTAGTTTTATTTATTGAATATTGTTGTTTTTGTTTATTCCATTATGGCCGAATGTTGACTTAACGTATCTAGAGTTGAACGAGTGATTTGATTTTTGTAGTTTTGTCAGTTTTGGATGTTTTTGTTACTTTTCTGGTGAAATGCCAAAACGGCCTATGAGATTTTGAATGGAGTTAAATTCCATTGAGATTATTGAATCTGTTGCGCAACACCTGTGGTTAAATGAGTTTTGTAAATATACTTGAGTAACTTTGGATAATGTTTATTAGCTTTATTGCTGATATACTTTGATGGGACCCATGAGAATGTTTTTCTATAATAGTATGTTGAATGAAATTCATTATAAGAGATGGTTTGGTGTATGAAACATGGTATTAATTACTTGTCTTTGTTATTTATGGATTTATGTATTTATTTTGTCACAGCAGTAGAATGCTGTTTCATTTTCTTCGGTGAATGATAATTTATGTTTTTGACCTTGTTTAGGTCAGGTTTTTTTTTTTTCCTCCCGCGATCAGCCCTGATCAGCGCGGGATGGCGAGCCACCCGACCACCGCTACGTTGCGGTAGGAATCGTAAACCTATGGACTGAATTTAACTATGACACATGACCTATCACAGGTCCATGTAACTAAACTAAATCTCATACTGGACTACACCTCATCCCACCTCCTTTTGGAACCTAATAAGCTGTTTTGTATTGTCAACATTATTTCTGTTTGTGATATATATGCATATTTTTTTTGTACATCTGTCTATACATTTCTCAAAACAAACATAATATATATATTTTTGAGCTCTACTTTGGTTTCCTGTGTTTTATTCACACACTCAGGCTCCATAGTCGAAACTAATTCTGATAGCTCATTGTCTATGAAGTAGAGCTGGGCGATAGAACGATAACGATATGTATCGCGATATAACTTTTACTCGATAGAGAAATTAAACTATCGCGATAGACCTCGCCGCTCTTGTCCTCTTTAAAAAAAAAAAAAAGGTCAGCAATCCAAATTACGTAGCGCAGAGCCGAACCAATCACAGCCGCAGCGTCACGTCGCGTGACTTGTTACGTACAGCACAAGTGCCAAGCCGCACATGTGTATTTGTTTGGGAAGCAGCCAGCCACCGTACCGCCTGGGTAATGGAGGAAATGAGAGTGCCGACTAGAAAAATCAACCGAGCGTGACCGAAGGTTACCGAAGAGAAAACAGATGAGGGTTCCAATGCCGGAGAGATTGTCGAACGGAAGAGCCACAGAAGTTCCGTAGTGTGAAGGTATTTCGGCTATTTCAAGTCTGACAAAAAACAGAGTAGCGTGCACTGTAAATTGTGCTGAAAACAAGTCTGGAAATACAATAAACTGGTGCATGCGTCACACTGTGCGCCACGTTATTGTTTCGGTGAAATGAATTTCTACAATACTGTTACTGTTAATTCTACTCTCTGCAGTGTTTAAATGCTTACATATACACACAGTTACTGTCCATCCACACATACGACTCTGTTCTGCTTCTATGCCCCAGCTTTGTTTACTTTTTCCCACCGAGGCTTCTAGACTTCTGATTGGCCAACATTTCTGCACTGTTAGGAATCTAGCGCCACCTGCTGCTTTGGCATGTTCACAGCAGCGTTTTCCTTCATTTCTGCCTTTATGTGTGGACGGGATTATTTTTTTTAAAACGAAAACGGAAAATCTCCGTTTTCAAAAATACCCGTGTACGTGTGGACGTAGCCTCAGTCTCTGACTGGAAGCGCTAATTCGTCATTCGGCTTTTGTCAGACTAAAGTAACTGTTAAAACTGTTTGAAAAGCTAAGCTATACAACAAGGAGAGATTGAGAATTTCCTTTTAGTTCTCAGTTTATTTGATATTGACAAAAGTTAGTCAGTTT